>NC_045988.1:20716422-21040172 GCF_010909765.2 Amblyraja radiata
ATGCGAAGATGTGGTAATTGGTGTGATCACGTTGGAGGTGGCGAAAATGTCGGAGGATTATATGTTGTACGTGACGGCTGGTAGGGTGGAAGGTGAGGACAAGGGGGACTCTGCCCTTGTTACGAGTGGGGGGATGAGGAATGAGAGATGGGTAACTAGAGGTAGGAAAAGGGCAGAAAAAAATCAGGGCTGGCAACAGTTGACCAAGGAAGGGAGGAGCTCGTAATGGCCCATTGTTGGCTGGGGAAGCAGTGATAACCAAGGGATACAGGGATGTGAACAGTGGAACTAGCAGGACAACTAAGGTGGGGAAGAGAGGGAAAGAGGGAATACAGGGGTTACTTGAAATTTGATGAATCAACATTTATACTGGGTTTTAGCTGCCTGGCTCTATGTCCACAGAATATATTTTACCATTTTTTAAAAATTGAATTGTCCTCCATAAAACAGCGCTGTGTTGCTGGGCTACTAAATCACTATTATAAGTTGATTTGGAAACTGAGAATTCGCAACTCTGCGATCTTTTTGTTTCAAACCTGTTTTTTCATCTCATGCCTTTATCCAACTACGTGCCTATCAACCCCCCCCCCCCCCCCCCCCCCGTTTATTATCCACGTTCTCCAGAGATGCTGCCTGACTCGTTGAGTTCATCCAGTACATTGTGTCTTTGTTTTTAAACCAGCATCTGCAGTTGTTTGTTTCCAAAAAATAAATAAAACAACTACTTTGTTTGAGTGGAGAACAGCACATTTGCTGGAACACCTGATCCATCTTTTCCCAAAGGGCCGCATTAAAGAAAGTAACTCTGGAACTTGTTCCATGCTCCTACCTGTGATGGGAGGGTATGTGTCACAGCTGTTGGGGAGTATGGACCTCCGAGGTCATTGCGAAGTAGGTTGTCACTGTGCATCTTCGTCTTAAGACAGGTTATGTAGCGGTTACAGAAGTCTTTGCAAAGCTCGTTGACTTTCTCCAGTTCTAGTAGATGGATTCGCAGAACCTGAATGGCTTTTACCATCTGCAAGAAAACAGAACGGCTATCAAACTCAGCAATTCTAACGCAGTCATGCGTTCACAAGTGATAGGAGCAGAATTAGGCCATTCGGCCCATTGTCTACCCCTCCATGGCTGATTTACCTTTCCCTCTCTACCCCATTCTCCTGCCTTATCCCCATAACCCCTGACACGGAATCTCCACCTTTAAAATGCCCAATGACAGCCTCCACAGCTGTCTGTGGCAAATAATTCCACAGAGTCATCACCTTCGGACTAAATCAATTTATCCTCATCTATTTTCTAAAGGAATGTCCTTTTATTTTGAGGCTATGACCTCAGGTCCTAGACTCTCCCACCAGTGGAAATATCATCTCCACTCCCACTCTATCCAGGCCTTTCACTATTCGTAAGTTTCAATGAGGTCGCCCCTCATCCTTCTAAACAGTCCAAAAGGCAATCCTGCTCATTCAAAAGCTCACACATCGATCATTTCAAAAGCCAACTCACAAAGCAAGGACCTTCGTCAAGTAAGGTAGCAAGACTGTGGACAATTCACTCATTGCTTCACAACACTTGCCTGCACACTCTCAGATAAGTTGGCATTCTTTAGATTTGCTGATGCCCAGAAATCTTTCTACACAGCTTTATTGTCAGATACGGTCTCAGAGAAAATCCCGCACTTTGTTCTATTTATTTCTCAATATTGTCGTCGATTGTTCAGCCAAATACCAAAAGTTGTGCCGTCCAATGTAAATTTGAAAAACCCACTTCAGCTCTAATGAAATGTCATCATCATGAAATACTGATTTTTTTTTTCTACCGATTGTGACTTGCTGCATATTTCCAGCATTTTCTGCTTTTATTTCGAACAGCTATTTTCAATTTGGTCTAAGTGACCATTTTATTTGAGTCACACTTTAGTGTGGTACCTGTTTCAATTCTCATTACAGGGCTTTGGATGGCTATTAACATTCAACAACCTGCAAATTCCTTGGTTTTCATCCAACCACCTTAGGAGAACATCCACCTTAGGAGAAAAGTGTGTAAACGCATACACTTATGCATACATATGCTGCATATATATGTATTCCTGAGGATTTATCACTTTTCCCTCTTTCAAACAAGTGTGTAACAGACTCGCTGTCACACGCATACACACACACATTCATTTCGTATTGAGGCACCACCCATGAGTCAACAAATGATTGGAAGATTATTATCATGGCCAATGCATCTTCTTTCCTTCCACCCTCCCTCAGCTGCCCAGTTTGCATTCAATCTTCACCAGGTAACCAACCATTCCACTTGACGGCTTCAAGCTGTTTTGTTATTCCCAATCAATTTTTACCCATTCAAAATCTTTACATCTTCTTCAGCTGAGATTCCTGTGGCATCTTCCTTGATAAAGACAATGACCTGCAACCTTTCACGCTCATTTAATGCTTGATGCCATCCCTGTGAATGATAACTCTTGATTTCTGACTGAATCCAGTGACATAGCCAGTCAGAGCCGATGATGGACTGGGCAGTGGTCACAACTTTCTACATTCTATTCCGCTCCTGGACGCACAAGGCGCCCATCCAAGCCACGATGCAACCAGTCAGTATATCACTAAACTAAACTGAACTCCTAGCATTGCACTGAATTGCCAGTCTGAATATTGTGCTCCATACCCTGAAGAGGATACGTAACCTCTTAGACGCGGCACGATGGCACAGCGGTAGAGTTGCTGTCTTCGTTCCTGACTACAATGCTGGCTGTACAGAGTTTGCATGTTCTCCCCGTGACTGCGTGGGATTTTCTCCAGGTGCTCCGGTTTCCTCCGACACTCCAAAGATGTACAGATTTCTAGGTTAATTGGCTTTGATAAAAACTGAAAATTGTCTCCAGTGCATAGTATAGTGCGAGTGTACTGGGATCGCTGGTCAGTGCGGATTCGGTGGGCCGAAGGGCCTGTATCCGCACTGAATCTCTAAGCTAAACTAAACCTGACCTACAGATTTGCGATTGCTATCAATTGAGCCCTTTAGTACATGACAGCATTTAAACCGCAAATCACACACAGCTCCTGACACGAGTAAACCGGCATTGCTTGGCTGTGCAATGGGATTTTAATGAGATAATTGTGCAGCATATCTCAGTCAGAGGATAATGTCCAACTCAGACTCCAGATTTGACATTTGTGCATTCCTGGAATAAAACTCTCACGTTCAATCCCCACCACAGGCAAATAGGCAAGTGAGTCTGAGCGAGGGGCTTTTAATCAAATTCCTTCTACAGTAAACTAAGGATTAAGCACAGTTTCACAGTGGCAGCCCGAGAGAGCGGCTTGTTGTTTAAGTCACTGTACAAGGGCATTTGTGTGTGTGCGGGGGGGGGGGAGCAGTTAATAAATATGCCAATTACTGCAGCTCATTTGTGAGAAATTCTCATTTACTGCCCTGCTGCAGTATATCTGTCCTGATGAAGACCTACAGTCAGATGTAAAAATTGAACGGATCATAAAAAATACAGATGCAAAATTAATTGACTTCACAGTGCTTTGCCTGATTTGGTGGATAATGATGAATTCTGACCTTTTCTAATTACTCTGTGAACGTACAGCCCCATAGAAAGCTCAATGCTTATGAAATATGACAGTCCATCCCAAGTACCATAAACGTTTATGGCTATCTTTTCCCGTGTTGTGCTGGAGTGAAACCAGGCATTTATTCTCTCTCTCTCTCTCTCCATCGGCAGATTTTTGCCTCTTTGTTTCTGATTCTAAAAATGAAGGCAAGGTAAATGCTGAATATCAAGGTGGATTAAATAAACACTGACAGAAGGGTGAAGAGGTACGGGTTCAAGGGGTGGCATGGTGGCACAGCGGTACAGCTGTTGCCTCGCAGCGCCAGAGATCCGGGATCGATCCTGACCAAGGGTGCTGACTGTACGGGATCTCTGATTTCCTCCCACACTCCAAAGATGTGCAGGTTTTGTAAGTTAATTGGCTTTGGTAGAATAGTAAATTGTCCCTCGTGTGTGTCGGACAGTGTTAGTGTGAGGGGATCGCAGGACGGCACGGACTGGGTGGGCCGAATGGCCTGTTTCCGTGCTCTCTAAACTCTCAACTCAAAAACTGCCAAAGCTAGAAATCTGAAATAAAAACAGAAAATGTTGCAAATTCTCAGCAGATAAGGCAGCATCAGGGGAGAGAGAAACAAGAGCTCATGTTTAATGGTGGACTCTTGTACAGTACCTTGTTTTTACATGGTGACGCAGCAGTAGAGTTGCTGCCTTACAGCGCTTGCAGCGCCAGACACCCGGATTCGATCCAGACTACGGGTGTTGCCTGTACGGAGTTTGTACGTTCTCCCCGTGACCACGTGGGTTTTCTCAGAGATCTTCGGTTTTCTCCCACACTCCAAAGACGTACAGGTTTGTAGGTTAATTGGCGGTGTATGTGTATGTGTGTAGGATAGTATTAACATGCAGGGTTCGCTAGTCGGTGCAGACTCAGTGCGCTGAAGGGCCTGTTTCCCCACTGTATCACTAAACTAAACTAAGATGCTACCTGACCTGAAAAGTGTTTCCAACAGGTTCAATTCCCATTGATGAATAGACGAGGGATTCTCCATCACTACCCAAGGGCCAGATGGAAGAAGACTTCTTCTCCCTACCCCCCAAAGCTTGCCTTCTGTGGTCTGCTCTCACTGTGCAATTGTGTATGAGTGAGAGGAGTGCAGGGAAGGGCTGAGATAAGAGGGAGAAAATGGGTGTTATCTGACAATGGTGAGTGGGGAAATTCGATCAGTCAGAAAATTAAACTGCTTTCAACCTAGTCACCGTCTCAAATACATTCTTGAATCAAAGAATATTGTTTCCCTCTGAAGAATCAGGTGAATTCATCCCTTCAGTCCTGGCCCAGAAGCCAACAGCCATCTCACCCACCTTAACAGCGGAGATGTTGCTGCATTTGGTCCCAGTGGTCTCTGCAGGAGGATGCCGGATACAAATAGTAACCTCCCACATTTGGTCTCCTGCCATCTTATCTTCTGCCCTAAACTTACAATGCCAACATTAGAACCCACCATTTCATCAAGTGACCTTTTGTTGCTGTTCGATTCCTTCTCTCACTCAGGTTGGCAATCTTTTCCGTTCTCCCACCATTCCCAAACAATGCCCTTCCACCAAACACCTTTCTTCCCAACATCCTCAATCTCACCAGGCAGAGGCCAAGAAATGAAATAAAGACAAGGATCCATTTGGCGGTACCTCAGCATCTCCCGCATTTCTAAATTCTCCAGTTACCCGTTCACGCATGCATCCCATTCCACTTCCAGAATACAGAGGCTACCGGGACCAAATGCAGCCGTATCGCAGATGTATAAATGGATGAGATGGCTTCAGGTCCAGCAATGAATTCAGCTGATTCTTCA
Organism: Amblyraja radiata; assembly: GCF_010909765.2. NCBI lineage: Eukaryota > Metazoa > Chordata > Chondrichthyes > Rajiformes > Rajidae > Amblyraja > Amblyraja radiata. The sequence continues at coordinate 20,721,838 of NC_045988.1, forward strand.
GAGGGAAACGATATTCTTTGATTCATGAAAGTATTTGAGATTTGGCGATTTGGATGAAAGCAAATTTAAATTTGTTGACTGATGGAATTCACCCATTCACCCTTGTCAGATAACACCCATTTACTCACCCATCCCCACTCCTCTCTCTCACACACACACACATAGCACTGATAACAGCAGAAGCAACATTTCTTGCATATTGCCATGTTTTCTTTCAGAAAGCAGCTAACAGATAATTAAATGTTACATCAATGCTTTGGGTCTCATTAATATTCAACAAGCAAACTTTATCGGGTGCCGTGCAGAAGCAGCAGCCAATGGCTACAGAAGCACCTATTTAGGAAATCTCCAATTTAAAGACAGCTTAAAGTGTACACTTGTGCTCGCAACCTAAAAAACGGTTTCCAATAAAAAAAAGCTGCCACTCATACTCTCCATTTATCATCCGTGTAATAATCCATCATTAACACCCTGGAATCACAGCTAATAATCCACCAGAAGAGAGCAATCATTCGTGTCACTGTCAGTGTGCAGAGATCCATGACCTACAAGTTCAAGCCTTGAGCCCACAGCGCTCAGTGCGCCAAGCTCATCGGCTTTGATTTTTCACTCCTTTCAGTTGCAGTTTAGTTTATTGTCACGTGTACCGAGGTACGGCGGAAAGCTTTTTTGTCGCATGCTAACCAGTCAGCAGAAAGACAAACCATGATTACAATCAATTCATTTACAGCGTATAGATACGTGATACGGGGGTAATGTTTAGTGCAAGGTAAAGCCAGCAAAGTCCGGCAAACGATAGTCAGAAAGTCATCAGAGAGGTAGATAGTAGTTCAGCACTGCACTCTGGTTGTGGTAGGATGGTTCAGGCAATCCCTTGGACTATCCTTGACTGGACTTTGCTGGCTTCACCTTGCAGGATTGTGGAGAGAAAATAATCACAGCACAGGAGGGGATGTGTGCTTGTCATTGTTCCCCCATATGACGGAGCTACCAGTGTTCAATGAACAACAGACGGCGTGACCGCATCAACAGAAATGTATAAAATATCTGTCTAATATCAATCAACCACTCATTTGCAAATGTTTTGTCCACCAACATCAGATTATATTAACCCATACCTTCTCTCCAGAGATGCTGCCTGTCCCGCTGACTTACTCCAGCTTTTTGTGTCTAACTACGGTGTAAACCAGCATCCGCAGTTCCTTCCTACACACTTCACTTCTTTAAGAATAAGGGGCAAGCAATTTAGAACCGAGATGAGGAAAAACTTTTTCACACAGAGAGTTGTGAGTCTGTGGAATTCTCTGCCTCAGAGGGCGGTGGAGGCCGGTTCTCTGGAGGCTTTCAAGAGAGAGCCAGACAGAGCTTTTCAAGATAGCGGAGTCACGGGATATGGGGAGAAGGCAGGAACGGGGTACTGATTGTGGATGATCAGCCATGATTACATTGGATGGCGGTGCTGGCTCGAAGGGCCGAATGGCCAACTCCTGCACCTATTGTCTATTGTCACTGCTTGTTACTCTATCCGTAAACTCACACTGCACTCTTCCCGAAACACTCCAACTGTTGAAATCACATAATTGTAATCTCTAATCCCTGCAGGAATGCGACAATTGCTGTAACTCACCCACCAAATTTAATAAAGAAATTACACAGGAGCTGGATTTAATTCAGCAAGGCTAATCTCCATGGGAAAATAATGCACTAATATGGAGACATAGTGATACCGTATTCAGGCATATTGTACATCATTTGTCTGCTTGCAATCATTCACTGTCTGCAACTCACATGGAAAAAATTAGCTACTGGGTCAAGATAATGGAACATGCAACTCAGCAAAGAGTTGGTGTTCCGTCAAAGGAAGGTAAGAGACATTTCTGGTCTGCCAAATGTTGAGCATTATGATATAATAATTATCTAGATTACTTAGATCTGACTCCAATGTAAAAGAAGATAAATGGGACAGTCAACACATATGCTTAAGATAGGCACAAAAATCAGGATTAACAGCAGGTCAGACAACATCGCTGGAGAAAATAGATGACGTTTCGGGTCGACACCGTTTTCAGACGTTTCAGGTCTTGACCCTAAATGTCACCTTTTACTTTTATCTGGAGAAGTCGCCAAACCCACTGAGTTACTCCAGATGTTTGTGTCTATCTTCGGTGTAAACCAGCATCTGCAGTTCCTTCCAACGCTGTTCCTCCTTACTATGCTGCCCAGCTGCCAACATAATCAGAAGTTTCTTTGCTATTTTACAGGAGGAAAGGGATCACTGTTGCCCAGTAGACCTCAAGGCAGCCAAAGACAGGGCTGTACTGGTGTGCTTAGATAATACAAAATGTCATCAATGACATCTGCCTTTATTGAAAGTCGGCTGCCAAGACAATGGAAGGGGTAGTGTTTCCTGAATCTTACCATAGAGGTTTATTGTCAGAGGTTGCGGTTACATAGGGACAGGTTGCAAGAAGGGCACATGTTTTACATATGTTAAATATATAGCTCGTTCTCTTGTATGCTTTGGCAAGTGAGCCAATGCTTGACTCAGAACATGTGCAAACAATGTCTTGATCATTGAAACTGGGGTAGCCTTGATTCTGGAGTGGTGACAACACAGGATGAACAGTTCCATTATCTCTCCTAATTAACTCCAGCCTATCATGCTTAGGTTTATGTTTATTGCTATCATGTGTACCGACGCACAGAGAAAAGCATTGTTTAGCATGCGATTCAAAGAGAGTACATGCACCGTACATAAATACAATCACGTCAAACTCAAGTACAATAGATAGAGCAAAGGGAAAGACACAAAGTGCGGAATGTACGTCTCAGCATTGTAGCACTTCAATTCCATAGAAAAGTCCAATGTCCATAATGGGGTAGAGGTGGGGTGGAAGATTGCAACCTTCCAACGCTGTTCCTTCTTACTATGCTGCCCAGCTGCCAACATAATCAGAAGTTTCTTTGCTATTTTATAGGAGGAAAGGGATCACTGGTGTCCAGTAGACCTCAAGGCAGCCAAAGACTGGGCTGTACTGGTGTGCTTAGATGACACTAAATTTCATCAATGACATCTGCCTTTATTGAAAGTTGGGCCGCCCTGTTTCGACTAATGCAATCAACTCGACGTGCACAAACAGAAGATCAAATAGGACAAGTTGTTCTACAACTTTAGGCTGTGCACGCCACACACAAGAAGAATGGGGTAGAGGTGAATCGGAGAGGACCCTGGCTTATGGAAGGACAATTCAGAAGCCTGTTAACAGAGGAGAAATAGGTGACGTTTCGGGTCGAGACCATTCTTCAGACTGATGTGGGGGTGGGGAGGGGGGGGCGGTAAGAAGAAAGGAAGAGGCGGAGACAGTGGGCTGTGGGAGAGCTGGGAAGGGGAGGGGAAAGAGGGAGAAAGCAGGGACTACCTGAAATTGGAGGTCAATGTTCATACCGCTGAGGTGTAAACTACCCAAGCGAAATATGAGGTGCTGCTCCTCAATTTACAGTGGAACTCACTCTGGCATGGAGGAGGCCCAGGATAGAAAGGTCGGATTCGGAATGGGAGGGGGAGTTGAAGTGCTGAGCCACCGGGAGATCAGGTTGGTTATTGCGAACCGAGCGGAGGTGTTCAGCGAAGCGATCGCCAAGCATACGCTTGGTCTCACCGATGTAGAGCAGCTGACACCTAGAGCAGCGGATGCAATAGATGAGGTTGGAGGTGGTGCAGGTGAACCTCTGCCGCACCTGGAAAGACTGCTTAGGTTCTTGGATGGAGTCAACGAGGGGAGGTAAAGCGGCAAGTGTAGCATTTCCTGCGGTTGCATGGGAAAGTACCAGGGGAGGGGGTGGTTTGGGACGAATTGACCAGGGAGTTATGGAGGGAGCGGTCTCTGCGGAAAGCCGAAAGGGGAGGGGATGGGAAGATGTGGCCAGTGGTGGGATCCCGTTGGAAGTGGCGAAAAAGTCAAGAAAAAGGCCAGTAATATAATAGCTGATGTTGCTTCCTGCATTTGTCCTTGGAATGATGCGCATTGAAGAATATGTCCACTATGTCCTTATGGAATCTGCAATATGGCTGGGAGAGCAGTTCTTTGGCCATGGGGAAGAGGGCTGGGAAGAACCATGTTTGTCATCCTATACTGTTTTCCAGCTTTCCATGTGAAAGGCTGCACAAATGTAATACTTACTGCATATTCTCACAACGGTTGATATTTAATCTAGCAGCTCAAATCCCATCGGGTAGCTCTGAAAAGAGCATCCCACAATACAAGTTGCACTCTTGCAGACTACGGAGCAGTGTGGCTGATGAAGGAAGGTATCCTTTCATCATGAGAGGGGAAGAGAATGAGCAACAGAGGACGCGGGCATCTGGGAACTCTCCCGGAAAGAGAAGCCGCCAACCCCGGCCCCTGCTTGCCTCAAGGACGAGGAAGTTAGAGTCGGGACAGAGGGCCGGTAAGCGGACTGGCTGCGGGAGGCAGTGTAGTGCACCTCCATGGTGGGGTGGGCCGCTGGAGGTCCGGCAGTGGCCTGGGACTCGGCTGGATCAGTCGCTGTTCCAACAGGCCGGGCACGTGGACCGGAAGCGACCTACAGCTGCACGGAGCAGTGGAGGACACCAACGGCTTCGCTTGGCCAGGCTGACCCTGCAACTCCGCCACCACAACTGGCCTTCAGGGGCAGGTTAGGAAACTGCACTTACAACAACTGGGATTTGAAAATGTCACCAAATCTGACGTATACTGTTCCACTTTCTGTCTATCTTTATGTCGCCTATCCATAGACATATCGCTAGAGATGCTGCCTGATCTGCCGAGTTACTCCAACACTGTGCGTCTTTAAGAGTAAATAAGATTAGTGAAGTTGAACGTCACAATGGAGATGATGAGTGTTGGGCATCGCACCATTGTTGATGAGGGACTCTAATGTGAATGAAAATTACTTTGGCGAACCAAGATCCAACTGAAAAGTCTGGAATCGAATATGATTGGCAATGTGATATCCAAAACTTGAAGTAATCTTGCTCAAGGTTAAGCCTGTTTTCAACTGCATTGACAGGGTTTTTGTGGAGTTTGCAGTGTGCAGGAATTTCCAGGCTGGTGTACAGAGATCACATTACAGCAGCTGGAAGCAAGAAACTCCTGATGTGAATTCAATGCCCTGTCAGCATCTGACATCCCCTCAACCTTCAGTAGCAGGAGGTGAAGGCAAAGCATCCATTCAAAGGACTTAAATCCATTTAAAACAGAACATCTAGCCGATGATTAATTTTCGTAATTAAAAAAGTATTAGCGAACCTGTGACCCACATAAAAAGAAATGTAAGAGAACGTTTTAGTGCCCATTACCTTTTAACTTAGCTCCTCATTTACATGGGCGATACATTTTTATCTTTATTTCTCAATATTTATCAAAGAATAACGTACCAAGCTGTCTATTTCTGGATCATCGCTGAAGAAGGGTTTGTGCTCCTGTTCTTGCTGGTGGACAAAGTTTTCAATGTCGACGTCGAAGCTGGCCGATGTGATGCACTCTGACCCCTGTGTGGCTTGCTCGCACTTCTCAAACAGGAGGGCGAGGAGCGGAAAGAGTGGGTGTCTGCGTGGGGGTGGGATAACGGGAAGGAAGAAAAACAGAATTGAGAATAGTCAACTTTAACTCATCGCATCAACAACATATGACAAAGCCAAAGTAATCATACAATTACGTGGAACTGTTCAATAGAATACACTCTACCCTTGATTTTACAGACCTCTTTATAACAAATTTTGGTTATAGCGTCCTCACAGTGATCAGACACCACTGTCTCTAAGTTGAACTCCTAAGTTGAACTTGAACTCTTAAGGGTGGCATGGTGGCGCCGCGGTTGAGTTGCTGCCTTAAAGCGCCGGAGACCCAGGTTCGATCCTGACCATGGGTGCTGGCTGTATGGAGTTTGTACGTTCTCCCTGTGACCTGTCTCTTAGATATTCGGTCTCCTCCCACACTCCAAAGACATACAGGTTTGTAGGCTAATTGGCTTGGTATAAATGTAAGTTGTCCCTAGTGTGTGTAGGATAGTGTTAATGTGTGGAGATCGCTGATCAGTGCAGACTCAGTAGGCCGAATGGCCAGTTTCCGTGCTGTATCTCTAAACTAAATTAAACCAAACACATGCTGCAAGTTACTCTCCGGAGGTTATTGAAATAGACAAGCAATTACTTTCATCAACACGTGCGATGATACTCCATTAAACAAAACTTTCGTATTTTTAGTTTGCAGTAACAAGAATTACATTTCCAGCTGTTAAGAAGACCTTTGTTAGAGTGGCCACTAGGGGGTTGGAGCAAATACCATACTCGGTTATAGAAGACAATCGGCAATATCGGACACCATTCTTCCCGAATATGGCCCGACTATGAAAGTTATCTGTATATGCCATGCGGTTCAAAACAAAATTAGATCGTTCCCTCTTTCAACATAGCTCTCCTAAATTTGTTTATGTTCATCTAATTCCAAGAAGAAACGGCCACCAATTTTTAGCTGGTATTCACAAAAGTAAATGACACCATCCTGTTTATTTCCTGGAACATGGGGAAAGAGCAGGGAAGTGGGCCAAATATATCAAAAGGCAAACTGCTGGAAGAACTCCGCAGGTCAAGCAGCAGCTGAGGAAGGAGAGGACGTGTTCATGTTTCAAGTCGAGACTTGCATCAACAAAAGATGGACATTTCCTCTCCCAGCACAGATACCTCTCTAGCCGTTTGCTTTTTGCCTGAGATTCCAACATGCAGTCTCTAGCGAGGACCTCTGTCCACGAGGTCACATCTTTCCGCTGTCATGACAAACTAGGTGATGTCCTTAAGGGGTTTGAATCTTAACGGAAGAGTAAAAGGATGGCAGAATGAGTGGGCTGGATCTTTTGATGTAGATCATTTGGACAAAGTGGGGATATTGGGGTGACACAGTGGTGCAGAGAGTAGATGTGTCTCATAACTGTTGCAACTTTGGTTCAATCCTGACCTTGGGTGATATCAAGTGTTTAAGAAAGAACTGCAGATGCTGGGAAAATCGAAGGTAGACAAAAAATGCTGGAGATACTCAGCGGGTGAGACAGCATCTATGGAGAGAAGGAGTGGGTGACGTTTCGGGTCGAGACCCTTCTTCAGACTGATGTCGGAGGGGGGATGTCTGAAGAAGGATCTCGACCCAAAACGTCGCACATTCCTTCTCTCCATAGATGCTGCCTCACCCGCTGAGTTACTCCAGCATTTTTTAATCTACATTGGGTGATATCAATGTAGAGTATGTTCTCTCCATTACAGCATGGGTTTCGTCTCACACTCCAAAGGCATACTGTTAGTAGGTTAATTGGCCAATGTAAATTGCCCTTATTTGTAGGTGAGTCGTAAAATCTAACAGATGTTGATGTGAATCTGGAGAGATTAAAATGGGATTGCAGTGGAATTAATTTAAATGGCTAATGGATGGCTGGTGCAAAATGGGCAAAGTGCCTGATTCTGCACTGTTGATTCTATGACTATGGTTTCCACAATTTTGAAATTATTTTGAGTAGGAGCAGCTGTAAGAACCCAGGCAAGGGTATCAACAATGGACATTAAGGAGGTGACTCCAATGAGCTGTTGGTACAAGGAACTGCAGATGATGGTTTACAAATAAAGACAAAGTACTGGAGTAACTCAGCGGGGTCAGGCAGCATCTCTGGAGAACATGGATAGTGGACATGCCAGATCAGGACCCTTCTTCAGCCTCCACGGATTACGTCTCGGGTCGGGATCATTCTCCAGTCTGAAGATGCATCCCGACCCGTAAAACATCACCTATGCACGTTCTCCAGAGACCTGCTGAGTTACTCCAGATCTTGATGTCAATTTCTCCAGTGAGCCGTTACACGGTTCCTCCAGTATTTTCTGTTTTTGTTTCCCACATTTCTCTCTTCGTGTCTTTTACTCCTGAGTTCTCCAGCAGTGATTTGAATGAGAAGGAAAGCATTTTTCTGGAGGAGAGCATTACGTTAATATCTTCAACAGTCATATCATGTCCCCAACTAATATGGGAAAGTACACTTAACCCAATCAACATGTCAGCACAAAATTATACATTGGCAAAAAATGACTGCAAACAGTAAAACAGAAGAGCGCCGCCTTCAGTAAGAATTTTTCATGGTTCCAATATATCCTCAACATGTGCATATTAGTGATTCCAGAAAGTTGGCCATTTGTCATTTGGCTTAAACATAGTACATGTGCAAACTGCTAACAATTTATTTTGAATCCAGTGGGGTCACATGTAGATTTGGTTAAAATCTAAAGCCATATTTGAAACATCACATTATTTCCACTTTTAGGATAGAGTTTACTGTTGCTCCTTGGTCAACAAAGATAAGATCTTCTGGTGGCAGCCTCCACTTTATTGCGGGGTGGGAGATTGCAACCTTCACGCGGTCCGCCCTGTTTCGACGAATGCAATCAACCTGATGTGCCCAATCAAATAAGATCAAATAGAACAAGTTGTCCTCCAACTTTAGGCTGTGCACGCCATACGCAAGAAGAAGAAGCATGTTTTACATGTTAATTGTAATGATCTTGTTAAAATATTAGCCACAGGAATGCTAATTAATTTATTGTCTTTAAAATTGTTCTGACTGTAATTTTCAACTCAAAGCACAAAAACGTTTAGTTGAGTTTATTGTCAGGTACAGTTAAAAGCTTTTTGTTGCGTGCTATCCAATAAGTGGAAGGACTGTACATGATTACAATCAAGACATCCACAGTGTACAGATACAGGATAATGGGAAAAGGTTTAGTGCAAGATAAAGTCCAGTAAAGTCCGATTAATGAAAGTCCCAGAATTTCTAATGTAGATGGTAGGTCAGGGCCGCTCTCTAATTGGTGATAGGATGGTTCAGTTGCCTGATAACAGCTGGGAAGAAACTGTCCCTGAATCTGGAGGGGTGCGTTTTCACACTTCTGTACCTCTTGCCTGATGGGCAAGGAGAGAAGAGGGAGTGTCCGGGGTGAGAATCGGCCTTGCTAGTGTCCTTGCGTGAAGTGTAGATGGAGTCAATTGAAAGGAGATATGCTTGCGTGATGGTCTGGGCTGCATCCGGTGTTCTCTGCAATTTCTTGCGGTCTTGGATGGAACTGTTCCCAAACCATGCTGTGATGCCTCCGATAAAATGCTTCCTATGACGCAGATGACAGTGGGTAGCATTGTGAACTTTGAGGAGGATGCTATGAGAATGCAGGGTGACTTGGACAGGTTGGGTGAGTGGGCAGATGCATGGCAGATGCAGTTTAATGTGGATAAATGTGAGGTTATCCACTTTGGTAGCAAAAACAGGAAGGCAGATTATGATCTAAATGGTAGGTACACAAAAATGCTGGAGAAACTCAGCGGGTGCAGCAGCATCTATGGAGCGAAGGAAATAGGCGACGTTTCGGGCCGACACCCTTCTTCAGACTGATGGGGGGTGGGGGGGAGAAGGAAGGAAAAAGGGAGGAGGAGGAGCCCGAGGGCAGGGGGATGGGAGGAGACAGCTCGAGGGTTAAGGAAGGAGGGAAGGGTTTGAAGAAGGGTTTCGGCCCGAAATGTCGCCTATTTCCTTCGCTCCATAGATGCTGCTGCACCCGCTGAGTTTCTCCAGCATTTTTGTGTACCTTCGATCTTCCAGCATCTGCAGTTCCTTCTTGAACCCCATGATCTAAATGGTGTCAAGTTGGGAAAAGGGGAAGTACGACGGGATCTGGGGGTCCTTGTTCATCAGTCAATGAAAGTAAGCATGCAGGTACAGCAGGCAGTGAAGAAAGCGAATGGCATGTTGGCCATCATAACAAGAGGAGTATAGGAGCAAAGAGGTCCTTCTGCAGTTGTATAGGGCCCTAGTGAGACCACACCTGGAGTATTGTGCGCAATTTTGGTCCCCTAATTTGAGGAAGAATGTTATTGCTGTTGAGGGAGTGCAGCATAGGTTTACAAGGTTAATTCCCGGGATGGCAGGTCTGTCATATGCTGAGAGAATGTAGCGGCTGGGTTTGTATACTCTGTAGTTTAGAAAGATGAGAGGGTATCTAATGGAAACATATAAGATTATTAAGGGTTTGGACATGCTAGAGGCAGGAAACATGTTCCCGATGTTGGGGGAATCCAGAACCAGGGGCCACAATTTAAGATTAAGGGGTAAGGGGTAAGCCATTTAGAACGGAGATGCGGAAACACCTTTTCACACTAAGAGAGTTGTGAGTCTGTGGAATTCTCTGCCTCAGAGGGCGGTGGATACTTTCAAGGGAGAACTAGATAGGGCTCTTAAAGATATGGGGATATGGGGAGAAGGCAGGAACGGGGTACTGATTGGGGATGATCAGCTATGATCACATTGAATGGCGGTGCTGGCTCGAAGGGCCGAGTGGCCTACTCCTGCGCCTATTGTTTATTGTCTATTGTCTTAACTCTGCAGAAACCTAGTTGCATCACCCATTCTCTATATGCTTCAGTGAACAAATGCTCAGTGATTCTGCCTCTGAATGAGCATTTTCTGCCCAGTGAACCTTGACAAGCAATGTTAGAGTGACCTTGGTTCTGGATTGGAAGTGGCGAAGATAGAAGAGATCCCCTTTGGCCCTACTCCAGCAAGAAGGTGAGGTCCAATGTTGCAGTGACAACAATTGGTGCAATCTTGCTTAACCCAGTCAGGTTGTTAGCTTCTATGTCATAATGTAGTATATATATATATAACAAGTTTCTTATATTTTCATAATGTATGCTTTGCATGCTATCGTCATATAATTGCCTTTCTCTGCTGCTGTCAGTTCATCTCCCGTTGAACTCCTCAGTCATGTGTAGGTGTCCCAACTTTCTCCAGGCCAACTTCCCTATTTGAATGAGATAATTGAAAACTTCTATGTTTGATAAATATAAGGTCCCATTCCTACTTCTCCGTGGATTGTCACCTTGTCATGGTGGGGAAGCTTGTGTGGACCTGAGATCCTTCCAGCGATGCCGTCTCTGGTTGTCTTGGACTCCATGCAACTGGATCCTGACCCAGATCTGTCAAGGATCGTGGGGTGGCTGTCTGTGCACCAGTCTCTCCACGTTAAATAAAGTCACGCACAAGCATCCTCACTATAGGGAATAACACCCTGGAGACACCCATGGTCAGCCGTGACCAAAGGGGGCCTAAGGTCCCATTCACCCAACTAGATTTGGCTGGCTGGGAGTCAATAGACCAGCAATATTTTGGTCTTGATTTTGATCTTCTATTAACCAGCTACTACACATTACAGTTTCAAATCAAATGAGAGTTGATGGGCTTGTGTGAGGAGAATAATATTGAAGAATATAGGGAAATGTAATGAATAGGACATGGACTCAATGGGTAGAGTCACCTCCTCTACGCAGTTGGAAGTGTTGGATTCTTCTATAAATTCGCAATCAAGTTCTGGCAAAACCTTTGGGCATTTTTCCTAATTTCTCCAGAAGTCAATTACGGTCAAAGTGTATTGGATAAAGTGTGCGATGTTTGGCATGTTAATACACTAAATATATGCAAGCACACTGTATATTCATACAATTAATGAGGAATTAACTGTACTTCAAAAATAATCTTTGTGATAAAATTGCATTAAGATGTCATCAGGAAATGATAGGTATTATTGAGTTGTGCATTCTTTCTTTATTTCCCCTTCTATAAGGAGATATCTTTCTTTAAGCCAAAGTAACATGAGAATAGGCGTTGAGAGTCTGCAGTCTTTCACCGTCTTTCATACGAACACCAAGCGCCAGACCAGAAAATGGTGGCGGGAAGGAGCATCTCACACGTTATTTGTGAAAGGGAATGAGTGACATAATTTTTCCAGTGTTATTTCAAAGACTGTTTTTCTATCCCTGCTGATTCCAGACTTTCATTACCCTCGTGCAGTTGCTCCAGACATCAATGACAAAATAATTGCTCAATTTGTGTCTGTGTTATGCAGTCCAATGTCAATGTTTTAACTCGGAAAACATCTGTACTATTATTTTTTTGTCGCACAGTGCACCCTAATGTTGGTCTGGACGTCTACCTAAACATTCGTTAAATTTCAGACAACTATGAGAACATTTACACTATTTTCCCTTCATTCCTGCACAGACACCCATGCTCGTTAGCACCACCCTCACCCTCACATGACACATCTTTGTTCCATGTTAGCAAGCAATATGAAAATAATTAAGTACCCCTATATGTTAAAACAAAACTAGGTTTCCATTATAAGGTGGGCCAATGATCCACTCTCATTTTATAATATTACCTACTTTGATGAAAAATAATTACAATTTAATTTGTTTTAGTACTTAAAGAATCAGTTTTAACCTTTGATAATACCTGTCCCATGCCTCACATTTCCTGGATATTAATGGACAATTATTTAATAGGTATCAGCCACACTAAACTTTAGTTACATGGATAGTCTTCCACTGATCTCCAATGTTTTTATGTATCGGATCATCAAAATATAACAGCCGGCACAGTTGTGCCGCAGGTAGACCTGTTGCCCCACCACTCTATAGACCCGAGATCGATATGGACCTTGGGTACTGTCTGTGTGGAGTTTGCACGTTCTCCCCGTGACTGTGCTGCTTTCGTTCGGGTGCTCCGGTTTCCTCCCACATCCCAAAGACGTGCAGGTTTGTAGGTTAATTGGCCTCATTAAATTGTCCCTAGTGTGCAGACAGTGGATGAGAACATACAACTAGTGTGAAGGGGTGACCAATGGTCAGTGTGGACACGCTGGTCCAAGAGGCTTGTTTCTATGCTGTATCTCTAGATATAAATTGACAGCAATAATTTTTGAGAAATTGAGAAAACTAACTGTCTATGTGCAATGGACTAAAATGTATAGAATGTCAAGTCTACTGCGGCAAGGTGGCGCAGTGGTAGAATTGCTGCCCTGGAGACCCGGTGTTCGATCCCGACTACTGGTGCTGTCTGTACGGAGTTTGTACATTCTCCCTGTGACCGCATGGGTTTTCTCTGAGATCTTCGGTTTCCTCCCACACTCCAAAGATGTACAAGTGTGTAGGTTAATTGGCTTGGGTTTGTATATTTGGTATAAGTGTAAAATTGTCTCGGGTGTGTGTCGGCTTGTGTTGATGTGCGAGGATCACTGTTTGGTGCAGACTCGGTGGGCCGAAGGGCCTGTTGCCACGCTGTATCTCTAAACTAAATAAAACCTAAATTTATACTGTTTCAAATTAAATCATAATGACTGGGCAATGTTATCTTTAGATAGTTGGAGTAGCTGATGACAAGAGTTCCATCATTTTAGCACAATGGTAGAGAATAAGTCAGAACCAACAAACATCAATTATGCCTCCGAAATAAAATAATGGTTTTGCATAAATTATAAAAATGCAAAGAAGCCTGGGAGATTAGTTCAGTTTAGTTTAGAGATACAACGTGGAAACATAGCCCTTCGGCCCATCGAGTCCTCACCAACCAGCAATCCCCGCACACCTACACTATCCTACACACATTAGTGACAATTTACATTTATACCAAGCCAATTAGCCTTACAAACCAGTATGTATTTGGATTGTGGAAGGAAACCGAAGTTATTGGAGAAAATCCACGGGGAGAACGTACAAACTCCATACAGACAAGCATCCGTAGTCAGGTTTGAACCCAGGTCTCTGGCGCTGTAAGGCAGTAGCTCTACCACCATGCCTCCCTACTTGCATCCCAGTACCATATCCCACTAGCATCAGTGGAACTCCTAACAGTTAAACAATTTGCATGTTAATTTTACCACCAATCTTGTGAACCCATGAGCATCCAAAACAAGATATTTTTAGCACCAAAAGGAATTGGAAGTGGCTCTGTAAAATAGTTGTATCAAGTTTTGCCCACTGATTCAAATGGTCTGCATTTACAGTACTTCATAGCTTCACCTTTTCCTCTATGCGGGCAGACAGCTTGTCAGAAATGCTGAGCTTGTGGCACCTTTTATTGTTAATTAAAAAGAAAATTACTACTTAAATTTTGAGATCCCGACAAAGCTGAATGGAAGGTTCCATTTTGTGTGTGAGAAGGTGTCGTATATTATAAAATGATCTGTCTGATCCCACTTTAATATAAACCTGTGATTCACGCTAGGATAAAAGGAAATAGCAGGCTCACATCAATCTACTCTTCTCAGAGGAGCGGGCAGCAATAAATGAAAGACAAATTCCAGCCAGTATTAGCATCATGAAATTTCTGCACCTCGTGAGCCCTGTTGGTCAGCAGTTGCCATTTACCTGCTTCAAGATTAATTATAACAGGAAGACGAGAGCTGGTCATACACGGCCGCTAAATTGGTTGGAATTAATGGCAGTAAAACAGCTGGTGTTGAGAGTTCAAGTATTTCTGGCCCACAATTAACTCTATTTACCTCACATACGCGCACATACACACGCACACACGTACACACGTACACACGCATGCACATACACACACACACACACGCACATACACTCACCACAGTTCTTTTTTCAAAATGAAATTAAATACTACAAACTGAACACCGAGGGTGGCAGAAAAAATTATATTTAAAAAAATATGAACAGGCTGATTAGTGTCGCGGACGTGTGTGGGGGAAGGGTGAGAAGGGATAGATTGATCTTCAATGAATCTATACAAATATGCAGCTAAACGGCTGTGACATTTACTGCGACTGAGAGGTCGTTTGCTGCCTCTAATAATAAAAAAAAGGATTTGACATTGCCTAATAAAGGCAAATGAATTCATGTAATGGGCTAATTTAGCACATTCAGCACTGTTCTGCTAGCTAGCTGAGGCAGCAGAGAACACAGGCAGGAATACAGAGAGGCTACTACTCCAGCAGTTTTCCACTTAACAACTCATTGCTTCAGTCTCATTCACTCCCAAATGGACTGAATCCGCTCCTTTACATGGTGCTCTTTAACCCCAAACCAGATGTTCCCTATGATTTGTTCCAAATGAGCAGCCTCCATGTTAATAGGGAAGGTTCAGGAAACTGACCTGAAATTGCACACTACATCCGAGCTGGAGGTTTAACTGTGCTCTTGAATTCCAAGTGTGAACTGATAATGGTGCACCAAGGGAAATTGAGCATCTGAGTCCCCATTGAAGAAGGGATTTCCTTAATGAGATTTAAGGACTGGGAAATAAACAGCAGCAGGACTAAGGAGCAGGAACGGATTAAAGAAGCGAATTCAATGATAATCAGATTTGGAAGAGGAATAATGAGGGGGAAAGACTTAACGAGAGAGTCAAAGGCACAAAGGAAAAATAAGAAACAAGTTAAAATATTTAACATTGATTATATTTTTAATGGGCCAGATGTTACTGTAGGAGCGACCGAATAGTTTCTGTCGGCTGCTGGATCTGTCCCTTGAAAATATAAAGTTTGATGTAGTAAGTTGCTGGAGCAGCAAAGGAAATGTGCATGGAGTCAGAGTGAATAGTAAGTGACTATCTCCTAACCATGTACAAAGGAGGATTTTGAAATTAACACCTAAAGAGAACCCGTAGTGCAAGCGAATTCACTGTTAAACAATTACAAAAACAATGATAGACACAAGAAGCTGGAGTAACTCAGCGGGTCAGACCCTTCTTCAGACTGAGAGATAGCCCCTGAATTAATAGCTTAACCTTTTATTCTATGTGTAGGAAGGAACTGCAGATACTGGTTTAAGCCAAAGATAGACACAAAAAATCTGGAGTAACTCAGCGGGCAGCATTTCTGGAGAGAAGAAACATTTCGGGTCGAGACCCTTCTTCATTATCTTCCCTCTAGAGATGCTGCCTGTCCCGTTGTGTTACTCCAGCTTTTTGTGTCTATCTTCTTTTACTCCATGTGGTCAGTCAGACAGGTGATTTCCTTAATGAGATTTAAGAAGGGTCTCGACCCAAAACATTACCTATTCCTTTTCTCCAAAGATGCTGTCTGACCCGCTGAGTTACTCCAGCTTTTTGTGTCTATCTCCGGTTTAAAACAGCATCCTGCCTACAACAACAATGAAGTTGTGATGGTCAGCGTGGCTTGGTGGCATATTACCGGGGTGGATCTGTGGTGTATTCAATAGATTTTTTTGAGTGAGCTGCCATTTGTTTATAATCTGCCCATTGTTCCCTTTGGCTTGAAGGTCCTCACTCTTCTCAAGATCATTTATAGAGACTCTCCCAGCCATCCCCATCAGTTATCCTGCCGAAGATAGGCACAAAATGCTGGAGTAACAGCGGGTCAGACAGCATCTCTGGATAAAAGGAATAGGTGACGCTTCGGGTCAGGACCATTTCGATCTGAATCATCACCTATTCCTTTTCTCCAGCGATGCTGCCTGACCCGCTGTTACTCCAGCATTTTGTGCCTAACCGGTATGAACCAGCATGTGCAGTTCCTCCCTGCACAGTTATGAGCTGGCTTGTCGTTTACAGGTCCGTCTTTTACAGATTTATCACTCAGTACTGCTAGTCCAGCTAAAAAATACTGGCAGCAACAATTCACCGCAGTCTACTCACAAACAGAATAGTTGCTTGCTGATCCTCTGGTGCCACTGAGAATCGTGATTAAGACACACACTCCTGATACTTGCACATAAACTAGCTGATGCATGTTAATAGCAACACCGCATGTGCTAAACCAAGCTGATAAAATGCAAGAACTGCTCTATAATGCAGATGAAAATGATAGAAAGAATCAGTTGTTCACACATAGGATCATGGAAATACAGAACTTATGATCAGAAAACAGAGTGGATGTGGAGAGGATGTTTCCAGTAATGGGAGATTCGAGGTCCAGAGGGCGCAGCATCAGAATAAAAGGGACATACCTTTAGAAAGGAGATGAGGAGGAATTTCACTGACTGGTGAATCCATGGAATTCATTGCCACAGACGATTGTGGAGACTAAGTCATTGGGTCTTTTTAAAGCGGAGATTGAAAGGTTCTTCATGAGTAAGGTTGTCATAGGTTATGGTGAGAAGGCAAGAGAATGGGGTTAAAAGGGAAAATAGATCAGCCTTGATCGAATGGAGGAGCAGACTCCACAGGCCAAATGGCCTCGTGCTGCTCCTATTTCTTATGAAAGCTCTTCAGGTGAAATAAATTGAAAATTTCTAATCTAAGACAGATTTTTTTTTAAATGAGTTTGAAGGGTTCTGGAAACAAGGCAGATACATGGAGGCAAAATACTAATTGGCCATAAACAGTGGAACAAGCCTGAGAGCATAAATATCAGATAAAAACAATTTGTATATGAAATGCTGACCTGAAAATCTCCAAATAATCATGGAAATCCATTTACTTCACTGATATCCTCAAGAAAGGACACCTGTCCGTCTTACATGACCCCTGACCTACCACAATACTGTGAACACATGTCCTCCAAGCCAATTGGTTCATAGGCCAATATGCATGGGCAATGATCACTGATGACCATATTCCACAAACATGCAAATGAAGAGTCTCAATGACAGACCTCTGTTCTTATTCGTTCAATTTTAGTTTAGAGATTAGAGATACAGCATGGAAACAGGCCCTTCAGCCCACCAAGTCCACACAGATCATTGATCACTTGTTCACACTATTTCACACTTTCGCATCCACTCCTTACACGCTAGGGGAGATTTACAGAGACCATTTAACCTACAAACCCGCATGTCATTGGAATGTGGGAGAAAACTGGAGCAGCCGAAGGCAACCCACACCCATTAACCTGATAGTTAAAATGTTAAAGTTGAAAGGAGATGTGCAGGGCAGGTTATTTTACACAGACGGTGGCGTGTGACTGGAGCATACTGTCAGAAATGCTTGCGGAGGCATTAAGATAGTGGCATTTAAGAGACTTTTAGATGGACATAGAATATGCGGAGGATAGAGTGAGATGAAACAGGTGCAGGCAGATGAGATTAGTTGATCTTGGCATCATGTTCAACAGAGACATTGCTGTCTTTTCTATGTTCAATAATGCTGCAAAATCATTCAGTACTCCACTCTGGTTTGGTCTGTTGTATGGTGGTGATGGAGATTGTAAGCTGCTATATTTAATCACGGTCTAAGTATTGATTAAAGGAAATACAATTAGCTTCAGCACCCTATAGAGAAACAACAAAAAGAACTAAATACCATCACAATTAGTTGCTATCCATTGATTCCTGCTGCAAGTACACATACTGGGAAGCACCACAAGGTGTTCGGTGTTGACAGCCCTGTTATATTTTGATAGCCAGCTAATGCACGTGACTCCATGACTCAAACGCATACTACCTTGGTCCCCAAATAATACATTGGCACATAGTATTGGCTAGTTTGCAGTGTTTAGAAAATGTTACTTTAGCATTGGAAAATATGCCCAGATAAAGGAACAAAAGGCAAATAATTACACAGCACAAAATGAGTAAATTCTGTGCTGTGAGCCTGTGCTGGTTCTTTGTAGGAGCTACAAGGTTATTCCAGTTCCACTGTTCTTTGCATATTTCCCCCTTTCAAGAATTTGGGAGTCACAGTGGTGCAGCGGTAGAGTTGCTACCTTACAGCGTCAGAGACCCGGGTTCGATCTTGGCTCTGCGTGCTGTCTGTATGGAGTTTGCACGTTCTCCCTATGACCGCGTGGGTTTCCTCCGGGTGCTCCGGTTTCCTCCCACACTCCAAAGACGTACGGGCTTGCAGGGTATTTAACTTCCGTAAATTGTAAATTGTCCCTAGTATGTAGGACAGTGTTGGTGTGTGGAGTGATTGCTGGTCGGCGTGAGCTGAAGGGCCTATTTTCCGCGCTGTATCTCTACAGTCTAAAATCTAACATTTCTCCAATGTGCTCTTCAAAGTTTGCATGGAATATCCTTCAACTCCTCTTTTAGACTTTCCAGATCATTGTTTAGTGTGTGAAAGCAATTTTCTTCAGTTCCCAATTATCTACAATTTGTATTCTCTGCGCCAGTGGAAATAGTCTCTCTTTATTTATGCCAAACCCCCACATGATTTCAAACACCTCAATTAAATCTCCCACAACCGCTCTACACAAAGACTAATCACTGCTTCTTCTGTCTCTTCGCTTAATTAACAAATGTTGACCAAGATATTGTTAGTTAATGCCAGTTATCACTCGTGCATTGCTTATGGAAATCAATTTTATTTTGTGCAGCCCATCACTGTAAAAGACTGCCTGCGTACAATGCCATGTAAAACCAGTCCACTGTCTTTAACTGAGAACTGGCAGCTGCAGTGCACTGGGACAACTCAGTGCGTCTCTAAAAAATCACCCATCAACATCTCCACAGTTATGAATTTCAGAGGACGTTTTGATCCTGCGCACAATACACCATCAGGAGAGAGAAAAAATATATACATCTATTTTGAAAGTGTGCATAATTTCCCTGATTGCCTTCAGGCTTCAAGCATTGTTACACAACCCATGGGACAGGAGATTATAAAAGGAACATGAACAGAGTATTAGTATGTTCTTGGGAACATCAACAGCATAACATTCAAGTCCACGGGGGAAGGTACCAACTGCTAGCAACTGCTGCAGTTAGAGGAACCTGTACTCTCAGAAGACAAGGGGACCAGACAAGAAGGTCAAAGGGAAAATGTTAAAGTGCCTCTGGGGCTGCCTGATATTTAGCTACAGTGCTCCACTCAGTCATTTCACAAAGAAAACAAAACTAAACACATAGGCTCTGGTTCTGGGCTAAATTATGGTTTGTTTTGATCTGCAATCATTCCCTACGGTCATTAACTGGGCCATGACAGAGATGAGTGAATTACAAACACTAATAAATCTTCAGCAAACTAAGCAACTGAGGCAAAGTCAATAACTAAAATTAACTTTTATTCGCTGTTTTCAAACACGTCTTCCAACTTTTCCCTTCTTGTGCCAACAGATTGAGCTGGGATGCGGAATAAGAGAGTGAAATAAAGAACTTCCAAATTTCACAACTATAGGACTCCCAAAATGTTTTGGAGCCACGAAGGGTATCTTCAACAATATCTCAAGTTATAGCTGACCTCAAAAAAATGATTCTCCAAATCACACGAAGATACAAATCCAATCTTTAAAATCCATCTGAACTAAAGGAATCTAACAAAAAAAAATATGCCAATCATCAAAAGGGAGAAGGGAATTTTATTCATACAGTATATAGAAGCAGTAGGTCTGATAGTATCATTATTTAAAGATTTTACTCTTAAATAAAACATTCTTATTGGCATTCCAACTTTTCTGCACAACCCCACATACTTCCTGTGGAAGTAGGTGTTCTACCCTGGATCTCACTCTGATGAAGGGTCTCGACCCGAAACGTCACCAATTTCTTTTCTCCAGAGATGTTGCTGGACATGCTGAGTTACTCCAGCACATTGTATCGAACCACATACTTCAATATCTCTGATTTGTCTTCCTTCTTCCTGAACCTTGGGCGTCCCCACTACTATTGTCTACAAGGCATCTCGTCTACTTCCTCTCCTCTCACTCCCTGCCGTGTAGAACAGCACAAGATAGAGTTCCACTGGTCCTTATCTTCCAATCCCACCAGCCTTCGCTTTCAACAGATCATTCCCCACATTTTTCGCCACCGTCAAAGAGATTCCACGAACGGACATCTTCTTATCTGCTTCCCTTTCAGCATTTTGCAGTGATCGTTCCCTTCATGACTCCCTCGTCCATTTCCATAAACCAATCCTCTTGCCTTCTGGTAACACTTTGCCTGGCAAATACAGGCGATGCAGTACTTGTCCCCTCACCCTTAGGGACCTGGAGAGTCTTCCCAAGGTGAAGCAGCGATGCATTTAGACTTTGTTCAACATAATGCATTGCGTTCATTGTTCACAATGTGGTCTCCTTGGCATTTGGGAACCCAAACGCAGATTTGGTGAATGCAATGCATTTTGTTGAATAAACGGGTGGCACCACGAGCCGGCAACCTCGCCAGCAGCTGTTCATCCATTCCACTTTTTTTTGTTTCTAGTATGTCTAAAAGTGTGTATAAGTGTGTTTTAGTGTGGGGGGGGGGAATTGGGGGAAACTGTTTTTTAGTCACTTACCTCGGTGGAATGCAACTTTTTCTCCTAGTTGCATTTCGCCCTCCCTCACGGCCTAATAACTTGGATTGGTGCGGCCTTTCCCAGAGTCGGGTCCAGAGCTTCAGCAGCGGGCGCAGCGCGGACTTTCCAACGCGGAGCCGGGCGATCCCTTGCCGGGGGTCACTAAAAGAAGTGCTCCGATCGCTGGCCCGCGGACTATAACATCCTGAAGCCACGGTCTGCGTAGCTCCTAGCCGCGAGCGCGGTGTGGACTTTAAGAGTCCGGACCGCCGGCCTGCAGCCTATAACATCGTGAAGCCCCAGGCTCCGGTAGGAAGCGGCCGATTCGGGACCTACAAGCCGTGGAGTGTCCATCCGTCCCGACATTGGAGTTTCGAGCATCCCAACGAGAGGGCCTGTACATCGGGCGACTGCGGATGGTTCATGGCCCCGCCACGGATGAACAAAGGAGGAGGACTGACTAAGTTATTGCCTTCCATCACAGTGAAGAATGTTGATGCCACTGTGGTGGATGTTCATGTTATATTCTATTGTGTATTGTACTCTTTTGTTTGTATGGCTGCATGGTAAGTCAAATTCCACTGTGCCTTAATTGGTCGATGTGGCAATAAATGTGAACTTGAACTTGAACTTTGCAGACTACCTGCGTTCAGTCCATGGGGAAACCCTGAGCTTCCTGATCCCCGCCACTTTAATAATCTCCGATCACATCCCACACTCATTCCCACTCCGACCTCTCAGTCTGCAGCCTCCTGTATTGTTCCAAAGAGCATCTATATTAGCTTGAGGAACAGAACATCCTCATGACTCTACAACCTTCTGGGCTTAACATTGAACTCTATAAACTTCAGTTATTGTGATTTTTCTGCCTGTGCATCTGTGGTATTGACTCAGCTGCTTGCGCCTTCTACCACCTCCACCCACACATATACTTTCATTTTTCTCTCTCTAGGAGTGGAAGGTGTGTTGGGTCTGATCTGTCAGGCATTAATTCACACTTTGCATTTAGCAACTGCGTCATTCTTTTGTCTACGTTTTCACTCTCTAACTGCTCCCATTCACCCATTGAACGGGTAACCCATTTATTGCTTATTCCTGTGGTCACCCCGGTTATACCCTATCAGAGACATATGGGTGTCAGAGGTTATAGGTAAGGGGTTAAGAGGGAGAGATAGATCAGCCATGATTGAATGACGGATTAGACTTGATGGGTCGAATGGCCTAATTCTGCTCCTATCATTTATGAACTTATGATCTTATGATCCCTCCCTCCCTCCTTCATCTTCCCTATAATTTAACGTTTCTCCCTAGGACAAAGGGTCTTTGACATGAACCATGAACTCTTTCTTGTCCCATATGTGCAGTCTGACCTGCTGAGTATTTCCAGCACTTGAATTGATTTCCACAACTTATTTAAAGACATGTCATTGACCCATCTGGACAGCCTAATGCCATGGAGTCCGACTTTCAAGAAATTAGACGACCCAAGTTTGCTTCATTTACACTCATCCAGTTTTGACAGAGCACCGTCTCCATCCTAAATCCAGATTCCTGCAATTGATATGAAAAAGATCATGACAAACTACTTTTAGAGTCAAAGAGAGATACAGCATAGGCCTTCGGCCCAGTAAATCTATTTTTTACTATTTACGGTTTACTATTTTATTTTACGGTTTACTATTAATATCACTTGACATTAATCCTACTCTGCTACCCAATTCCCATCAACTACTCCCACCTCAAGATTCCACAACTCTTCTACATACAGGGGGCAAGTTAACCTAGCAACCATGCCTTTTCCATGCTGTATGACTCTATAGGCAGGTGGGACTAGTGTACATGGGGCATCCTTGTCGACATAAGCAAGTTGGGCCGAAGAGCCTGTTTCCATGCTGTACGACTCTATGACGATGACTCTAACCCACATGTCTTTGGGATTACATTTTTGGATTTATATTATTAAAAATCAGATCTTGGTGCAATGCCATGCATGGTTTCACTGAAGCCACAACAGACTGTGGCTTCAGTCACAGATTATAAAGAGTTGACATTGAACAAGATCTGAACCTTCAGAACTACCTGTTGAGGGACATTAGCATGCAACCTTTCCCTTCATTGAAACCCTTTTAACACCCTTGCTTATGTTAAAAGGACCAGGTGATCAGGAATAATTTTAACCACACTAACAGTGGCCCGCTGGGTTAAGGGAGAACACCAGCTTTACTTACTGCCCAATATTACTTTCCATTGACTTGAATGAAACAAATAACTGGAAGAGCTGTAAAACTAACTGTAAATCTGTACACTCCAAAAACATATAGGTTTGTAGGTTCACAAAATTGCTGGAGAAACTCAGCGGGTGCAGCAGCATCTATGGAGCGAAGGAAATAGGCGACGTTTCGGGCCGAAACCCTTCTTCAGACTGATGGGGGGGAGAAGGAAGGAAAAGGGGAGGAGGAGGAGCCCGAGGGCGGGCGGATGGGAGGGTGGGAGGAGACAGCTAGAGGGTTGAGGAAGGGGAGGAGACAGCAAGGACTAGCAAAATTGGGAGAATTCAATGTTAATGCCATCCGGTTAATTGTAGGTTAATTGGCTTGGTATAAGTGGAAATTGTCCTGAGCGTGTGTCGGGTAACATTAATGTGTGTGGATATCGCTGGTCGGATTGGACTCGGTGGGCCGAAGGGCCTGTTTCCGCATAGTATCTCTAAACTGAACTAAACTAGCACGCACCCGATCGTTAGCCCAATGGACGTGCAATGTTAAAATGACCCCCATTAAGGTTGATTTACTGTGCGCCACAGGGGAGAAGCAGCCCCATATGCCTCACAATGCTAAAAGGAAGACAATGATTTATTGCTGTACCTGTAATCAATTTCAAAGGACCAGTGGGATCATAGGGCCCCTTGTGCGCAGGCCCATCAGCATTCACCCCGCCCACAACGCTTTTACAAGTAACTGCTCAATCATTGCTATCAATTATCATGTGTGTGGAAGTGAATCATTAGTCAGTCATTACTGAAAGAGCACCCTGGCAGGGTAACGTCAAAATGAAAACTGCTCATGAATAATATAGACATCATCTCACAGCCTTCTGTAATATCATTGAGAGAAAATGCATTGTTCAGGGCCCATATCAGACAAAAGAGAGTCAGCAAACCTCCAAGCAAAACTAGAAAATGGCATGGTGAATAGGTTTTGGATGAGCATCTTCAGTTTCATGCCATTAAGCTGGAAAGAGTATTAGAGAAAACGTATCTTTCCAGGCCTCAGTGCCTGAGCTGCAGAGAGAGATTGGGCACGGGGCTAGGACTTCATTCCTTGGAGTGCAGGGGGCTGAGAGGGGATCTTTTAGAGGTGTATAAAATCATGAGGGGAATATAGAGAGTGAATGACTTCATTTCTTGGAGACCAGAGGCTGAGGGGTATATCTTTTAGAGGTGGATAAGTTCATGAGGGGAATAGATAGTGAATGCAGAGTCTATTATCCAGAGTAGAAGAATCGAGAACCAGTAGACATAGTTTTATGGTAAGAGGAGAAAGATTTAAGAGGAAACTGAGGGGAAACATTTTCAACGGGTGGTGAGTATACGGAATGAGCTGCCAGAGGAGGTAGTTGAGGCAGGTGGTACCCGGACATGGCGTCAACGGACGAGAAGCCGAAGCAAAGAAGTGGAAGCCAAATAACCGAATGGAAACAAAGCCTAAAAACCAACTTGTTTTACAAGCCTACAAGCCAACGAACCGAATGCCACTCAACAGAAAAGTCAAATAACGGACATGACGTTGCCGCGGGGCGGGACTTGTCAGCGATTGGTCCAGATCCCCGCGTCCATCACATCACTGTGGAAGGATGAACATTGTCCCACACCTCCGCTCCATCCGACCCACAGCCCGCAGTGGGAGAGTGGGGGCTGTCCCGAGGGATGCGCACCTTCGGCCGCTTACAACTTGGTGCTTGGGTTCAGATTGCCCAGTCACCTACGGCTTTTGTGGGAAAATTACCCCCACCCTCCCGCCGGTGCAGAAGGGAATGTGGGGGTCATTTTCCCACACAAGCCATAGGTGACTGGGCAATCTGGACCCGAGCATCAAGTTGTAAGCAGCCGAAGGAACGCATCCCTCGGGCCAGCCCCCACTCTCCCACGGCCACGGCCGCCCTCCGTCTCATCTCTGCCATGCGGCCGCACTGTGACGGGCTGTGGGTCAGGTGGAGCGGAGGTGTAGCCATGGTAAATCGCTTTTAAATCATGGGGTGCACACACATTCCCTGGCGAGCCGATGACAAGTGTGCAAGTGTGAACAATTTGATCTCCTCCCACTCCCCCCCCCCACTCCCCCCCCCACCCAAGGGCTGCGCTCCTTCGGCCGCTTACAACTTGATGCTCGGGTTCAGATTGCCCAGTCCCCATGTTTTAAAAGCTGATAAAAGGATGAGATTAAAACACAGGAAGGACCTTTGACTTGAGAATTAGAATAGAATTAAAGTGAACTGAAAAGTTTATCAGTCCAATTAAAGGAAGTATTATGGGCCTGTCCCACTTACACGACTTTTTCGGCGACTGCCGGCACCCCTGATAGGTCGTTGCAAGTCGGCGAATATTTTCAACATGTTCAAAATCCAGCGGCGACCAGAAAGACATTACGACTCTTTGAGCGACTGAGGAGACTACTCATGACCATACAGGCAACACCCTGGCGACATGTTGCGGGTGAAGCCTGTATGGTCGTGAATGGTCGTCCAAAGAGTCGTACCTTGTTCTGGTCGCCGCTGGATTTTCAACATGTTGAAAATTTTCGGTGACCTGCAACGACCTATGACGAGTGCCGGCAGTCGCCGAAAAAGTCGCTTAAGTGGAACAGGCCCATTAGGATCGCGTTGCCAAAGGTAGGTTGGGAAATTAGACCGGAAGATATGATGGTAGATGAGTGATGGCTAACTTGAAAAGCAAAGTTTTTATTTTCAAAGAATCACATTTACTTGGGACAAAAAATTCCACTGGACATTTGATACGGTCATGGCTAATGAGAGATCTTCAGGATTGAAAATTAAAAGCTTACAATGTTACCCTAAAAAAGAAACATTGTAATCTGGGGATCAAAACGGGTTTTTAAAAAATCATCAAACAATGATAAGTAAATTGATAAAGAGGTAATAAGTACCAAGGGATTAATGGGGCTTTTAAAGGAAGCCTGGCAATTTTACAATGTGTGGTAAACAGAGGCCTGGTGAGATCAAACAGGCATTTCTATTAAATAAGGAGCTGGTGAATTAAATACATTTCTTTCGGGGTAAGTGAAACAGTAATAGTATTTTAAGGTTTTTTTTCCTGTTGGTCAAGTTAATCAAATAAATAGAAGCACAGCAGGAATAGCGCAGCCCAAATCCCTGGAATGTACATCCTATGTCATGTGGGAACTTGCCGTCACTTCCCAAGTCTACGGATGCAGGAAGGCTGATTCCAAATCCTAAATTATTCTATAGTCATGTGAACAGGTTAGGATGAAAAGTTGAGAAGACAATTAGAGTCCAAAGAACAAATCTATTCATGGAGCTGGAGAGAATGTCCGTCTGTGTGTCTGAATGAAAGTAGGGAGAATGACCATGATGCTTTTAACTGTAGCTCAGTGCACGTGACAATAAACTAAACTCAATGTCTGGGGTATTAAATAATGACTTTACATCAGCCTTCATCTAGGAAGAAGATGCTGTGGAATTCTGAGGTAAAGCATCTACAAATCGCTTGCCAGATCTTGCCCCATCCCATCAACTCTTTACGATGATCCTACTCATTCAGTTCAGATGAAGGGTTTCCGTCCAAAACACTGACTATCCATTTCTCTCCACTGATGCTGCCTGACCCGCTTAGTTCCTCCAGCAGTTGGTTTTATGCTTGAGATTTCAGCGTGTCCAAATACTTGTGTCTCCAATCTACAAATTGTCTTCTGAATTTATACCCCTTCTCTCAGCAGCAAACCTTTCACCTCTATAATTAGGGCTGAAGTCCTAGTCCAGATGCTTGCGCACAGTATCTAAGATGCAACCACTATAGCATTGATGGACGATGCCAGTTTTCAGATTTGAGGTGTTAAACGTGATATGTGTCCTATTAAGAGGACATAAAATGCTTTTTGACAACTTGTGAAGAATATTGAAGGTGTCCTCTCCACTATTCTGGCCAAGATTTATCTCGTAATCTACGATACATTCAAAATACGTGAGTAACTCATTACCATTTGTGCACCTCACGTTGCCGCTGTGGGCTGCCACGTTTTAGATTTTTCGACAATGGCTACAATTCAGTAATATTTCATGCTTCACTTAAAGCTTTTGGGATGCTGTGAGGCTGTGAAAAACAGTATATAAATGCTTTGTTTCCTTTTATTCAGAAAACATTCAGGTTTCCATGGATTTATGATTCTGCTTTTGCATTGTAGAAATAAACAAATTATGGCCGTTCGGATTGAGCTAATTATTTTCCAAACATCAAAACCCAAAACAAGCATCACTGTGAAAATTCAGAGGCCAAGCAACTAAATGCAAATTCCACTACATCATAACTTTGAATCAGCTCCTTCCTAGCTAACATACTTAAAGCACCAGATTATGATCAACTAATGGGATGTCATCCACATGAATAAAAATATTGAATAGTCATAGTCATCAGGTGTGAAAACAGACCCATAGAAACAAAGAAAAGAGGTGCAAGAGGAGGCCATTCAGCTCTTAAATCCATCCAGTGATTTGACCTCCTCTGCCCTCTGTGGCAGGGAATTCCACAAATTCACAACTCTCTGGATGAAAAAGTTTTTTCTCACCTCAGTCTTAAATGGCCTCCCCTTTATTCTAAGACTGTGGCCCCTGGTTCAGGACTCGCCCAACATTGGGAACATTTTTCCTGCATCTAGCTTGTCCAGTCCTTTATAATTGTATATGTTTATATAAGATCCCCCCCCCCCCCCCCCCCCCCCATCCTTCTAAACTCCAGTGAATACAAGCCTAGTCTTTTCAATCTTTCCTCATATGACAGTCCCGCCATCCCAGGGATCAATCTCGTGAACCTACGCTGCACTGCCTCAATCACAAGGATGTCCTTCTTCAAATTAGGACCAAAACTATACATAATACTCCAGATGTGGTCTTACCAGAGCCCTATACAACTGCAGAACTGCACTTCCTTCAGCCAAACTTGCCTGCACCGACCAACATGCCACATCTACACTAGTCCCATTGCCTGCATTGGCCCATGTCCCTATAAACCTGTTCTATCCATGTACCTGTCCAAATATTTCCTAAACATTGCAATAGTATCTTCCTCAACTACGGCTGTCGGCAGCTCGTTCCACTCACGCACCACCCTTTGTGTGAAAAAGTTATCCTCCAGGTTCCTATTAAATCTTTTCTCCCTCACCTTAAACTTGTATCCTCTGGATCTTGATTCCCCTAGTCTGTGCATCTTGCATCTACCCGATCTTTTCCCCCTCATGATTCTTTACACCCCTATAAGAACACCACTCATCCTCCTGCCCTCCAAGGAATACAGACCTAGCCTGCACAACCTCTCATAGCTCAGACCCTCGAGTCCTGTGACATCCTTGTAAATCTTCTCTGCTCCCTTTCCAGCTTGACAACATCTTTCCTATAATAGTGCCCAGGACTGAACACAATACTCTAAATGTGGCCTCACCAACATCTTAAATAGCTGCAACATCATCTCCCAAGTCCTATACTGTCATCTCCCAGACACACCCTGGCGGTCCGTGTTACCACCTGACGAGGGGAGCGGTCCCCAGTGGAGGTCTATCTACAAGGGAGTCCTCCCCCTTTACATCGGGGACCTGGGGTGGAGAGTGTTGCACAAAGCCGTGGCCTGTAATAGGTATTTGAGCCGGTTCACGGACTCCTCCCCTGCTTGTCATTTCTGCGGTGAGGTAGAGACCGTGTTCCATGTGTACATAGAGTGTGAGAGGTTGCAGCCACTGTTCGAATATCTGAAAGGGCTGCTCCTCAAGTTTTGGCTACATTTTAGTCCAACATTATTAATTTATGGGCACCCGGTGCAGAGGGGGGAAGGATGGGAGGGAGGAGTGGGTCTCCCTGTCGGTCTGCTCCTAGGCCTGGCCAAGATGGCCATTCGCGGGTCCAGGCAGCGGGCAGTCGATGGCCGCACACCGGTCGCCTGCCTGCCCCTTTTCCGGGGTTACGTCCGAGCTCGCGTGTCCCTAGAAAAGGAACACGCGGTGTCCATGGGGACTGTGGAGGCCTTCTGTGCACGCTGGTCACCACAGGAGGTTGAATATATTATCGATAAGAATGTTAATATTTTAATTTGATAATTTTGTTTAAGTGTTAAGAGGGAACACGTGGTGTCCATGGGGACTTTGGAGGCTTTCCATGAATACTGGTCACCGTTGAAGGTCGAGTGTTTTGTTGATAAACGGAACACTCGACCTTCAACGGCCATTCGTGGGTCCAGTTGACGTTGATGTTATTAATTTGACGTTCATTTGTTTGTAAACTGTCAGCATAGGCAGTCTTTGATTGTGTTAATACTCTATGTTTATGTTTATTTTTTGAATAAAAGTAGTTTCATAATAAAAAAAAAAAAAAGGCCTATAATGTAAAGGGCCAAAGTTTACAGGAGTTGTGCTGGGACTACTTTTTTTAAACACAGAGGGAGGTGGGTGCCTGGAATGCACAGCCAGGAGTGGTGGTGGAGGCAGATATACGATAGTAGTGTTTAAAAGGCTTCAGGATAGGTACATAGATATGCAGGGAATGGAAGGATACGGATCATGTGCAGGCAGAGAGGTTTCATTTATCTTGGCGTCATGCTCAGCACCGATACTGTGGGCCGAAGGGCCTGTTACTGCACTGTTCTATGTTAACTGCAAGGAAATTAATCAAACTGCAAATAATGGAATGACTATGAGAAACATTACAGCATGAAAAGTTAACATTAAGAGAAACAGCGAAACCTGGGCAAACTATGAAGAGCAGCTAATTTAGACATATTGTGTTCCACAGAAATCAAATATTATTCACCCAACACACCTGTTCTGACTGATCTATAATTACTCCCAATCCAGCAACATTCTCAAATTTAAAATTCCATTCTTGGGTTTCAATCCTCCTTTGATTTTGGCCTAACCACCTACTTCCTCCATATCGCTAGCCTCCCGGAAATAATGATCCATGAAATCCGAGTTCCTGGGCAATTTCCTCAGTAAAAACAAACTCGTCCAATTTCCACCGAGTCCCATTCACCTACAATCCCACTTCCTCCACCGTTGTCCCCGATTACATTACTTTGTTTCTAATCTCGTCACTTTGAAAACCTCATTCTTGCTCAAGAAAACTAGTAAGCTTTGTTTCTCACTCATTTTTTATGCATTCTCTTCCAAACCAACAATCTTTTCTGCAACACTCCAGTTTTGACCTTTGGACCTGGACCCATATTACATTTCTCTGTCATTGGCACTCATTATATCCGATCCAAGGCATTAAAGTCAGCAAGTTATACCTGGACCTCTTTGTCCATTTTCAAGCAAAATATGACTTTGGAATAAGGATTTTTAAATCTGAGTAAGGTATGAGCTGCGAGTTTGCTTTGGTCAATCGGAAAACTATATTAAAAGGAATGGAAGATAAACACAAAGTAACTCAGCAGGATAGGCAGCATTTCAGGATAGAAGGAATGGGTGGAGTTTCTGGTCGAGACCATTCTTAAGAATGGAAGTACTCGAGGAATGACTAAGATTTAAAGAATTCACCATACATATTTGTGCCCTGAGGACACAAAAACCAACAGGAAAAATAATAAAAAAACAACAAAAATGAAAAATAAAGGCTAATAAATTAAAGAGAGCATTAGATCAAAAGGAAAAAGATTAGAATATTGTCAAAAAAGAGCAAAGCCTGGGAATAAAGAGGTTCAGAATTCTGCAGAGCAGAATGAAAAAATTGTTAATGAGAGGAAATATTTAGTGTGTTACGTGTACCAAGGTACAGTGAAAAGCTTTTTTCATACATGCTATCCTGTCAGTGGAGAGACTATACATGATTACAATCAAGCCATCCAAAATGTACAGATACAGGATAAAGGGATTAAAGATAGTCCGGCGATCTCCAATGAGGCTGATGGTAGATCAGGAACGTTCTACAGTTGCTGATAGGACGGCTCGGTTGCCTGATAACGGCTGGGAAGAAACTGTTCCTATATCTGGAGGTGTGCGTTTTCACACTTCTGTATCTCTTGCCTGATGGGAGAGAGGAGTATCTGGGGGGCAACTCGTCCTTGATTATGCTGGTAGCCTTGCCTATGCCATATGAAGTGTAGATGGAGTCAATGGAAAGGAGGTTGGTTTGTGTGAAGGTCTGGGCTGGGCTTGTGTGATGACCTAGTCGATCCATTCTTTCATCATATGTTGGGTCGTTGGGATTGAATCACATGGTTTGGAACCACACATAGGCCAGATGGGATAAAGAGAGCACATTTGGGACGACAGATGGCACAATGGGCTAAGTGTTCGGCTGGCAACCGGAAGGTAGCCGGTTCGAATCCCGCTTGGAGTGCATACTGTCGTTGTGTCCTTGGGCAAGACACTTCACCCACCTTTGCCTGTGTGTGAATGTGTGTGAGTGATTGGTGGTGGTCGGAGGGGCCGTAGGCGCAGATTGGCAGCCATGCTTCCGTTAGTCTGCCCCAGGGCAGCTGTGGCTACAGAAGTAGCTTACCACCACCGAGTGTGACTGAGGAGTGAATGAATAATGCGATGTAAAGCGCCTTGAGTATTAGAAAGGCGCTATATAAATCCCATCCATTATTATTATTATTATTTCCCTCTCTGAATTATATTAGTAAAAAAGATGGGTTCTAACAACAATCCGGTGGTTTCATGCTACTGAGAGAAATCATTACTTAAAAAAAATCCAGATTCACTTAATTACTTGAACTTGAGTTCTCCGTTTGCCTTGGAGGGCTTTGAACATGTGCTAGCATCAATGGACTTGGATGGTGGATCAGTAACTTAACCGAATTGCTACTGTACAATGTGCAGCACATTAGAATGAGTGGGAAAAACAACTAGTGGGTTGTGCCTAAAGCAGACAAATCACTGCAGAGACAACAAATAGACAACAGACAATAGACAATAGGTGCTGGAGTAGGCCATTCAACCCTTTTACACCACCATTCAATGTGATCATGGCTGATCATCCCCAATCAGTACCCCGTCCAAAGTCAAGCTGTAAACAATAGAGTTAGCAGGATCAAGGATATTCATTTGGGTCTCTCCATTGCCAATGCACAACTGAACATTGACAAAAGTCATCCAGCATTACCTGACCATTAACACATGCAGCCATAGAGCAAAGCTCGGTTCAGACACAAGGTCATCCTATTGATCCAAGTCTTCTGTCAAGAACTGGGTAGCACAACTGGCAGAGCTGCTGCCTCACAGCACTGGAGATCCAGATTTGAACGTGATCTCAGGTGCTATTTGTGTGGAGTTTACACATCTCCCTTTGACCGCGTGGGGTTCCTCTGGGTGCTCTGATTTCTTCTCACATCCCAAAGATATGTAGGTTTGGGGGTTAATTGGCCAGTGTAAAAATTGCTTCATTTGTGTAGACAATGGATGAGAAAGTGGAATAATATAGAACTAATACACTCGGTGGGTCGAAGGCCTGTTTGCATGTTGTATCTCTAAACTAAACTAAACCCAGGCAATATAAATACAATTTTGTAAGGAATGGATCCTCCTTTATGCAACCAAAGCATCCAAAATATTTTTTGCCAAGAAGAATATTTTCTGATTTTGGAGGAGGAGCTCAAGGGATGAATGAGCACCAAGTGAAGTTAAAACAAAGCAACAGCATAAAATAAGTTGGTTGAGAGACAAATTGTGGTGTCGAACTGTAATGTTATTCTTTGATACGTACCTTTAAATCTTTTAACTCATCTCAGGATAGACATGGCTTGGTCTCATGTGAATGAAACCATCAATAGAAGTGTGACATAATTTTGTGCTCAACTTTTTGAGTCAAGGGTGAGTGGTACCTTAGATATGACTGACCGCCCAGCCTAGATACTGGTTTAATCTCAAGAGGAAATAATCGACTTCTATTAAAATGTCCATAACCTCAAATTTGTTTATCATCACCCTATATATATTCACTTTAGTTTCTAACGTATAATACTTTCTGACAGATGCAGTCACTTGTGCCATTGAATAAATCATTTTCAAAAAATACATTTCTACAGTGGCTCATTATCTTTTGTACAATAAAGATCAATTGTTCAAGGGTCTTGACCCAAAACGCCACCCATTCCATCTCGCCACAGATGCTGCATGTGCCACTGAGTTTCTCCAGCTTTTTGTGTCAATCTTCAACTGTTCAGAGATCAACTGTTTAAGTGTGAAAGTGTGATCTAACCATGTGATCTAAACAAGTTCAACATAACTTCTCCACTTTTTAATCTAATGCTTTGACTTGCATTTTTACTGTGATTACAATGCTACTTTCAGTGATTTGGGACCCAAAAGCCACAGGTCTCTTCTTTTCTCGACCCCATTATCTATCTAACAAGAAATATACGATGATTTTTCTAACTTATATTATCTTACTGGTGAAATTTCTCCGGATATTTATCAAAGATGAAATCCTAATCAATCGATGAGCTACTTGGTAGAAACAAGGAACTGCAGATGCTGGTTAATACACAAAAGGACACAAAGTGCTAGAGTAACTCAGCAGCAGACAGGCAAGCAGCATCTCTACAGAACTGTCTGCTTGGGGTTTGCACGTTCTCCCCATGACCTGCGTGGGTTTTCTCCAAGATCTTCGGTTTCCTCCCACACTCCAAAGACGTACAGGTATGTAGGTAAATTGGCTTGGTAAATGTAAAAATTGTCCCTAGTGTGTGTAGGATAGTGTTAATATGCAGGGATCGCTGAACCCGATGGGCCGAAGGGCCTGTTTCTGTGCTGTATCACTAAAACTAAAAACTAACACAAAAAACTTGGGTTGGCGATGTTTCGGGTTGAGACCCTTCTGCAGACTAGAGGGGGAAAAGAAAGCGAGAAGAGGGGAGAGGCAGGACAAAGCGTGGCAAGTAATAGATGGACATAGGCGAGGGAGGCCATTGCCGGCTATTGACAGGAAGATGGTTGGAATAAAGCCCGAGAAAAAAGCAGAATGCGGGGGACAGGGTTGAAGATCTACAAATTGATGCTGGTGGGAGGAAAGTAGTAGGAGGGGGGAGGAGGGGAGAGGGGAGAGGGGAGAGGGGAGAGGGGAGAGGGGACAGGGGAGAGGGGAGAGGGGAGAGGGGAGGGGGGAGAGGGGAGAGGGGAGAGGGGAGAGGGGAGGGGGGAGGGGGGAGGGGGGAGGGGGGAGGGGGAGGGGGGAGGGGGGAGGGGGGAGGGGGGAGAGGGGAGAGGGGAGAGGGGACAGGGGAGAGGGGACAGGGGGGGGGAGTAAGGGGGAAATCGGTGGGAGCCTAGGGAACCACACTGATTTGTCATTATAGATACATAGACAACAGGTGCAGGAGTAAGCCATTCCGCCCTTCGAGCCAGCACCGCCATTTCAATGTGATCATGACTAATCATGCACACTCAGTACCCCGCTCCTGCCTTCTTCCCATACCCCTTGATTCCGCTAGCCCGAAGAGCTCTATCTAATTCTCTTTTGAATGCATCCAGTGAATCGTCCTCCACTGCCTTCTGAGGCAGAGAATTCCACAAATTCACAACTCTCTGTGTGGAAAAGTTTTTCCTCATCTCAGTTCTAAATGGCATACCCCTGGTTCTGGACTCCCCGAACATCAGGAACATGTTTCCTGTATCTAGCGTGCCCAATCCCTTAATAGTTTTATATGTTTCTATAAAATCCACTCTCATCCTTCTAAATTCCAGTAGAATACAAGCCCAGTCACTCCATTCTCTCAACATATGAATTATCTACCATTTTTGGGCATGTCAAATTAGCATTAGCAACTGGTGCAAGTTTAAGGGCTGTCCATCTATACTTATCAGAAACTAGAACAATACTACTCAAGCATAATTAACATTGGAACCTCTGATGCAAGTCTCTCATTTTATTTGTTTCATGAGCAGTCAGATCCTGAAGCTGAATGAAAATGCTGGAGCCAACTTTAATATTCAGTCCCTCCAACATAACAACATATTGCCTGGTACCGTTGACATTGACCCACAACAGAATTTTAATTTTTACATCACCATTGAGACTTTCATCTTCCTTTAATATTTCTACCCCCTGTATTTTTTTCTCTGTTCCCCTAAAAGTATTATTTTGTAATGGATTTTCAGACTTCTCAAAAATATTGACTAGTGCAAGGTGTATCCAAAGGTCATTGATTTATATTGTATTTTTTTCTTATTTGCCTAGGAACACAACATTCAGAAAGTCATCTAAAATCCTTGCATATTTTGTTCAGCTGATAGAACTCAATTTCTGCCCTTGTCTCTTTGAACAGCACTACTCACATTTGCACATACTCTGCACATACCTCTCCTACCTGTTATGTATACAGATTTGTTACACTGTTTATGTGTATGGTTTTTGTACCTTTACAATGCAATTTTTGTACCAGTCTAGCTCCTTCTCTCAGGCCCCCTTCAGTCAAGACTGACCATGGGTGTCTCCATGGCGTTATTCCCAAAATGGAGGATGCCTGTGAGTGACTTTGTTCAACGTGGGGAGCACAGACAATTGTTTAACTGTCTGGTGCACAGACAGCCACCACACGGTCCTTGACAGATCTGGGTCAGGATCCAGTGGCATGGAGTCCACCACGACCGGACACCCTTTTCTGCTGCAGACTTCATCCGCCTTCCCAGCCGTTGTGACACTCCACTAAGGTCAGCCACCGTCCTCCGCCTGTTCCACCGTTGAAGTCTTGGTTGGATTGCTCTTTGTCAGAGACCTCCCCCTCAACCTTACCGCAATGTGTGACCCTACCAGGAGCACAGCTCCAGACGGCATCGCTCTCAGGATCTCAGGTCCACACAAGCTTCTCCACCACAATAAGGTGACAATCCACAGAATCTAGCACGATGCAAGCATTTTACACCTTTACTCCATATACCTTTTCATTAGGGCTGGACTCTTATTCCTTGGAGCACAGGAGGATGATCATATAGAGGTGGATAAAACCTTGAGAGGAATAGATCAAGTAGACACACAGAGTCTCTTGCCCAGAGAAAGGGAACCAGGAACCTGAGGACATAAGTTTACGTTGAAGGGGGAAAGATTTAATAGGAACTTGTGGGGTAACTTTTTCACGCAAAGGGTGGTGGATGTATGTAACGAACTGCCGGAGGAGGGAGTTGAGACAGGTACTATCGCAACTTTTAAGAAACATTTAGACAGGTACATGGATAGGATAGGTTTAGAGGGATGTGGGCCGAAAACATTCAGGTGGGACTAGTGTTCATGTGACATGTTGGTCGTTGTGGGCAAGTTGGGCCGAAGGGCCTGTGTCCACACTGTATGATTTAGATTACTGCCCTCCATTCTGTCCATGCTTTCCCACTGGTATGGTTCCCCAAAATGCCATTTCTGCCCTACTGCTTCATGGCTACATATCCGCACGGTCACGGTGGCGCAGCGGTAGAGTTGCTGCCTTACAGCGAATGCAGCGTCGGAGACTCGGGTTCGATCCTAACTACGGGTGCCGTCTGTATGGAGTTTGTACGTTCTCCCCGTGATCTGCGTGGGTTTTCTCCGAGATCTTCGGTTTCTTCCCACACTCCAAAGATGTACAGGTTTGTAGGGCTAATTGTAAAAAATTTCCCTAGTGGGTGTAGGGTGATGTTAATGTGCGGGGATCGCTGGTCGGCGCGGACCCGATGGGCCGAAGGGCCTGTTTCCACACTGTATCTCTTAATTAAACTAAACTAAACATATCCATATGTCACTTTGCATATTTATCACAGCCACTCTGTATGAAGTTTTTATAACTGTGATATACCTGTAGACTGCTCTTTTGTCAGACTCCAGCTGTGCCTGAGGGTCAAGTGGTACAGTGGCTACTGGAGTAGCAGCAGCGGAGGATGCTGGAATATGCACTGGCTGCGTCTTGGTAGTCTGCTGTGCCGTGGCCGTCATCTGTGGAGGAGAAGAGACAATAAAGCTTTACAATCCTTCTTCACCTCTGAAAAATACACCACTTTGAGTAAATATGTAGGAAGGAACTGCAGATGCTGGTTTACACCGAAGATAGGCACAAAATACTGGAGTAACTCAGCGGGGCAAGCAACATCTCTGGATGGAAGGAACGGGAAGTCTGAAGAAGGGTCTCCACCCGAAACGTCACCCATTCCTTCTATCTAGAGATGCTGCATGTCCTTTTGAGTTACTCCAGCATTTTGTGTGTGTCTTCACTACTTTGAGGAGTTTGTTTGACCAAAGTACCCAGAGCATTCCCACATCCTTGCGCTACTGATATACCAATTCATTGGTGAGGTTTAGCCAACCAGCTGTTGTAAGGATTGAAATGGAATACATTTCATAATTTTTCCACAGTGGTCGGTAGTACAGGCTGTCCCCGAGTAATGAAATGGTTCCAATTTTACAGACATCCTGAAGTTGATTTTGTCCGTACGTCAAATAATACACTAACACTACTTGATATGGTAACCGTATTCCAACAGTATTGTAACGAATGGCATTACCAGACTGATAAGAAAGAACAATTACGAGAGACAGAGAAAGATGCAGAGGCGGAGAGATATTCTGTCATTCACAAGAACAAACGGGACATGGTGGCCCAGCGGTAGAGTTGCTGCCTTACAGAGCCAGGGGCCAGGTTCGATCCTGACTATGAATGCTGTCTGTATGGAGTTTGTACGATCTCCATGCGAGATTTTGTGCTCCGGTTTCCTCCCACACTCCAAAGATGTACAGGTTTGTAAGTTAATTTGTCTTTGGGAAAAATTGTATATTGACCGTAGCGTATAGGATAGTGCTAGTGAATGGGATCATAGGTGGGCACAGACTCGGTGGGCCCTGTATCTCTAACTAAAAAACTAAACATGTGTATGTAAAGCCAACTTTTGAATTTAGTAATGTTATGGGATTGTACGTAGGAGCAAGATGAGTCAGACTTTTATAGCCCGAGGACAGACTATACTTGTTAATGGATATCTCTTTGATATAATTAAACTACTCAGAAATCCCACATGTTGTGCCAAGCTTAAGAATAATCATAGAATCTCTATTCCATACCATTAGTTTCAGTAGCAGGCGTGCGGGAGTTCTGAACACAGCAACCAATGATGGAGGAAGATATGATAGTGGCATTTAAGAGGCTTTAAGAGAGGCATGTTGATAGTGTAGGAGCTGGAGGGATATGGACCACGTGCAGGCAGAGGAGATTGGTTTTACATGGCAATAAACACTAAAACCTGGAGTAACTCAGCGGGACAGGCAGCATCTCTGGAGAGAAGGAATGGGTGACGTTTCGGGTCGAGACCCTTCTTCAGACTAGTCTGGGGAAAGGGAAACAAGAGATGCAGACGATGATGTAGAGAGATAAAGAACAATGAATGAATGATATGCAGAAAATTGATGATGATAAAGGAAACAGGCCGTTGTTAGCTGTTTGTTGGGTGAAAAGGAGAAGCTGGGAAGGGGAGTTAAAAGGTTTGGCAACCGGGACATTATGCCGACCAAGGTGGACTGGGCGAAGGTGAACACCTTCACCTGACAATCTTTACGTGACAATAAACAAACCTAAACCTAACTGTTAATGCCTGGCCTGGAAGTACGGAAAGAAGCAAGATTTTCAATAGAGCAGAGAGACTCATGCATGCAGATACATAGATTATTAAAGAGTGGGTGAGATCATTAAAAATTAAAACAGACTCCTCTGTTATTGCATCTAACAACAAGAACTTAACGATGAGGTAGTATGACTGTAGCACCACGCAGTAATTGAATGTTTAATACCACTGGTACAATGCCTTTTTACACAATAGATCTTTGGGAAGAGACGATATTGAATGCATCCTCCAAAATGTTACAATTTATGTTGTTGTTGTTAGCAGTCAGTTCACATTGCGAGCTGCCGTCAATCAAATAAGATAACCAACGGTAACTCTGAACAATAAATGAAGAGACATCTAAGGATTTTAATTCATGTCAGAACCAAAGCAGCAATGATTAAAGGGCTGAACTGCAGCCCATCCAGTCATAAAATCTTTCATTAAGTGTTTAAGGCCCAATCTCACCTTGCAAAGTCCCTCCATTAATCTTATCACTTCCTCAGCACCCTGCGGTATTTAACACTAATGAGCTAAATGGGTTTCAATTCATTTACTGACACCTCAATCTGGGAAGGGGTCCGATAATTCAGTGCGACTGAACACCAGAAAGAAAGCACGCGGGCAGTTTGAACAGTAATGTGCCTAATCTGAACCTTCTCGTGATGACATTGTAATCTCAGTCGCAGAGGCCGACGTCAGAAGATCATTCATGAGGGTGAACTTTCCGAAAGGGTCCACTCGTGATGGTGCATTCTTAAAACCCGCGCGGACTAACTGGCTGGAGCATTTGTGGATATCTTCACCTTCTCATTACAGAGGGATGAGGTTCCCACCTGGTTTAAAAGGACATCAATAATACCGGTAATTCCTCAATTACGACTAACATCTGTGGTGGTGAAGTGCTTTGTGAAGTTGGTTTTGATGTACATCAGCTCCTATCTTAGTAAGAACCCACACCCACTGCCATTCTCCACCGTCTCAATAGGTCACTGGGGATGCAATCTCGTTGGGTCTCCACTCCGCACTGGACCACTTGGACAAAGTCAGGTTATTGTTCATTGACAACAGCCTGGTATTCAACATTGTAATCATCTCCAAAGATTCGATCAAAGTCAGGGAACGAGATCTCTGCTCTTCCCCACGTAACTGCACGGCATAGTAGCGCTGCGGTAGAGTTGTTGCCTTACAGCGCCAGAGCCCCGGGTTTGATATTGACTATGGGTGCTGTTGTACAGAGTTTATACGTTCTCCTAGTAACCGCGTGGGTTTTTCCCAGGTGCTCAGGTTTCCTCCCACATTCCGGAGAAGTACAGGTTTGAAGGTTAATTGGCTTTGGTAAAAATTGTAACGTCCCTGGTGTGCAGGACAGTGTTAGTGTACGGGGATCACTGGTCTGTGCGGACTTGGTGGGCCGAAGGGCCTGTTTCCATACTGTACATCTAAACCAAACTAAACTGAATCTTTGTCTTCCTCATTGGCAGACCACAATCAGTACAAAGCAGCAACATCACCTCTTCAATACAGGTACACCTCGGGGCTGTGTACTGAGTCACCTACACCCAGACACAGTTTCAATGTAATTTTAAAATTTCCCAATGATATCACCATTGTTGGGCGATTAACAGGAAATGATTCCAGAATACAGGACAAATATTGTAATTCTGAATGAATAGTGCCAGAACAACAATCTTGCTCTCAAAAGGACACAAAGTGCTGGAGAAACTCAGCGAGTCAGGCAGCATCTCTGGAGAACATGGATAGGTGACGTTTTTGATCGGAATCATTCTTCAGACTGATTGCATGGGGGGGGAAAGAAAGTAGGAAGACTAGAAGCAGGACAAAGCATGACACAAAATGTTGGAGTAACTCAACGGGACAGGCGGCATCTCTGGAGAGTAGGAAGGGGTGACGTTTCGGGTCGAGACTCTTCTTCGGAATGATGGAGACAAAGCATTGCAGATAATAGGTGGGCACAGGTGAGGTGGTTGAAGAGTTGTGAATCGTGAGGCCAATGTAGGAGTAGGGATTGGGAGAGGAGATAAAGAAGTGGGGGACCAGAGGAGGGAGAGGGGAGAGATAAACGGGATGGGGAGGAGAAAATTTGGCATGTCGAGGTGGGGCACTGAAAAGAGGGGGGGGGGTTTGTTAGAGGTTGCCCGCAATTGGAGAATTCAATGTTCATACCGTTGAGTTGTAAGCTCCCCAAGCTAAATATAAGGTGCTTGTTCTCCAGTTTATGTGGGGCCTCACTCTGGCAATGGAGGTGGCCCAGGACAGAAAGGTCAGTGTGGGAATGGGAAGGGGAGTTAAAATGATTAGCAACCTGAAGATCCAGTTGGTCTTGATGGCTGTGCGCAAATGTTGAGTGAAACGGTCACCGAATCGGCACTTGGTCTCACTGATGTTCAGGCGGTCAGCTCAGGAACAACGGGTGCAGCAGATGAGGTTAGATAAGGTACACATGAACCAGTCGCACCTGGAAGGACTGCTGGTGTCTCTGGATGGAGGCGCGGGTGGAGGTATAGGGACAGGTGTTACATCTCCTGCAGTTGCAGCGGAGAGTACCTGGAGAGGGCATGGTTTGGGTGGGTAGGGATGAGTGAATAACGGAGTTGCGTAGGAAGCGGTCTCTGCAGAAGGGGTGGAGATGGGAAGATGCGACTGGTGTTGGCATGGAGGTGATGGAAATAGAGGAATATGTGGAAGTTATTGAAGAGTTGAAGAGCGTGTGTGGTCTTGCTAACCTTTCTTTAGACTGACGACTGACCAGGATCCTCCTTCAGTCTGAAGTAGGGCCCGGATCCAAAACGTCACCCATCCTTTTTCTCCAGAGATGCTGCCCGACCCACTGTGTTACTCCAGCACTTTTCATCTACCTTTGGTATGAACCAACATCTACAATTCATTAGTTCCAGGAACAGAATCAGGCCATTTGGCCTATCTAGTCTACTCCTCCATTCAATCATGCTGATCTATCTTTCCCTCTGAACCCCATTCTCCTGCCTTCACCCCATAACCCCTGACACCCGTACTGATCAAGAATCTGTCAATCTCCGCCTCATACCCTATTGTTGGGTGCTTCAATGAAGTCAAGGCCTCTCTGCTCCAATCCACCCCATGCTGCTGTAAGAGCAGAGGAAGGAGCTGCAGATGCTGGTTTACACTGAAGATAGGCACAAAATGCCGGAGTAACTCATTTTGTGCCTATGCAGAGATGGCATGGGTGATGTTTTCAGTCTTCCCCTTTTAAATACCACTGGCCCCCTGTTTCCTCTAAAACCAGGTTCCTGCTCCCATGGGCCGTTGGAGGTGACAGACTATCATTCAGCAAATAGCTTGTCTGACAGAACAGGCACTCGGTACAGACGATTTGCTGGGCAATGGGAGAGAGAGCTGTTGTGTTACCTGACTCAAGGGAAACGCTTCTCTCCTTCCCCCTCCCATTTCCTTCCCTAGGGAACTCTTTCTGGATTTTGATCTCAATCCCATTTTATTAAACAGTCAATTTGTTTCTCAAGGGAGTGACAAGGATAAGGTTGCTTGGTTCATTATCAGCTCTTTCAAAAGCCATAAATTCTTAATCCCTGCTTCAGTGTGAATTAAATTGGGCTCTTCACACTCAACTAACCCCATTCTACATTCCTTTGTACTTGCAGCTCTTAAATCTCCACAGGTTTTTAAGTTTTATTTGGTCGTCTCACGCTCACCTACTACAGATACCAGCCTCCCCAGGGACCTCTATCGAGGCTCAGTCATCCTGGTATCAAGCCTGTGGAAATGACTGACAGCCACTGTCTGCTATAAATCCCTCCGCCACAAATCCTCAAGGACAGAATTTATGCGCAAAGAACAAAGAAGCTTAATTTAAGACATTCTAATTTATTTTCATTCTCCTGATCACTGGGCAAATCGGAGCGGCAGCAGATTGTTAATGAGTGGGTGCTTGATGTGTCTATTTGTCTCAATATGTACCGCAGAGCTCTGACAAGATAAATCTGCACCCTCTGTGTTATTGTATGTACTTGTGCCAGCTCCCTGGGCATTCAGGTAGCACACGGCATCATGTCTTGCACAGGCCAACATCATCCTCGCTTCAAATCCTACCCAAGGAACATCTTCTGCAACAGACTGGTTCCACCAAGATGCAGCACAGAACGCCACGGGACATGCTTCTTCCCTGTGGCTATCAAACTGTACAACTCCTCCCCCTTCTGTTATGGGGTAGACTGACTTTTGGAAAGGCATATGGATCTACAGGACAGCGAGGAATGTGCGATGTGTGCAGGTAGATGTGTGATGGATTATTGTCTCGTTCGGCACGGACATTGTGGGCCAAAGGGCTTGTTCTTGTGCTGTACTGTTCTAGCTCTTCCATGAGTCATAAGTCCTGGAGACATTGAAATAGGCCATTTGGCCCTCCATGTCCATGCTGACAGTGTGGACCCATTCGTATTAACCCCATCTTCCAGCACTTGAGCCGTAATCTTCTTTGCTGAGCAAATTTAAGTGTCTGTTGTGATATACACTGGATGTGAGTCTGCTTCCACCACTCTGTGTGTTCCAGGTACTCACTGGGTAAAAATGGTCTCTCTTCAGATCCATTTCCCCTCATTTTAACGCCCTTCGCCTCATTTGGGGAAAAAGGTTCCTGCATTCTACCCCATGTGCACCCTTTTTTAGCTTAGTTTAGTTTAGAGATACAACAAGGAAACTGGCCCTTCGGCCCGCCGAGTCCATGCCAACCAGCAATCCCCACACACCAGCACTATCCTACACACACTAGGGGGGTGGGAGATTGCAACCCTCACTTGGTCCACCCTGTTTCAACAGATGCAATCAACCTGGCGTGCACAAACAGAAGATCAAACAGAACAAGTTGTCTTACAACTTTTGGCTGTGCACGCCATACGCAAGAAGACACAAACTAGGGACAATTTACAATTATACCAAGCCAATGAACCTACACAATTGTACGTGATCCTGCATTGCCTCCTCTCCAGTGCTACCACAACATTTTTTGTCACATTGTGCTCCATCTGGCCAATGTTTAAAGAGTTGCAACATAATCTCTCTGCTCTTGTACCGAATGGACTGCCTAACTAAAAGCAGCATCCCATAGGCCTTCCCAACCACAGTATCAACCTGTGTGGCCTCCTTCAGATTTGATGGTGATGCTATAGACAAAAACATTACAGATTAACCAGGCTTCTCATTCATGCCTCAGAGTTCCTTGTGTAAGAGGGTTCATGTGGGACACAGACCCTTGGACATGATGCTCTTGCTCAGTATATAGCAGGAAGTGGGCGATTCAAAAACTGAAGATAGTTCTTGC
Organism: Amblyraja radiata; assembly: GCF_010909765.2. Taxonomy (NCBI): domain Eukaryota; kingdom Metazoa; phylum Chordata; class Chondrichthyes; order Rajiformes; family Rajidae; genus Amblyraja; species Amblyraja radiata. The sequence continues at coordinate 20,765,998 of NC_045988.1, forward strand.
ATGATACCCCAGGATTCCTATTTGCAAACATAATTTTGGTTATAAAGATTTATCACACATATTCCTGTCTCCATCATAGAAACATAGAAATTAGGTGCAGGAGTAGGCCATTCGGCCCTTCGAGCCTGCACCGCCATTCAATATGATATAACCATATAACCATATAACAATTACAGCACGGAAACAGGCCATCTCGGCCCTACAAGTCCGTGCCGAACAACTTTTTTCCCTTAGTCCCACCTGCCTGCACTCACACCATAACCTTCCATTCCCTTCTCATGCATTTGCCTATCCAATTTATTTTTAAATGATACCAACGAACCTGCCTCCACCACTTCCACTGGAAGCTCATTCCACATCGCTACCACTCTCTGAGTAAAGAAGTTCCCCCTCATGTTACTCCTAAACTTCTGTCCCTTAATGGCTGATCAAATGTATCGACTCCAACTAATTTATCTGAAGTGAAAACTGAAACTGGTGGAAGCACTCAGTGGGTCAGGCAGCATCTGAGAAGAGAGAAAACCTGTAATTGTCTTGGGTCCAGGACCGCCCATCACAAGTTGACACATGGTGACACAGTGGCGCAGCGGTAAAGCTGCTGCCTTACAGCGCCAGAGACCCGGGTTCAATCTTGACTACGTACCGAGTTTGTACATTCTCCCTGTGACCGCGTGGGTTTTCTCTGGGTGCTCTGGTTTCCTCCCACATTCTAGAGACGTACAGGTCTGCAGGTTAATTGGCTACTATAAATTGTCCCCAGGGTGTAGGATAAAAGCAGTGTTTAGCTGATCGTAGGTCGGTGTGGATTTGGTGGGCCAAAGGGCCTGTTTCCACACTATATCTTTAAACTAAGCAAAACTAAACATGAAACAGGGCTTTCAGTCTCTCCCTTCGGGGGAATGCGACTTTCTTGTCGTATCCCCCTTCTCTGCCTCCGTCTGCGCTGAGGCCTAATGACGGAGCTGGCGACCTCGAGGCTCCGGAGGCAGAGCCTGTCAGGACTCGCCCTGGGCTCGCTCCCGTGAGGGCGGCCCGGCTTGGGGCTGGAACGGCGCTCCCGTGAGGGGCTGAGATGCTCCCGTGAGGGCGGCCCGGCTCGAGGGTAACGGCGCTCCCGTGAGGGGCTGAGACGCTCCCGTGAGGGCGGCCCGGCTCAAGGGTAACGGCGCTACCGTGAGGGCGGCCCAACTCGAGGGTAACGGCGCTCCCGTGAGGGGCTGAGACGCTCCCGTGAGGGCGGCCCAACTCGAGGGTAACGGCGCTCCCGTGAAGGAGGCCCGGCTCGAGGGTAACGGCGCTCCCGTGAAGGAGGCCCGGCTCGAGGGTAACGGCGCTCCCGTGAAGGCGGCCCGGCTCAAAGGTAACGGCGCTCCCGTGAGGGCGGCCTGGCTCGAGGGTAACGGCGCTCCCGTGAGGGGCTGAGACGCTCCCGTGAGGGCGGTCTGGCTCGAGGGTAACGGCGCTCCCGTGAGGGCGGCCCAGCTCGAGGGTAACGGCGCTCCAGTGAGGGCGGCCTGGCGCGGGGCTGAGACGCTCACGTGAGGGCGACCCGGCTCGGGGCTGGAACGGTGCTCCGGTGGCTGAGACGGCGTTCTGGCGGCGGCGGCCTGAGTCCGGGGTTCAACCACGGGCCAGTGGACGACATCGTCAACAGCTGCGTCCGCTGGACTGGAGGGCGGCAGCTTCGACCACCCCCGGGCCGCGGAGTTTGAACCGGCCCGTTCGCGGGGCTCGGTGAGCCGCGGGACTGACTTACCATTGCCCGGTGGGGTATCGCCTCAGCGCAGAGGGAGAAGAGGAGGGAAGAGACAGTAACCCTAAGATTTTTGCCTCCATCACAGTGAGGAGGTGCCTGGTGGACTCACTGTGGTGGATGTTAATTTGTGTTTATTGTGTGTTCTGTTGTTTATTATTGTATGTATGGCTGCAGGTAATGACATTTCGTTCAGACCGTAAGGTCTGAATGACAAATAAAGGATCTAATTCTAATTCTAATAACTCAGTCTCCCTCTCCACACACACGCTGCCTGACCCAATGATCATTTGCATCATTTTCTGTGTATAATTTGGACCTCTAATGTGCACTGAGACCAACTACTATTGGAAGTCATTGTGCAACAAGCGACCTGTGACACACCTGAGTCAACACTGAGTTTCACTGGATATCTAAGCTGAAGAAGATGACACTAAGGGGAGGAGATCTGGACACGAGAAGATAAGGAAACGACTGACATAAAGCAACAGTGAATGGTGGCAGCCAGAGAGGGGCCTTCCAAAATTTGAATGCTCAGCGACCTGTCCCAATTTGGAAAAGTGTGTAAGAAGGAACTGCAGATGCTGGTTTACACCGAAGATAGACACAAAATTCCGCCTCTTGTGTCTATCTTCGGTGTAAAGCAGCATCTGCAGTTCCTTCTTACACACTTTTCCAAATTGAGAACTCAGCGGGTTTGGCAGCATCTCAGGAGAAAAGGAATAGGAGATGTTTCGGGTCGAGGCCCTTCATCAGACCAAGAGTCAGGGAGGGTTTTGTTTGCTCGAATCAAGGATCAGGATCGATCCCACGTCTCTGGTGCTGTGAGGCAGCACTTCAAACCAACTCTAGACGGGTCTCCACCCAAAACTTCACCTATTCCTTTTCTACAGAGCTGCTGCCTGACCTGCTGATTTACTCCAGCAATTTGTGTCTACATCCAATTTGGAAAAGGTTTACTAACATAATTTATTTAATCGGGGTCAGTGGAAATGTTATTACATTCAAGCAATCAACACCACACAGACTTAGCTCTCCATAACACCCTCACACATGCACACTTCCCACCTTGCAACCATATCATTCACATACATCGCAATTGATTAACATTTCCATTTGCAAGAGAACGTGGCAGTGGAAATGCAGGGTGCAACAGCAAACTGGTGTGGGTTACTATGTAGCACAGGTGTTCATAGGGACCTGGGGGGGGGGTCACTGTTCATCAATGTTAACTCTTAGCTTCAATTCCAACTGAAGTGGCAGTCGGTGTTTGTGCAAGAGTCGAGGTGGCTTGCTCCAATTACATGGACTCCTGAAGAGACTGCATCTGAGGAAGCAAGATAGACACAAAAAACCTGGAGTAACTCAGCAGGACATCAGAGAAGGAATGGGTGACGTTTTGGGTCGAGACGCTTGATATACTTGTGAAAGAGGATCTCAGCAACAAAAAAAAAAATCACCGGGTTGACTCCCGGCTTTCGTTATATGACCAGTGGTACAGAAGCCTGAGGTCCCTCACCATCAAGTTCAGGAACAGCTACTTTCCTACAACTAACAGGTTATTGAACCAACCTACACAACCCTAATCCTACCTCAACAACTGACCACAATGTGTAATTATGTGTAAACATTTGCAACAATGTGCAACAATATGTAACAATGTGCAACAATGTTTAACAATGTGCACTTAACAATTTAACAATTGCCCATCTTTTCCAATATATGGAGTATTGTTTTCTAATAATGGTTTTGAAATAATGTCTTGCGTCTTTTGAAGCCTTTCTTTCTTTTAGCCTTTCATGTGTAATTTGCGTATAATTTATATAATAAATTTGCGTTATATGGACATTTATTTTCTAATTATGTTTTGGTTACAATGTCTTGCTTTTTACAGTTTTTTATGTGAAATGTATGTATAATATGTATAATGCATATACAGGTAGTATAATTTGCTTTGGTGTGTTTGGCTGTGTCTAAGTGTCTGTGATGCTGCTGCAACAAGATGTTTCATTGTATCTGTATCTCAACGTACTCATGCATAGACAATAAATTTGAACTTGGAGAATACAGGCGAGTTGTTCAGGATTTAGAAGAATGAGTGATGATCCCACAGATCTGTACAAAATGCTTCAGCTGGGTAGATGCCAAGTCGATGTTTCCTCTGGCTACCATACCTAAAACTCGGGTCATGACCTCAAAAGAAGGGGTCAGCGAGGAGTTTAAATATTAAGGGATATGCAGAAAGTGGGGCTGAAATAAAAAATCAACCAAGAGAGTGAATGGACGAGTCGGCTCAAGAAGCCAAATGATCTATTTCACTTCTACATTTTATGTTCTTATGCTTTGAGAGTGGTACGGTGGCGCAGCGGGTGAGTTGCTACCTCACAGCGCCAACGACCCTGGTTTCTCCCCGTGACAGCGTGGGTTTTGACCAGGTGCTCCAGTTTCTTCCCACGCTACAAAGACGTACAGGTTTGTAGGTTAATTGGCTTTGTTAAAATTGTAAATTGTCCCCAGTGTGTAGGACAATGCTAATGTACGGGGTGATAGTAGATCGGCGTGGACTTGGTGGGCCGAAGGGCCTCTTTCTGCACTGAATCGCTAAAGTCTAAAGCAGAGGAGAGCGGAGGGAGATTTAATTGAGCGGCATAAAATTCTGAGTTTCCAGATGTGAATCGAAAAGATCCATTTTACTTAAAAGAGAATTAATTAACTATTGGGGGGAGTAATTGGTACATATAAATAGAAAAAAATATATAAGAAAAAGAGTTGCCATGACTGAACCAAAATTGAATCCACTTTTCTGTACGATCTCCCATGTCTGTCATTCTCTCCATCTTTACTCTGTCAATCTGCGTCTTGAATACAAGTTAATAACATAAAATGCACAGCCCTTCAGAGGAAGAGAATTCAAATGATTTACAGCTGTGTTGAGGAAATTCTCCTCATCTTCGTTATCCTCTTAACCCGAGAACGATGCTACTTCTAGATTCTCCAGCTCAAAGAGACATTTTAAACTACATCTATCTTGTTAATCCTTCCAAGCCTTCTAAGACTGAATGAAATTACTTCTTGTTCTTTAAGTACGAACAGGTCAAAACCTTTGCAATCTCTCTTCATAGAACAGCCCTTTCATTCGAGGAGTCTAACTACTTAATCTAAACTGCACCAGGTTGAGGTATTAAAACAGGATTGTATCCTCCAAGTGACCAGGTTTTCTTCTCCTCCTCCTCTGGTATAACCTCTGTGTAGGTTTGACAAGAGTCGAATTTTCACAATGGTTCCAGATTCAAGAGTGTTTAATTGTACAGACAACAGAACAATGGAACTCATACTTGCAGCAACAAATATAAGCCTGCAAACGCAATACGCACAGATAATGTATAATAACCAAAAACAAAATCTATAAATGAATACCCACAATAATAGCGCAAAAAAAGCTCATAGTTTCAATGCAACCAAAGATGGTTAATCCCCAGAAGTTCACCGTTGAGATTAGTGTTGCGTAGTGTACAAGAGCCTGATGGTTATTCTGCGACGTCGAGCAGGCCATCATTTGGTGGCTTGGTGCGCAGTGGTAGAGCTGCTGCCTTACAGCACCTGAAACCTGGGTTAGACCCTGACTATTGGCACTGTCCGTACGAAGTTTACACGCCTGGGTTCACTGTGTGGGTTTTTACGGTGTGCTCCGGTTTTCTCCCACACTCCAAATACGTACAGGTTTGCAGGTTAATTGGCCTCTGTGATTGTAATTTGTAATTAGCCCTAGAGTATAGGATGGAACTAGCCCTCGGGTGATTGTTCGTCAGCGCGGACTCGGTGGGCCGAAGGGCCTGTTTCCACGCTGTATCTCGAACCAACCAGCCAACCATGTCACCTCTGGGTGCCCGCTCTACCACCCACCAAATGGAGCTGTGTCAGGGCCTGGCAGACATTGACACAGAGACAACAACCTGGCTTGAGATCTAACTATTCCTTTGGTTTATGTTTCATTCGCAAGAAGAAGATCTCGAAACTAAATAAACATTGAGACCCGCTCTATCAATCTCCCCCACAGCGAAATCTTTGTCTGAGCCAAAGTCATTGGTCTGATCTTACGCTTTTTGTGTGGCAAAGAAACATTGATCAAATGTCAGATCCCAGGTTGCCCGCTTGATTCATTGTGCACGATCACATCAGCTGGAAATTGAGGGAGTTGAACCACTTCCAGTTGCAGATTATCTTTGGGAAGTGGCGTCTGCAAATGAACACGCACGCAGTGAGTCACGTGTCGACCTGCCTGCTGCTCTCTGGCAGGAGAGAACAAAATGACTCCACTTTATTGGAGCAGCGAGTCACAGCACAATGGATGGCAACTGCCAAGGCAGCAAATATCTCCAGCTCCGTCCGGCCTGAGAAAATCCTCACACATTACAATTCTTGGCCACGACAACCTTGACAGCACAAACAAGGCAGCTCTCAGTGTACACTGCCAAAAAACATGCAGCACATTTTGGTAGAATGTCCTTATAAAAACACTGCTGTCCGCGCTTTGATCGTTGATGAGGCTTATTGCTTAGTTTAGTTTAGAGATACAGCGTGGAAACAAGCCCTTTGCCCCCGCCGAGTCCACACCGACCACCCTTCACCCCATACACTAGCTCTAATCTATACACTAGGGCCAATTTAAATAAGCCATTTGATGTACAAACCTGTAAGTCTTTGGAATGTGGGAGAAATCGGGAGCCTCGGAGAAAACTGACACGGTCACTGGGAAAACGTACAAACTCCGTACAGACAGCACCCGTGGTCGGGATTTAACTCGGAACTCTGGCGCTGTAAGGCAGTGACTCGACCACTGCACCACCTCTGGAATGTTGTGAAGAGTTTGGCTGAACATGTCTTCTTAAGAAGAGCCCTTCTCTGCAGCCCAACCCCCCTCCCTTCCACCTCCTTCCTCTTGCAGAAGCTTATTCTGTTCATTTGTCCACTGCTTTTGTCTTTGTTATATTGCTCTGTGGGGAAATACTAAACAAATCCAGCACTTTTTGTCTGTCCATGGCATAAACCAGCAAGTGCAGTTCTTTTTTTCTGTACTGCTCTATGTTCTATGTAAGCAAACTATAATCACATCCATTTAAACCTACACAACTTTACTAACCTAACCATGACTAATTGCAGGCCCTTACGAAGCTTCTCAAAAAGAGGGGTGGCATGACAGGATTACAAAAAACTTAATGTGAAATAATGTGCGCGCAGCGCACATCACGAGCGCGAAGTGTGAAGTCCCTCGATGTCGGGGTCCAGGGGGGGCCCTGGAAGCTCAATGGTTTTAGATGCTCTCTGATCCATTCTGAGCCTTGTTTTGGAGCATTTTTGCACCAAATTTATGACCAATATTTCAGAAATTAACAGGAATCTGAGGTAGCTTTTTCACACAAAGGGTGCTGGGTGTATGTAACGAGCTGCCAGAGGAGGTAGTTAAGACTGGGACTATCCTAATGTTTAAGAGACATTTGGACACGTACATGGATAGGACAGATTTAGATGGATATGGGCCAAACAGGTGTGAGCGGAACTAGTTTAGATGGGACACGTCGGTTGGTGTGGGCAAGTTGGGCTGAAGGGCCTGTTTCCACACTGCATCATTCTATGACTAAAAAGTGAAGAAGAAAAATGCATATAGATAAGTAGAGCAGATTTGAAAGAGGACTGAAATGTAAAGGCAGAGAGAGGTTTATGGGTGGAAAGGAACATAGGAAAGGAGGGGGGAGAGTGGGCTTGGGCAGATGGGTGAAGGGGAAATAGTCACAACGTGCTGGAGTAACTCAGTGGGTCAGGCAGCATCTGCGGAGAATATGAATAGGCGACGTTTCACAGATTGCTGGAGTAACTCAGCGAGTCAGGCAGCATCTATGGAGAACATGGATAGGTGATATGTCACAGAGTGCTGGAGTAACTCAGTGGGTCAGGCAGCATCTCTGGAGAAAACGTATAGAATATAGTTTGGGTCAAGACCGTTCTTCAGTAATATTCATGATGTGACATGCATAGACATTCCTGAATGTTACCCAAACCATTGTGAGCTACTTTGTTACGGTGCTTGCCCTCTCCTATAACATTTCTGCTGTCTTGGGTGATGCAGGACAGGACACAAGCTTTGGGACACGGTGTGAAGCTGTTGCCGTCTGTCCCAGCCTGGTAAAAACCTGGATGAAGTGGATTTGGAGAGGATGTTTCCACTAGTGGGAGAGTCTAGGACCAGTGGCCACAGCCTCAGAATTAAAAGACATTCCATTAGGAAGGAGATGAGCAGAAATGTCTTAAGTCAGAGGGTGGTGAACTGTGGAATTCATTGCCAGAGACAGCTGTGGAGGTCATCAATGGACATTTTGCAGGAGGAGATTGATAGATTCTTGATTGATACGGGTGTCAGAGGTAATGGGGAGAAGGCAGGAAAATGGGTTTGAGAGGGAAAGATAGAATCATAGAGTGATACAGTGTGGAAACAGGCCCTTCGGCTCAGCATGTCCCCTCTGCACTAGTCCCACCTGCCCACGTTTGATCCATATCCCTCCGAACCTGTCCTATCCATGTACCTGTCTAACTGTTTCTTAAATGTTGCGATAGTCCCTGCCTCAACTACCTCCTCTGGCAGTTTGTTCCATACACCTACCACCCTTTGTGTGAAAAACATACCCCACAGATTCCTATTAAATCTTTTGCCCTTCACCTTAAACTTATGTCCTCTGCTCCTCGATTCACTGACTCTGGGGAAAAGATTCAACTACAGGTATATCTATTCAAATCATGATTTTATACCTCTATTAGATCATCCCTCATCCTCCTGTGCTCCATGAAATAGAGTCCCAGCCTACTCAACCTCTCCCTATAGCTCTGGCCCTCTAGTCCTGACAACATCTTCATAATTCTTCACTGTACCCATTCCAGTTTGATGACATCTTTCCTAACATGGTACCCAGAACTGAACACAATACTCTGAATGCGGCCTCACCAGCTTCTTATGCAACTGCAACATGACCTCCCAACTTCTATACTCAGCCTGACCCGCTGAGTTACTCCAGCACTCTGTGAAACGTCACAGAACAGGGCAAGGTTAGCAAGTTTGCTGATGATACAGAAGTGAGTGGTTTTGCAGATAGTGAAGATGGTTGTGAAAGATTGCAGCAGGATCTGGATCAATTAGCCAGGTGGGCAGAGGAATGGTTGATGGTTGCATGGTTCCTTGAAGGTCGTGTCGCAGGTATATCAGGTGGTCAAAAAGTATTTTGGCACTTTGGCCCTCATCAGTCAGAGTATTGAGTATAGAAGTTGGGAGGTCATGTTGCAGTTGTATAAGACGTTGGTGAGACCGCATTTAGAATATTGTGTTCAGTTCTGGGCACCATGTTATATGAAAAATGTCAAACTGAAAAGAGTACAGAGATCCCCATCCTGGATCAGTCCAATCAGGGTTGTGTCATCCGCAAACTTGAGAAGCTTGACAGAGGTATCTGTGGAGGTGCAGTCATTGGGTGTGAAGTGGTGATTGGAGTGGGGTGGGTGTAGAAGGGCCCAGTCTTTGCAGACTGAGGTCAGGCTGTGAGTGGGTGTGAAGTGTTGGTTGGGGTGGGAAGGGGTCCACTCTTTTCATACTGGAGTCTTGCCTTAAGTAGGTGTGAAGTGGTGAATGGGAAGGGGAGGGTGCAGGGTCCATTCTTTGCAGACTGGGGTCTGGCTGTGTTTGTTGGGGAAGGGGTACCAGGGTTACGTTTCTGATTTTCAAACCTGCAGTAAAACTCATTCAGGTCTTTCGTCAGCTGACGATTGTCCAAAGAGCGGGGGGCTTTCCTCTTATAGCTGGTGATTTCTTGCATGCCCTTCCAAATGGAAGAAGAGTCATTAGCTGAGAACTTGCTCCTCAACTTCTCAGAGTACATTTCCTTGGCAGCTCTGATTCCTCTTCTCAGCTCTTTAACGATTAGGCTATCTTTTAACTCTTTAACGATTAGGCTATCGGCTTGGCGCATATTTGCCCCCAGTACCCCTCCCCCCCTCACCCCGATCTCAAAATGGAAATGTTACATCTGTATATAATGATCCCATTAAAATGTATATTTATGTCACAAACTATGGAATTCATATTTTTCAGTATTGTTATCAAGGAAAAGAAAGCAGTTCCAATTGTTTGATATTATTTGATATTGTTTAATGTTATTCATATGGAGGAGAAAGTATAATAGCTCTAAAACCTACCTTAATTTTGCAATCTCACCCAAGATAATCTCCCTTTCCCTCTCCCCTCCCCATCTCTCTCTCCTCTCCCTTCCCCTCTCTCTCTCCCCCTCCCCCCTCTCATATCCTCCCCTCTTTCTTGCGGGGGGGGGCGAAGATGAAGGTGGCGCGGGCCCAGCGGGCGGGGGGGATGAAGGTGGCGTGAGCCCAGTGGGGGTGGCGTGGGCCCAGCGGGGGTCAGTGGGGGTGGCGTGGGCCCAGCGGGGGGCAGCGAGGGTGGCTTGGACCCAGCGGGGGTCAGCTAGGGTGGCGTGGGCCCAGCAGGGGTCAGCGGGGATGGCGTGGACCCAGCAGGGGTCAGCAGGGGTGGCGTGGGCCCAGTGGGGGTGGCATGAGCCCAGCGGGGGTGGTGTGGGCCCAGCGGGGGTGGTGTGGGGGGAAGATGGCTTGGGCCCCGGCGGCGGGGGGAGGCGAGGGGAGCGGGCCCCGCTGCAGCGGTGTCTGGTGTTGGGGTTACAGCCGTTGGGTTCAGATTCAGCCACTCCCGTCCCGGGGACGAGAGAACAGAGAACTGGTCGTTTCCAAAGTGGAAACGTTGATTTTTTTCCCCATTTTTTTTCAGTTCACATAGTTTGTGACATAAATACACATTTTAATGGGATCATTAAAAAAAATTCCAATGTTTTTTTTTTTTTTTTTTTGGTGACTTTTTCTTAGGGGGGAAAAAATGGGGGTGCGGTCGCACCCAACGCACCCCTCTTCGGACAGCCATGAATTGATAGAATTCTACATCCTGGCCCAAAAAATGGTCACCAATTCTTAAAATTAAAAAGTAAATCTCCAGAATTACCTGCGATTAAAATACTGTAATACAATGGCAGAACATAAATGAGGATAGACACAAAAAGCTGGTGTAACCCAGCTGGTCGGGTAAAATCTCTGGAGGAAAGGAATAGGTGACGTTCCGGGTCGGGAACTTTCGTCAATGTGAGTCAAGGGAGAGGCGGTAAATTAAAAGGATAAAAAAAACTGGAATGTTACAAGACTTTAGTGCTGATATTTAAAGATGAATCTTGATTTAGTAACACCTGACCTGTAAAGAGGATTGAGGAGAATATACTGTGCCTCTTTTGTGGTGAAAAATGAATAGACAGTCGGTCCAGTGGTCTTTTTCCATGCTTCAACATCTGGGAGTTCCATTTTAAGTTTTCAATGGTTGAAAACTTTTACATATTAAATGCCATTTCACTGCATGCAGTGCAATTTACAAAAAAAAAAGCACAAAGGCGTGAGAGAGAGATAGAAAAAGAGCTCTGAATTGGTAACAAGACATGGAATATCTTACAACGTTATTTTTTTAAATATCTAAAAATTACACTGTAGTTTGAACAAAAAAAATCGCATCATTAGAACGACTAAGACTACCTATACTACAAACTGTTAAGATATTACAGCACATTTTTTCCACTATTCTCCCATATCGGTAAGACAATACTAAAAGAGTATGTGGGTGAGATCCAATTTTAAAATTAATTTCAGGGACCTCATTCTCGGAATTCCATACAGCGTTCCCTGGGTGAGACTTCTGCAGACTCAACAGTTTCTCTTCGTTTACTTCAGACCCACCTGTTGGCTTTCTTGGTAGGTAGGAGGAGGTACGCTCTGGGTGGCCATCATGGTCAGTGATGATGCAGGGGACGCATGTTGCATCATGGGATTGTTTCACATCTAGAACCTGAGGGAACAATCAATTAAAATGGCGTTTACAGCAACTGAGGATGTTCAGAAGAAAAGAAGTATATTTAGCTGGCTATTGACATTGAAGGGAGAGCGATAGGGGGGGGGGGAGGAATGGGAAAAGAACGGGGAGGGGAGGGGGGGCGTGAGTGAGGGGGGGAGCACGAGGGAGGGTGAGGGGGGAGAGCGGGAGGGGTGAGCGAGGGTGAGAACAAGTGGGGGGAGCGCGCGAGGGGGAAAGAGCGCGATGGGGGGGGAGAGCGAGAGGGGCGAGAGTGGGGGGGGGGGAGAGAGCGAGAGGGGGGAGTGCGAGGTGGGGGAGCAATAGGTAGGAACGAGGGTACAAAGAACGAGGTGGTAAAATGACTCAATAATCCAGCCTTGGGCTCCTTCTGCAGTAACTAACCACAACACTTACTGTATTCCTTAAAGCAAGCCTTTCAGCAAGATCACTAACAAATACGCACTACTTGGTTCTTTAATTTATTGTCAATGATTGCCTTATAGTATTGGGTTTTTTTGAGCAACATTTTTCTTCAAATCATCTTTCCTTTGCATTGAAGCTGCATCATCTATTTTGGAGTTGGTACGATGGGATTGGCATCATCTATTTTGGAGTTGGTACGATGGGATTGGTATTAGTAGTATTTTCACACACAAAGGATGCAGCTGTCTGAGGGGGCCGTGTAGTTTAGCGAATCAGAAATAGGAAAAGTCAATCACAAACATTCATTCGAAAATAAAGAAAGGAGGAAGAATGAAAAATACTACGAGATGGAAATGTAGCAAGTGGAGGGAGCCACGCGGCGGGAGAATCTCGGCAAGTCGTGAATCGAGGGCGTGCGCGGAAGGCTAAAGAGGAGGGAGTGGACGATGGCAATAGAGGGGAGCAAGGCCGATCCCCTCTTCATGGCAGTAGGTGACCCCCCCCCCCCCCTCCACACGCTGCAGCCATACCTGACAGCAGGCCGGCTCGTCTGCCCAGAGAGGGGGAGGGGGGTTGGGCGGAGGGCTAGCAAGCAGACCGGCTGCGGGAGGCAGTGCACGGCCTCGATGGTGGAGAGGGCCGCTGGAGGCCCTGCAACAGCCTGGGGTTCGGCTGGACCGGGCACCTCTCCAAGAGGCCGGGCGTGTGGACTGCACGTGGCCTGCAGCGGTGGAGGACATTATGACTGCGCTTGACCAGGTCAGGATCCTTGTTCTTACAACAACTGGGACTTGAAAAATGGCACCCAAAATTGTCGACTTTGCATACGGTCTCAGAGTACTACTGCTAACACTTGTACTGTATCTGGAATGCTTATCTACGAGGTATCTAGTGCAAGTACTTATGTATTACACCTTATTGAACTGTATACAGAAATACATTTCACTGTACCTGTGACAATAAAGTACCATTGAATCATTGAGGAGTCTCTCGAGCTAGTTTAGCAATTATGTTAGCTCAAGATTAATATTTATTTTAATACCATTGACTACACTACACTTGGTGCTAAAACCCTTTGTACTTTATTGGTTGATTAATATCCGCTACGGACACTTCAACCGAACCAGGCTTTCAAATTTCCGCTAATCTTTACGTGAAGAAGTCATTTCGGATTTCACTCTTCAGGGATCCAGCTGGGATTTTGAGCTGGGAAAGAAGGAGAAGGAATGGCAGGAAATTGGCAGGGAAAGGATTCCAAAGAATGCAGCTCATTGACTGAGGGTCTAGAGGAGGAATATGGACAGAAGCAGCATTTGGAACGGGAGCAAAAAGGAGAAGGGTTGAAAACCAGCCAGGAAGACCACGATGGCAATGTTTAATAGTAGCATTGTAAAATATTTTAAGTAGCCAAGTAGGGTGTGTTTACAGGTGACCTTGCCCAAAGGCTTATTTGAAGGAATACAGTTGTACTGCAGCAGTGGCCCAGAGCTAGGGTTATTGATCCAGAAACACAAGTATGAATCGTCCCAGTACAGATGAGAATAATTACATTGAGATAAGTCAATATATTTTATATATAAAGACTGCACGGTGGTGAAGAGGTAGAGTTGCTGCCTTACCTTACAGCGCCAGAGGCATGGGTTCAATCCTGACTACGGGTGCTTGTCTGTGCAGAGTTTGTACCTTCTCCCCGTGACCTGCGTGGGTTTTCTCCAGGTGCTCTGGTTTCCTCCCACATTCCAAAGACTTACAGGTTTGTAGGTTAATTTGCTTGGTAAAATTGTAAATTGTCCAGAGTGTGTGTAGGATAGTGTTAGTGTGCGGGAATTGCTAGTCTGCATGGACTCGGTGGGCTGAAGGGCCTGCTTTCTGTGCTGTATCTCTATACCGAAAACAAAACTAAAATATTTGAAATATAAAGGGTCTGAGAAAGGGTCAGAAACTATTATGAAAGCCTATTGGTACATTCTCCAGGTAACAGACTATGATCAGGCCCATGTACAACTCCAGACCTGTCGACTAGCTTCTGCATGAGCCAACCAACGGCTTATTTCCCATGGCATGGACAATAAATGCTGGGCTCGTCATTAATTTGGTCCAAATATGGAGTCTGACTTGATAGCTCAGACAATCAGGACAACTTGTAAAAACAACTGTGGATGCTGATTTATATCAAGGATAGACACAAAGTGCTGGAGTAACTCAGCGGGTCAGGCAGCATCTCTAAAGAAAAATGATGGTGACATTTTACATCATGAAGTGTCCCAACCTGAAACAACACCTATCCTTTTTCTGCAGAGAAGCTACCTGACCTGCTGAGTAGTACTCCAGCACTTTGTGTCTATCTATAGTCAGGGCACCTTGCCCCTTTCAATATTCATTTCACAAAATAATTAATAATTCGGAAAGATGGTAATTCAGGCTCGTATCTCTTTGTGCCTAACTGCCAGTCTCTCAAGTCAGGCTCACGTATTGTTTTCAACCAAAACCATGGGTTTAAGGTGAGGAGGGGAAAGATTTAATAGGAACCTGAGGGGCAATTTATTTTTTTACACAAATTGTGGTGGGTGTATGGAATGAGCTGCCAGAGGAGGCACTTGAGGCAAGTACTGTCACAACATTGAAAAGACATTTGGACAGGTACATGGATAGGATAGGTTTAGAGGGATTTGGGCTAAACGCAGGCAGGTGGGACTACTGCAGATGGGGCATGTTGGTCGGTATGGGCAAGTTTTGCTGAAGGGCCTGTTCAAATGCTGTATGACTCTATGACTCTATTTACAATCATTTCCAGGAAATGTAAGTGGTGGTGATGATAGAAATGTTCATGCTTCCAGAACTTATGTACAATTGACATAGTTTATCGGACATCCCAACCAAGTTCATGATCAAAGCAAAATTACTCAGATCAAGAGCGTGCACAGTGGCACAGTGCCTCATAGCTTGATCCATTTCAATGAAAAATCAAATGCAATTAATAATCTTGCAAGTTGTTAATCAAAGATGGCAGAGTGACCCAGGTTCTATTCTGACCTCTGGTGGTGTAGTATGCACATTCTCCCTGTGACCGTGTGGATTTCCTCCGGGTACTCCGGTTTCCCACCACATCCACAAGACAGGGTTTTGTAAGTTTAGTTTAGTTTAGAGATTCAGTGCGGAAATAGGCCCTTCGGCCCACCGAGCCCGCGCCAATCAGTGATCCCCACACATTAACGCTACCCAACACACACTAGGGACAATTCACACTTATACCAAGCCAATTAACCTACAAACCCGTGCGTCTTTGGAGTATGGGAGGAAACCGAAGATCTCGGAGAAAACCCACGCGGTCACGGGGAAATTGTACAAACTCCGTACAGACATAGAAACATAGAAATTAGGTGCAGGAGTAGGCCATTCGGCCCTTCGAGCCTGCACCGCCATTCAATATGATCATGGCTGATCATCCAACTCAGTATCCCGTACCTGTCTTCTCTCCATACCCTCTGATCCCCTTAGCCACAAGGGCCACATCTAACTCCCTCTTAAATATAGCCAATGAACTGGCCTCGACTACCCTCTGTGGCAGAGAATTCTAGAGATTCACCACTCTCTGTGTGACAGCAGCACCCGTAGTCGGGATCGAACCCTGGTCTCCGGCGTCGCAGGCGCTGTAAGGCAGCAACTCTACCGCTGCGCCACGATGCCTCTGTAAATTGCCCCTATTGTATAGAGAGTGGATGAGAAAGTGGGATGGCATAGAAAGCGTGTGAACAGTTGATCAATAGTTGGTGTGGACTCGGTGGGCCGAAGGGCCCGTTTCTATGCTGAATCTCTATATGAAGCTAGATTAAATAATAAAATAAACAGAACGCAGATGCTGTAAATTTGAAATGATTAACAAAACTTCTGGAAACACTCAGCAAGTCAGTCAGTATCTGTGGTAGGAAAAGCTGATAATGTTTAGAGACACAGCATGAAAACAGGCCCTTTGGCCCACCGAGTCCACACCAACCAATGATCACCCTGTACACTCGGGACAATTTACAGAAGCCAATGAATCTACAAATTTGCATGTCTTTGGAATGTGGGAGGAAACTAGAGCACTTGGAGAAAACCCACGCGGTCACAGGGAGAAAGTGCAAAATCCAAACAAACAGGACCCATAGTCAGGATCAAACTGGGTTTCTGGTGCTGTAACGCTGCTCCACTGTGTCGCCTCATGTTTCAGATCTAAGATTATTTGTTTTAACCTGCTGAGTGTTTCCAGCATTTTCTATTTTTAATACCTTGAGTTACACTTGAAAGAAATCTGGCCAGTGCGCTCGCACTGCACTGTGCTATTATTATTTCTTGCTGCAATCCCTGATCGATATCAGAGGTTACTGCTTTGCTGTCAGTGCCAACTACTCTTCCTCAATCAAGTGGCTGTACTTTGTGTACGTGCCCAGTTCACCAACATCACTAGGCCAATCACTCTGGAAAATATCAGTGACAATTCCAACTGCATTTACATTTTGGTCATTGTTGGATTATCTTCCCTTCTACTTTGAAACAATGTGTGACATGGTGGTGCAGCGGTGGTGTTGCTGCCTTACAGCACCAGAGACCCGGGTTCGACCCTGACTATGTATGGAGTTTGTACGTTCTCCCTGTGACTGCGTGGGTTTTCTCCAGGTGTCCCCTTGTCCTCCCACACTCTAAAGACGTACATGTTTACAGAATAATTGGCTTCGGTAAAAATTGTAAAAGATTGTCTCTACTGTGGAGGGTGGTGCTAGTGTATGGGGTGATTGATGTTCGGCATTGACTCGGTGGTCCGATGGACCTATATCCACGCTGTATCCCTAGAGTCTAACTCTTTTGAAGCAACTGATTCTTTGAACCCTTCTCCACAGGGACCCGGCCCATCTACCCAGACCAGCAAGGTAGGGAATAGGGGATGACAAGAACCAAGGCTTGAGGCCCACTTGAGTGGACAGGGATAATGTTCGATTTTAATCCAGCAAAAACCATGAATCTTTAAGCTGCACATGCTGGCAGGCGTCCCGCAGTTTTGCAACCAGATCCTTGCTATTTACCAGGGCACAGAGTGATATTGTTTTCACAGCCAGACTATGTTATTAAGTCTGGCTATTTGGCCAACCATTACCAAGTCTCTTGAGCCAGATGCAGAGGATTAGCTTCAAACTGTCATTGCACTAATGTCATTTTAAAACTCATCAGTCCCAACAATCTCATTAATTCCACCCCTAAAGACAATGAACACTTCAGGCCGAACGGAAGCCTAGCAGCTCGTGAAGAATTTCCCAATCATCCCAGTATCCACATTTTCCATTACTCACTCTTTTAAAGAAGTCAATACTAGGTCTGTCCAAACTGGTCTATCTCTTATTTTCTTATTTTTGTAGTGGTGGTGGTGGGGGGGAGGGGGGAAGGGGAGTAGGGGAGTAGGGGGGGGGGGGGGGGGGGGTTGGGTTGGTAGGTTGTGACCGTTTAAGAGGGTGGTAGATATTGAGGGGGGGGGGGGTTGATGGAAATATACAGAGAATAGGGTACAGGGAAAATGAGTGAGGAAATTTGATTGCTCTATCATAGTCTTGAATGGCCTCCATCTATGTTCCAAAGGAATGTTGAGATATAGGGAGAATTTCTTGCACTGACTGCCAGCATTCTGATGAATCTCTGCGGTTAATCCTTCAAGGAGAACATCTCTCAGTAGAGGTGTAGTAGCCAAGGATACATGGACCACTCCTGATGTAGGCTTGTTGAGGCTGACCACCAGCCTGCAACCTAGCATCTTAAAGGAAGTTGCTGCAGAGGCAGCAAATGCATTGCTTGCAATCCACCAACATTCCCCCGGTTTCTAGGGCAGCCACAGAGGATTGGTAAACAAGGTAATGTTGCTCCTCTGGAAACAAGGGAGATGGAAAGCAAGAAACTACACGCTGAAATCTGACCAAGGTCCAAGAAAACAAACGTCCCCTCCTTATTTTATATTCCCGCTCTAAGGAGAGAAAGGCTAACATTCTGATAGTCCTCTTGAATGTTACCTCCTTGCAACTTAGTACTACTGACTATTACTGAGTCAAGAGTATTTTATTGTCATATATCTCTGATAGAACAATGAAATTCTTACTTGCAGCAGCACAACAGAATGTGTAAACACTGAAAAGATTACGGAACTATTCTCTCATAAGCTTGTTAACAGACTACTGAACGGTCCTCCCATAAGGTGATCAGATTATTGAGTGGTCCTTCCATTAGCTAAGATGTAATCCCAATCTTCCAACCTACCTTGTTGTTAGAAATTGGGTATTTTCTCTATAACTCATAAAGTCATAGAGTGATACAGTGTGGAAACAAGCCCTTCGGCCCAACTTGCTCACACCGGCCAACATGTCCCAGCTGCACTAGTCATACTGCCCGCGTTTGGTCTATATCCCTCCAAACCTGTCCTATCCATGTACCTGTCTAACTGTTTCTTAAATGTTGGGATAGTCCCTGCCTCAACTATCTCCTCTGGCAGCTTGTTCCATACACCCACTACCCTTTGTATGAAAGATTTACCACTCGGATTCCTTTTAAATCTATTCCCCATCACCTTAAACCTATGGTCCTTGATTCATCTACTCTGGGCAAGAGATTCTGTGTATACAGCCTATCTATTCCTCTCATGAATGTATACGCTACGAAGCTGTAAACTATATTTCCGCACTCTTTGCACCCCCTGCTGCCCTTGTGTATGGCTGGATTGTACTCATGTATGGTATGATCAGATTCAATTGGATAGCACACTAACAAAAAACTTTTATCTGTTTCTTGGTGCATAAGGCAATAATAAAATCAATACCACCAAGTGTATTTTTATGATTTGTCATCATAAGTACCTAAATTCTTGGCTCATTCACAGTTCCTCATCACTAACCATTTTCATCCATTTTCTCCAGAGATGCTGCCTGACCCATTGAGTTCTCCCAGTACTTTGTAGCTTTGTGTTTTGCTTGGGGTTCCTGAAAAGCGAATTCAAATGCCTTGTGAAAGGCAATGAAATCTGATTCTAAGCCTCACGATGTTTGATGGTCTGATATGAAGTGGCTCAGGTATTCCTCACACACTAGCTGCTACACACATACCTGGCAGGCCTCCAGGCATCGGCTACATATAAGGCAAGGATTCAAAGACTCGCCCTTAGAGACACTGTTGTCAGTGAGATTCCTTGGATTGAAAGCAGAATTCCATTGGAAAGTGCTGATGAGAATCCCACTGCCGTATCCCAGATGTTGGGACAGAGAGTGTCATCAGTTACCTTCAAAGTGTATTCCAACCCCATAAAGGGCACTCTGCTGAGAGTGAAAGACTGGCCTGTAGACTTTAGACTTTAGAGATACAGCATGGAAATAGGTCCTTCAGCTAACCGAGTCAGTGCCGACCAGTAATTACACCGTACACTAGCACTATCCTACACACTAAGGACAATTTGCAATTTACGGAAGCCAAATAACCTACAAACCTGCACGTAGTGTGTGGAGTGTGGGAGGAAACAGGAGCAACTGGAGAAAACCCACGTGGTCACAGGGAAAGCATACAAACACCATATAGACACCATAACGTCCATAGACAGGATTGAACCCACTTCTCTGGCGATGAACGGCAGCAACTCTACTGCTGCGTCACATAAGATTATGATTTCTAGCTGGAACATTCAAATATCCATCTTCATGCCAGAATATTCTATCAGGTCAGAATGCACATCTGCTGCTGGTTTCAGGTGTTGATGGCAGATTAGTGCAGTAAATGGCCAGTCCTTACACTGCTGATTCAGAACTCCTACAGCGGCGCAATATCTTAATGTAGATTGAACATAGTGCACAACTTGGGTCATTTATTTCATGTTGGTAAGAAACCGCTGATCCGGCCCCTGCTTGTCTCCAGCACCCGGACGCACTAAGACCCGGCGGGCTGCTGTATGTAGGGGAGAAGCCACCAAGGAGACGGACAAGGAGAGAGACCTCGGTTCGCAGGTCGAGCCACATGACCAAGGAAGGCAACAAGGCCTGGAGGCCCGCAGCAGCCTGGGGCTTGCCTAGACCGGGCACCGCTTGTAAGAAGCAGAGCGCAGACTGGACGTGGCACTTCTTGCATGCGGGCTCCGTGGAAATCTCTGTACACTTTGCTAATCAGAATGTGCTTAAGTACGGCATTACTCACCTGGACTGTTTGTAAGAAAATAATTTCACTGCGACTTTGCACACGTGACTACAAAGCACCATTGGACCATGTTTTGTAAAGTGGTATTTTCCTTCTGGAACTGATCCAGAGCTACATATTTTGTTTAAAGCATGACCTTAAAATATAATGCAAAGTGCAAGGTTTCTGTTCCAAGGTCTGTCATCACTGGCCTCCAGGTGCTCCGGTTTCCTCCCACATGCCAAAGACATGCTGGTTGTAGGTTAATTGGCTTCTGTAAATTGTCCTCTAGTGTGTGAGTGAGTAGATGAGAAAGTGGGATAATATAGAATTTGTGTGAACGGGAGATCGATAGTCAGTGTAGGGCAGATGGACCTGTTTTGATGCTGAATCTTTCATGATTCAGTGATTTTATATTAATTCTCACATTCATCCACTCACTAACACACTAGGCACAATTTACAGAGGCCAATTAACCTACAAACCCACACGTCTTTGAAATGGGAGGAAACTGGAGCACACGGAGAAAATGCAAACTCTACACAGACAGCACCCAAGGTGGGTTTTTTTTGTGGTTTTTTAAATTTTTTATTAGAAGTACAATAATATGCTACCATAGATACCTAGTATATATTGACATGTTCCAGTTCATGTACCGTTTCTTATTTTTTTTTATATGTTAACAATAAAAAGCAGATAGAAAGAGAATAGAAAAGAAATGGACAAGTGTGTGATATCAGAAAGTGAGAAAAAGAAAATGAGAAAGGAAAAAGAATAAAGAGAAAAGAAGAAGAGGTAGAAAGCAGAGGAATAAGGGGAGATAGCTATTTGTTATTCTTGACCACCATTCACCCAGTCCTGAAACGGATCACTTCTAAGTTTGTGTTGCACCATATGCTTGTAAGAAGTCGACAAATGGAGACCAAATCCTTAGGAATTGGTCTACTTTGTCTGTTACTCTCACACAGATTTCAAAAATCCTACCTCTGTTTTGAAACAGTGCAGTCATTATCTCGCCGTACCATAGCTAATATATCCCACTCCAGGAATACTAAACAGAAAGACCTGTATATTACCTCTAGCATTGTTAGATCTTGTTGTACACAAATTAACTATTGGTTTTAATGTACTTTATAACTACAAAGGCCTCTGGCTTACTGCTGTCTCATAGACAACTTCATTTCATTTTTCAGAATCTGGACACCCTGCACTATTCGCAGCTTCTGATCTGAATCTGTCACTTTTTAACATTCTAGAGGTAAATTAAACTCATAAATATAATTGTCCTTTTTAACCATTTGAAAAACTGTTTCAGAGACAGTGTGGAAAAAGTGAGTTTCTCGTTATGAAGCAAACCAAAAACTATCAGAGTCTACATTGCTCCTGAGTTAGCCATTCATCCTTATCAGTGTAGCCATTTATCACATTGCAGCGCAGGCCTGACACATAATTTATAAAATTCCGTGCGGTTTATAGCTCCCATTACTGGTAAAAAACAATAAAAATGTCAAACAAACGAGGTGAATAGCCCTTATTGTTCCCTGATATACTGCATGGTTTCATATCAAACCAACATACAGTAGATCAGGGAGATCCCAGGATCAGTTCCTGTGTTCAGCTGCCTCATCTCAACCTGAATGGTGGCTGTACAATTACCTTCAAGATGTTTGGGCCAAGCACGGGGAGAAAATAACACAACCACCCTTGCTAGAAGCATTCAAGTACTTCAAGGGGAAAATCAGATGTAGTTGTGATACCCTTCCATGTTTAAAAAGCCAGGTGATAGCATCCATGCAGCAGAGTTGACCCATCTGTTTAGTTTAGTGTAGCGAGGTACAGTGAAAAGCTTTCTTGTTGGGTGATATCCAGTCAATGAAAAGACTATACATGATTACAAAAAAGCTGTCCACAGTGTACAGATATAGGCCAAAGGATATAACATTTAGTGTAAGATAGTGTCCAGTAAAGTCCGACTACATATAGCCCGAGGGTCTCCAATGAGGTAGATGGTAGCTCAGGACCGCCGTCCAGTTGGTGATAGGATGGTTAAATTGCCCGATAACAGCTGGGAAGAAACTGTCCCTGAATTCAGAGCTGTGTGTTTTCAGATTTCTGTGTAACAGGACTTTCATCACAGCCCAAACACATGCTTCTCAACCAGGGAGAAAGAATTAGTTACAAATTTCAGTAATTGAACTGTTATCAGGCAACGGAACCATCCTATGGCCCATTCTTCATCGGGTGTGTGGCCAAAAATATGAAAAGTCGTGGCAAATACGGCTGGTCACGTGTGTGGCCGCCCACGGAAGCATTTTTTTCATAACTCAGTTGTATCTTACAAACTCTTGTGAATTTTAAAAAGCTAGAATGTTCATATCTTTAGCATTATAGTTCTGTAGGTAGGAAAATAGCAATGAATAAGATCAATCTCTTACAATAATTTTTTAATGTATCACTTTATGTGATGCCATTTGGTAACGTGTGTGACATTACGGTTCACTTTCCAAAGAATGGCCCCTATCAGCAACTGGCCTCTTCCATTGCCAGAGTGCGGCCATACGCAAACTGGATGAACAGCATTTCATATTCCGCCAGGTAGTGTACAACCCAACAGTATGAACATTGAATTCCCTCATTTTAAATCATCAGCCTATGAACACTCCCTCCCCCCTCCTTTCTCCCCCTCTCTTCTCTGTCCCACCTGGATGGCCCAGCTTTCCTCTCCTTTCCCCCCCAACAACACCCCCCTTCCCCCCGTTCCCATCCATCTGTATTTGTTCCCCTTGCTTCACATTTTACGTTTCTATCCTTATCTCCTAATTTCACACATTTTGTCTTTTTTGTCTTTTCATCCAACCATCAGCCTATCAACCCCCGCCCCCTCACCTGTATTGGCATATCACTTGCCAGACTTTGTCACACCCCCCACTTCCAGCGATGGCGGGACTGACATGTGATGAAAGAATGGATCGTATGGGCTTATATTTACTGGAATTTAGAAGGATGAGAGGAGATCCTATGGAATCATATAAAATACTTAAGGGATTGGGCACGCTAGATGCAGGAAAAATGTTCCCGATGTTGGGGGAGTCCAGAATCAGGAGTCACAGTTTAGGAATAAGGGGTAGGCCATTTAGGACTGAGATAAACTTTTTCACCCAGAGAATTCTCGGCCACAGAAGACAGTGGAGGCCAATTCACTGGATATTTTTAAGAGAGAGTTAGATATAGCTCTTAGGGTAAACGGAATCAAGGGATATGGGGAGAAAGCAGGATCGGGGTGATGATTTTGGATGATCAGCCATGATCATATTGAATGGCGGTGCTGGCTCGAATGGCCGAATGGCCTTCTTCTGTACCTATTTTCTATGTTTCTATAACTGTTGCATATGGCCTGCTAGACATGGCTTAATGTACAGATGAAATCCAGTCTAGAATACAATTTGTCCGTGCTACATCCAGGATGTTATTTGGTCGCACAGGGTTTGATGTATCCAGTGCTCCGAGCTGTTTATTGAGAGCATGTGGTGTGAATCAAATGGTCTAATTACTGCCTATTGTGAGATTAGCACCTCTCAGTAAGTGACAGCGTTGGACAATTTCCTTGGCATTTCTGGCCAAAGCTAGTCGCAAATATAAATATATCTGGCACTTGCCCACTGGGCATCACCATCATTGAGACAAGGATTGCACTTGGGACCACCTCCTTCCAGCATCTAGAAATGGAGGCATACAGAACATTGACCATAGATATATCTTGTTCACAAAAAAAAATAATTCAGCTAATTTTTTACCTATAAGCCCACCTTCAATCATAAGCAAGACCACAGAAGCCATCATTGGTCGTAGCATCAATTTACTTCTCAATAGTCCAGTCTCCCCTAATCATCTTATACGCCATTATAAGATCACCCCTCATCTTCCTGTACTCAAAGAAATAAAGCCCTAACCTGCCCAAACTCTCTCTATAGCTCAGGCCCTCGGTTCCTGGCAACATCCTCGGACATCTTCTCTGCACCCTTTCCAGCTTAACAACGTCTTTTCTATAAACAGGGCGATCAAAGCTGAAGAGAATACTCCAAATGCGGACTCAGAATGTCTAGTACAACAGTAAAATAATATCCCAACTTTTATAGTCAATATGCTGACTGATAAAGTCTAATGTGCCAAAAGGCTTATTGACCACCCTATCTACTTATGAGGCCTCTTTGAAGGAACTATGTACCTGCACTCCTCGTTCCCTCTGCCCTACAACACTCCCCACAACCCTTTCATTCACTGTGAAAGTCCTGCCCTGATTTGACTTCCCAAACGGCAACGCCTCACACTTATCTGTATTAAGCTCCATTCACGATTCCTCAGCCCACCTGCCCAACTGATCAAGATCCTATTATTAATGTTAATTATAATTTTCGCTATCTATGATGCCACCTACTTTGGTGTCATCTGCAAACGTACTAATCATGCCTTATATATTCTCATCAAAATCTTTGACATAAACCACAAACAGCAATGGGCCCAGCACTGAACCCTAAGGCACACCACTAGTCATAGGCCTCCAGTCCAAAAATGCAGAACTCGACCATCACTCTCTTCTTCCATTCATGAAGCCAGTTCTATACCTAGTTGTCTAGCTCTCCCTGGATCCCATGTGATCTAACCTTCCAGAGCAGCCTACCATGTGGGACCTTATCAAAAGCCTTGCTGTGAGTATGACACAAACAACCTGTATAGCCCATCCATGTTCTCCAGATATGCTGCTTGACCCACTGTTTCTCCAGCACTTTGTGTCTTTTATTGTAAATCTGCATCTGCAGTTCCTTGTTTCTTCAACCTGGAAAACTGATTAACCTTACCTCAATTTACAAACCAGAATCTCCATCATTTTTCTTTACGATACACCGACTGAAAGAATCCCACAGCACAGGAGACCATTCAGCCCGTCCTGGAAGTGAAAGAGTTCGACAAACATTTCTATTAGCTTGCTTTTTTCCCCCCACAGCCCTGCTAATTAATCTTTTGTAAGTGTACTGCCAATTGCCAAGGGGAATTTAATGGGAGAAAAAGTAGCTGCATATTTCATTAGCTGCTTGCAAGACAAATAATCAGTGCATTCTGCTGACTTGCAGAAATGAAGCAATGACCCAGAGGTCATTTCTCTTTTTAAAAAAAACGAAAACAGAAAATGTCTGCTCCCCCCCGAGTCGTTCACGAAACCCAACTCTTCCTCAAGGAGAAGCATTTAGCAGGCAGCCAGAAGACACACATTTTTTGCAGAGATTAGTCAGAGGCACATGGGACAACTACTTCTGTTGAACAAGTGGAGATTTCTTCAGCAGAGTCAGCAAGCTGACGAGTCTCAATGCAGGAGCAAGAACTGTATCAAGTTACGAAGAAAAGACAGACTGTGATACAAAGAAGAAAAGCTTTCTCACACAGAATTCTTCCAATGCTGACAAAATGGAGCAGGTTAACTCTTTCCCTCATCATAGAAACAGAGAAAATAGGTGCAGGAAATAGGTTTGAGCCAGCACCACCATTCAGTATGATCATGGTTGATCATCCAAAATCAGTACCCCGTTCCTGCTTTCCCACCCATATCCCTTGATTCCCTCTTGACACATCCAGTGAATTGTCTTCCACTGCCTTCTATGGCAGAGAATTCCATAGATTCACAACTCTCTGGGTGAAAATTTCTTTCCTCATCTCAGTGCTAAATGCCCTACCCCTTATTCTTAATCATTTTGCCATTGAAAGCTTTTTAACCTGATCCCAGAAAAGGATACTGACCTACTCAGCTCCCTTGAGACTTTGATTACATCAGCCTCTGCACAGGCCAGGAAGAGATCTACAGCAGTGGTTTCAACATGGGATCTAATAGTCAAGAGTAAAGGGCCTGTCCCACGAGCATGCGACTGCATGCGGCGAGCGCGACCAAACCGAAAGCGGGGGCCGCGCGGAGGTCGAGTGAGAGACGTGAAGTTCGAGCGAAGTCCGCGGGAAGTTCACACATGACGTACAGCGTCAAGACGCTACATCCAGCGTCGAGACTCTGCGTATGCCTGTCGAGGCGGCTGCATACGGCGTCAAGGTGGCTGCGGGCTGGCAGGCCGTTGCCGAGCGGAATTTTTGAACAGTGTCAGTTTTTCGGAGCCCCGCGCGATGTCGGGACCAGCTCCGCACAACTCCACACGGCTCCGGCGATCAAAGTGGGACCGGCCCCGCGAGGCCGTACGGATCAAGCGATCACGTTAGGTAGCGCTTGCCGCATGCAGTCGCATGCTCGTGGGACAGGCCCTTAAGGGTAAAAGCACAATTATTTTACTTCAGTGCTCTCAGAAGGTGAAGAGTAAGTGACTGTGTGATGGGGAGGGGAGAGGGGGAGGGTGCACAGGACAGGCATGGAGAGCACGGGGAGGAGAGAGGCAAAGTCCATATGTAAAGTGGAAAAATAAGAAACCTAATTTGGATTTATTTGGTATAACAGAACGTGTTTGAAGCAGACCAACATTGGTTGGTCTGTATGGTTAATATTAAAATTAAATTGCTTTTGAAAGTATAATAACTACAAAGGGAGATTGGGTTTGGAAGAATCAAATTACATGCACGAATGCGCAGTGGTAGAGTTGCTGCCATACAGAGCTAGAGACCCCGTTTCGTTCCTGTCCATACAGATATTGCACGTTCTCCCCGTGACCTGCGTGGGTTTTCTCCATGTGTTCCAACTTTCTCCCACATAGCTGATTTTACAGGATTGGCTTGGTAAAATTGTCCCTAATGCGTGTAGGATAGTGTGCGAGGATCGCTGGCCGGGGTGGACTCGGTGGGCCAAAAGTCCTGTTCCTGTGCTGTGTCTCTTATGCCCCTGTCCCACTTAGGAAACCTGAATGTAAACCTCTGGAGACTTTGCGAAGGTCTTACCTTCCACTACCTGCAACCTCCGGCAACCACCTTCAACAAGCATCGCAACCGGCTTCGACTACAAAATTACCGATTTTTAAAACGGCAACCTATTTTTAGTCGCGGCCGATTTTGAATTTTTTGAAATAATCGCCGGAACATAGAAGAAGTGGAAACCACTTTCGACCATTAGGGAGACTGACAAAAACCTCCGGGAACCGCACGGAAACCTTGGGTGGGGCGCAAAGTCTCCAGAGGTTTCCGTTCAGGTTTCCTAAGTGGGACAGGGGCATAAGAGAAACTAAACTAAATAATAGATTTCACTTAGGTGGCAAGGATTATGAGGCATAGAGCATAATCCTTCAGGTTCCTATTAAATTCCCCCCTCCCCTCACCTTACACCTATGTCCTCTGGTTCTCGATTCCTCTGCTCTGGGCTAGAGACTATGTGTGTCTACCCGATCTATTCTTCTCATGATTTGTACACCTCTATTAGATCACCCCTTATCCTGCTGTGCTCCAGGGAATAGAATCCTATCCTGCTCAACCTCTCCCATAGCTCCTCCAAGCTTTGTATAATAGCCCTGTCCCACGGTACGAGTTCATTCCAAGAGTTCTCCTGAGTTTGCCCTGATTCGAACTCGGAGATTTACGGTAATGGCCACTCGTCGGTACTCGAGGCTCCCGTGGACATTTTTCAACATGTTGAAAAATCTTCACGAGTCTTCCTGTGCTTACCTGCCGTTAGCGAGTCTTCCCGAGTACCTGCCGTTCGCGTTACGAGCCGCTAGGAGACGTCCCCGAGCTCCGACGTACCCACTACGTTCACTCTATGTGTTCACCACAAGTTTGATTTTTTTTTAAACTCGGGAGAGCTCTTGGAATGAACTCGTACCGTGGGACAGGGCTTTAAATGTCTGGAATTAACATAAGCAACATGCAAAATAAAATAAAGATGGCAACCAGAAGTCGTATTGCAGACGTCTGAAACATGTACTAAATCACCATATACGGCTTTGATAACTGAGTAGAAAGGAGAATTTATGACCTTTGAAAGTACACAGTTCAAGGCTTCCTGCACACAGTGTATAACTGAGGGTGGAGAGAGTGTGAAATATCCCAGTTTATTGGCAATACAAAGTTAGGTAGGAAAGTAAGCTGTGAGGAGTAAGCAAGCAGACTGCAAAGGGTTACTGCTTACTGGAGTAACTCAGCGGGAAAGGCAACATCTCTAGAGAAGGAATGGGTGACGTTTTGGGTCGAGAGCCTCACATGACACTTCATTGGCATTCTGAAAATCAAAATATATCACATCCAATGGTTCACCCTGACCTGTTTTCTGAGCAACAACCTAAAGAAAGTGCCAAACACAATTCCCTTTTCATAAATTCATGCTGACTCTGCTCAGTTCTCATTATTTATGCCAGCTAAAATTAATGAATGCATGAAAATATACTGTGCTTATGTATGTATCGGACATAACTAATAGACATCACACCTTTGCTTAGTTTAGCAATACAGCGCAGAACCAGGCCCTTCAGCCCACCGAGTCCGCGCCGACCATTGATCCTTACATATTAACACTATGCTGCAAACACTAGGGACAATGTACAATTTTATCAATGGTGAAACCTGCATGTCTTTGGAGTGTGGGAGGAAACCCGAGCTCCTAGGGAAAACCCACGCAGGTCACAGGGAGAACGTACAAACACTGTGCACACAACACCCAGAGTCAGGATTGAACCCAGGTCTCTGGAGCTGTAAGGCAGCAACTCCACTGCACTGCCACCGTGCCACCCCAACGGGACACATGGATTTAATGTTGCGCATAAATATGAATTTCGGCTGCATATTATCTCAACACTAAATTAATTTACAACTAAAAAGTTATCCATGTCTTTGCTGCTTTCCATCATGGGCTCAAGTTGCTGTCAGAGTCAATTTGGTGACTTCATGATCTCTGACCCAACAGCTGCAACCAGCTGGACTTGCTTTCTTTTCAGTCCTCATTAGGGGGAATAATTTTTCTGGCAAGAAAGTAGAATCAATTAAATCTACGTTAGGACTGGGCAGGTCAAATATCAGAAATGTTCATAAGATGAGCTCATTTAAATAATAATGTTGACAAAATGGTGAAACGCATGGGTAGATGTTCAAAAATCATCTAATAGGTCCAATGTGCAGTCATCTATGTTGATGGAAAACTGAGCAATGAGATCCCACAAAAGTGGAAGTTTGCAGCCTCTAGGATTTACCTGATTGACACTTTAGAATGTTTGTGAACTTGCATCTATAAAATGATTACATTTTAAATTTCACCCTTTGGTAAAAAGGAGCAGCTAGTTCTTTAGAGTTTTAGAGATTAGAGTTTCCTTTATTGTCATTCAAACTTTTAGTTTGAACGAAATTGCGTACCTTGCAGTCGTGACAGAAAATAAAGCAATAGAACAGACAATGAACACAGTTTAACACAAATGTTCATCACAGTGAATCTCCAGGCACCTCCTCACTGTGATGGAAGGCAAAAAGTCTTAAGTCTTATCTCTTCCTTGCTTGTTCTCCCTCTGTGTTGAGGCGATCCAGGCTTTCGATGCTTGGCCCCCCCGCCGGGTGATGGTAAGTCCCACGGCCGAATCCAAGCTCCGCGAACGGGCCGATTCAAACTCCGCGGCCCAGGGCGGACGAAGCTGCCGCCCTCCAGTCTAGCGGACGAAGCTGTTGTTGCGGGAGCTCCGGAGATTGGGACCAGCGAGAGGGCCCGCGGCCGAAGCCTCCGAGGCTCCGAAGTCAGGGCCGCAGCCACAGCGCCACCACAGCCTCCGAAGTCGGCCAGCTTCGCGATGGTGAGTCCACAGGCTCTGTCACCGGAGCCTCGAGGTTGGTTCCAGTTGGAGGCCACCAGCTCCACGATTAGGCCTCAGCGCAGACGGAGACGGAGATACGACAAAGAAAAGGTCGCATCCCCGTTGAAGGATTAGGTTAAAAAAAAGTTTCCCCCACCCCCCACACATACACAACTAAAAATTAACTAAAACATACATCTAACAAGGCAAAAGAAAACAAAAAAAAGGAAAAGACAAATGGACTGCAGGCGAGACGCAGCTGCTTGGCAGCGCCGCCACTTCCGGAATTTTAGACATGGTGCGGAAACAGGCCCTCCGCCCCACCGAGTCCGCGCCGACCAGCGATCACCCCGTACACTAACATTATCCTACACACGAGGGACAATTTACAATTTTACCTAAGCCAAATTAACATACAAACGTATATGACTTTGGAGTGTGGGCGGAAACTGAAGCATCCGGAGTAAACCCACTTGATCACAGGGAGAACGTACAAACTCCGTATGGACAGCACCCATAGTCAGGATTGAACCGGGGCCTCTGGCACTGCAAGGTCTGGCCCTGCATAGCAACTCAAACGCTGTGCCACTGTGCTGCCCCTTCATTGAAGTTAAAATTCACACAAACCCCCCTCGACATACCAATAGCACTATACACAAACCTATGAACTTTGGAGTATCCTGTGTCTCAATATTAGCTCTGTCGCACAATGTGACAGCAAAAGTAACTGATGTGATCATGACTTTCAGATAGACTCGCGAAATGGAGGGCCAAAGGTCCTGTTCCTGTTCTGTACTCTTCCATGTTCCATAACAAGACCTTGTCGTATCAAAAGCACAGCTAATAGCAGTGACTGAAACATTGTGGACACCTTTATATGGTGTTAATACAAAATGTTATTGGTGTTATAAAGCTACACAGCACGTCAAATGGTAAAACCTCACATCCAATAAGTAGGTCATGAAATAAAATTAGAAATTAGGAAATAGCAGGTCAGGCAGCATGAATGAAGGGATAGACAATGCAAACACTTCATGTCAAAGACTTTTCAACAGAACCAGGGATATTAGAAATCAAAGAAGTTTTAAGTTGCAGAGAAGAGGGGCAGGGGGAGCAGAGGGAATATCCCAAAGAGGTTGGAGATGAATAGAGTGATTGACACAACCAGAATTTCCATGGTTCTCATGAAGTTTGGATATGCACGAACTGTTCTGTATCTCACTGTTCCAACAATGTTTTTTTTCTCTTCCCTGTCCTCATTCATCTCCTTCCATTTACACTTTGATAGCTCAGTTGTGATTGACAATTTTCACTAACACTGCCGCCTCTGCCTGCTTAATAACAACCATCATCATTTATATAGCAACTTTAAAGCAGCAACAGGTCCCAAGGTGCTCCTCAAAAGCATTATCAATCAAAATATGGTACCGTAGAAATGTAGATTGTCTTGCACAATAAAGTGGAAAGGTTTGTAAAGGAATAACAGAGTTCTTGACAGCTGAAGACACATCCACCAACATTGAAATGATTGAAGTCTTGGAATAGGAAAAGCATTAAGCTCCTGGGGGGTTAGAAGGGATTACAGAAGGTATTGAAGGACTCAAAATCACAGACAAGAATTTTAAAGGTTCAGATATATAAGAGTGAGTGAGTGTGAGGGGAAAGAAATGAATGAATCCAAGATATTTACTGCACATTAAAGATTGGAGGCAATGAGATGTGGCGAGAGTAATCTCACTTATGGCATCACATTTGACTGTTTGACACCAGTAGACATGCAGCGGAAATAAAAAGTATAAATGGGAAAGGGAAAAATGGAGATAAAGAACAATAATATAGTCAAGAAAAACTTTCACACAAAGCAGGATAAATCCAATCTGACTGATCATTGCCAAATAAATCCAATCTCAATTGGGAGTAAAGTGATAGAAGGTGTTGCCAGCAGGACTATACAGACTGTCCTTACTGATCAAACATTTGCTTACTAATGCCCAGAATGGACGAGGAGTGAGATGAGGTGATAATGACATCAAGGCTGTGTTCTACCAAGTATGGAGACCTGGTAAAACTGGCATTAGGCATCAAGGGAAAAGTACACTGATGCACAGAATCACACCGCACAAACGCACGACTATTCTGGACCTTGTCACCCACGTCAATGGTTTGAATATCTAGTCTAATTCTATTTCATTATATTATGCCCGTAGCCTTCTGAGCCTTTTCTATCCAATTAATATAGGCAATGTACACAGGTTAAGTTAATGGATAAGGTCAGGTGGATCATAAATGTTGAAAATCGATGCCATTCATTTTGTTGGGAAAAGAATAGGAAGGCAAACTATGTTTTAAATGGTTTGGGATTGAAAGATTATAGAGTCACAGTATCATACAGCACAAATGAGGCCTTTCAGCCCAGCTCATCCATGCTGGCCAGATGCCCATCCATGCGAATCCCAATGGCCTGCAATAGATCTGTATCCACATCTTTCATGTTTAAGTCCTTGTCCAAATTATTTCGAAACAGCATAACTGTATCTGCCTCTAACACCTCCTCTGTCAGCTTATATCAAATAGCCACCAACCTGTATGTGAAAAACGCACCCCTCAGCTTTACTTTGAATTTTTCCTCTCTCACCTTAAACCTGTGCCCTCTAGTTCTAGACTCCACTGCCCAGGGAAAACGATACTGACCATCTATCAATGCTATATCCCTCATAGACACAAAATGCTGGAGTAACTCAAGTAAACTCAAGTCAGAACCTTTGTTCAAAGTCTGAAATCATTTTGTGTCTATCTTCAGTATAAACCAACTTCTGCAGTTCCTTCTTACACACTATGTCCATGAAAACACACATTTCCAGATTGAGGGACAGTTTATTCCCAGGTGTTATCAGGCAACTGAACCATCCTATCAACTACTAGAGAGTGGGCCTGACCTCCGATCTACCTCACTGGAGACCCTTGGACTGCCTTTTATTGGACTTTACTGGACTTTATCTTGCACTAAATGTTATTCCCTATACACTCTGCCTGGTTCACCCAATTGTACTCATGTATAGTCTTTCCACGGACTGGTTAGCACACAACAAATGCTTTTCACAGTACCTTAGTACATGAGATGATAAACTAAACTAAAGTAGTTATTTCAGTCTACCCGAAACAAGATCCTGGAAGCCCCCCCTATAAAACTGTGCGAGACACTTCACCAGAAGACTGCAATGTGTTTCCACCACTTTTGCTGATGCAGTTACAATTGGACAATGAATGCTGGCTTTCCCAACAATGCTCAGATATGGAAAAATGAACAAATAGGCAAGGCAGAATTATTTTGCATTAAGGTATCCTCCCACATCCCAAACATATGTGGTTGGTAGGTTAATTGGTCACTATAAATTCTCCCCTCAGTAGCCAAGTGTTAGAGTCTGGGAGAAGTTGAGTAGGATTATTGTGGTGGGTAGTTTGTGTAGGATTAATGCAGGAGCGGAACAGTGGCGCAGAGGTAGAGTCGTTGCGTGACAGTGCCAGAGGCTCCGCTTCGCTCCTGAACACAGTGCGGACTCAGTGGGCTGAAGGGCCTGTTTCCGCGCTGTAGTTTTAAAGTCTAAAAGTCTAAGGTAACGTCAATGAAGACTTGGTGGTCGCTGGAGATTTGGTGGGTCGAAGGGCCTGATATGTGACTCTGGTTCTTTGGGACAATATGATTCTAAGCAGCTAAGACCACCCTCAATAGTTTGAAGGCTTATTGATCTCAGGATCATTTCAGATCTTGTATACAGATTATTCTTACAGCCAAGTTAACCATATCACCATTACATCAGTTTTCTCAGTTCCTGCTGTTGACTGCTGATGAACAATAAACTTGTTGATGCACAATAAACTGTTGATGAACACTTATAGAAACTTACAAAATCTTATAGAAACTTACAAAATTCTTAAGGGGTTGGACAGGCTAGATGCAGGAAGATTATTCCTTATGTTGGGGAAGTCCAGAACAAGGGGTCACAGTTTAAGGATATCTTTTAGGACCGAGATAAGAAAATCATTTTTTACACAGAGAGTGGTGAATCTGTGGAATTTTCTGCCGTAGAAGGTAGTTGAGGCCAGTTCATTGGCTATATTTAAGAGGGAGTTATATGTGGCCCTTGTAGCTAAAGGGATCAGGGGGTATGGAGAGTAGGCAGGTATGGGATACTGAGTTGGATGATCAGCCATGATCATATTGAATGGTGGTACAGGCTCGAAGGGCCGAATGGCCTACTCATGCACCAGATTAGAGGCTCCAGTAGCTGCGGCTCAGCTACTGGAGCGTCTGTCTCATATCACCAGGATCCCAGGTTGAATTCTAACCTCAGATGCTGTCCATGTGGAGTTTGCATGTTCTTCCAGTGACAGCCGGGGTTCCCTCTGGGGAGCTCCATTTTTCACCCACATCCCCAAAACATTGACAACTGTAAATTCCCCCAAATATGTCACGGAATCAGAGGGAGAGAAGTACCAAGAATATGGAGAGAATAAAACATGGAATTAATTAGGATTTGTGTAAAATCTAATTAGATTAATCAGATTTAATGGTCAGCATGGTGGGTCCAAAGGCCTGTTTCTGTGCTGTAACTGACTGTGAAGATGTTCTCACATGATCTCTTGGTGAATTAAAATGTCCCAGCCACTAGCAGCTCACTAAAGTCATCATTTTTGATGTGTGACCTATTCATGGATAATGACATGAAGAAATACAAGGGTGAAGGACAAGATTTAAAAAGAGCAAACATGGCCTCACTTGTCGTTAGGTCCCGCATACATCCAAAAGGAGACGTCAGACAGACAGCGAGCGAGAGCAGGAACCTTGACTCAATCCTCAACCAAGATTCATTCTCAAACCAATCCAGTTTCTTAAAAAAAGCTGGTGATTTGATTCATACACAGTCCCAATCGAAGAAAAAAATGAGAAATGATGGGAGATTTTGAGGCAGAGTTTAAATGGTCATGAATGGAGCAATGGTGTCCATTCGGAATAGAGACCAGTGCGCAAATCAAGCCCTAAATGGTGCAAGAGCAATCTCCCAAGGATGCGTAGAACGGAACTGCAGATGCTGGTTTATACCGAAGATAAACACAAAGTGCTGGAGTAACTCAGCGGTTACTCCAGGCAGCATCTCTGGAGAAAAAGGATAGGTGATATTTCCTGTTGGGACCTTTCCTCAGAATCCCAAAGATGTTCAGCTACTATAACATTGTGCATAAACTACAATGCACTATGTTGGATTCTACCAAACAGAACGTGGTGCATTCTGTTTTCAGCAGTTTAGTAAGGATCATAACCTGAATGTTGCTCATGATGTCCCTGCAGTGCTTCAGATACATTTCAACAGGATCCATGTTCCCGAGACCAAAACCCACTGAACGCATTGATTTACTGAACGCATGATCCCACAATGAAACTCGATAAACCTCAGTAACGGATGATTTTTAAATATTTCCTTTAAAAAAAATTTTTATGTACTGCAGAGATTTATAAGAAACTTTTATCTTAGCTTTATTCCCAGTAATTCTGTAAAAAAACGTATAAAATATAACGCACTGCCTCAGGTTAACTGTTTGTGCACTTGGTGGCACACACTCAATTGACCCTAGTCAGACAAATGCTAGAGGTGTGCTTGTGAGAGTGTGTGAGCGAGTGTGTGAGAGAGAGAGTGTGTGTGTGCGTGTGAGAGAGTGTGTGTGAGTGTGTGTGTAATGGAACTGTCCCACTGTACAAGCTAATTCAAGAGTTTCCCCTGATTCGAACTCGGAGAATTACGGTACTAGCCGCTCATAGGTACTCGGGGCTCTCGTGGAAATTTTTCAACATGTTGAAAAATCTTCACGAGTCTTCCCGAGCTTACCGCATTTCCCGAGTATCTGCTGTTAGCGTTACGAGCCGCTAAGAGACGTCCCGAGTTCCGACGTACATTCTACGTGCTTACCACGAGTTTTATTTTTTTTTAAATAATAGGGTGAATGCACAAATGTTACTTACTACGTAAGTCAGATGGGGTAAGGGAATCAATGTGAGAGGATGTATGTTTAAGATGAGAGGGGCAAGATTTAATACGGACCTGAGGGGAAACATTCTCACATCTTTTTTTTTATAGTTTTTAGTGAGTCCTGTTTTTTTGTTTGTTTTTTTGTTTGTTTTTTTTTTGTAGGGTATATGGTCTTTTAATGTGGGGTGGTAGGTGTAACTTTATTTCTAGGTCCCTACCTGGTCGGTGTGGCTGCCCGTCGACCTGTCCTCGTGGCCTACCTGCGGGCTTGGAGCACCGTTTCCTGGCGGGGACATCCCAGCACCTCGGCCTCGGCGGCGGCACAGCGCTGGAGCGGAGCGGAGTGGAGCGGGCGACGCCTTGCCTGGGTCGCCGCGCTGGAGCGACGCGCTGGAGCTCTGGCGAGCTGGACCGCCGAGAGCAACATCTCCGGGCTGCGGATCTGCGGAGCGGAGAGGCGGCGGTGCGGAGAGGCGGCAGTGCGGAGAGGCGGCGCCGACTTTGTCATCGGGAGCCTGGGAGCTCCAAACCGGCGGCTTCGGCAGCCGCGGGCTCCAACCAGGAAGCGGCCGTTCCAGGTGGCCCAGCCGCCGAAAGGACTCTCCCGACGCCGGGGCAAGACCACCCAGTGAGAACGGCCAGGGACATCGGGCCTCCGTAGAGGCAATTGCGGTGGCCTCAATAGGCCTGACTTTGGGGTGAACATGGGGTGGGGACTGGACATTGTGCCTTCCTCCACAGTGCTACCCACTGTGGGGGGATGATTTTTTTGTCTAATTGTAGTCCTGTAGGTCTGTGTCCAAGATGGCTGCCGTGAAGAGAGAGTGGACGCTGGCGCGCTTTGGCTGCCGCTGCTCTCTCTTCACACTGTGTTTTTGATTTTCTGTTTTTGGATTGAATTCTGTTTTTAATTTGTGTCTCTGTGATGTCTTTTTTTACCTGTTCTATTCCGATTATATGTTTTTATTCCGATTACTATGTAAGGTGTCCTTGAGATGTCTGAAAGGCGCCCATTAAATAAAATTTATTATTATTATTATTATAATGTAGTGGATATGAGCTGCCATAGGAGGTAGCTAAGGAAGTTACCATAACAGCATTTAACATCTAAAAACAATGACCTCCAGGTTCACGAAAAACTTCTTCCCAACAACCATCACCACAGACGTCAACTAAACGACAAAGTGTCTTGGTTGCACCAGGGACTTTGGGCTTTTGTTTTGCACTAATATTGTTTTTTTTATTGATTGCACTTTCTTTTGATAATTGTATTATCTATGAGTACTGTGTTTACAGACCTGTTATGCTGCAGCTGCAAGTACGAATTCCATTGTTCTCTCTTCGATACATAGGACAATTTTAACACTCTTGACTTCTAAGTCTATACCACCTACAAGTGCAGCAGAGTGGTCCATGCATGCAGTCTCCACTACTTCATACCTCCTTCACCATAACTGTTGGTCAAACACCTCTTCAGTCTTAGGCCCCCCTCGGTCATGGCTGACCATGGGTGACTCCAGGATTGGAGGACGCGTGTGCGTGACTTTGTTTAACGTGGGGAGACTGGTACACAGACAGCCACCACACGGTCCTTGACAGATCTGGGTCAGGATCCTGTGGCATGGAGTCCAAGACGACCGGAGCCCCTTTTCTGCTGCAGCCTTCATCCGCCTTCCCAGCCGTTGTGACGCTTCACTAAGATCAGCCATCGTCCTCCGCCTGTTCCCCCTCGACCTTACCGCCATGGGTGGCCCTACCAGGAGCACAGCTCCAGGCGGCATAGCTCTCAGGATCTCAGGACCACACAAGCTTCTCCACCACGACAAGGTGACAATCAAACACCAATCTTCCCACAACCCTACCCAAATTGTTTAAAGCTTCAAATCTCCCCTTGGGCCTTCATTTATCACTGTTATTAAAGTTGGAAATGCTCAGCACAGTAGCAGGGGGAAGGCAAGATGCAGAGGGGAAAGGGAAAGTGGGTGGAGTAGAAGTGACCACATACCGAAGGTTGGCAGCCCGGTATCTGCAGCTCGCTTTGAAGTTCCAGACTGGTGACCGAGATGCAGTTCACAGCTTTACGCAGCCGCAGTCCCTGTAAAACATAAGTAAGGTAACGTTCAAATGAATTGCTCAGTCTTTCCTTCAAAAACGTTGTAGATGGGTTATGCATGCAACCTATAATGTAGTTACCTCATCACCACTAACCACGCCCCATCATATTAGTATAACTGTAGTATCCTCCCTTTGTTCCTCCCACTAGGTCCCAGTACGCCTGAAGGCTGGATGCAGTCAGTGCTGGGACGTGTGTGCCATGTGCTATAATAAACTACCAGTAAAGGTTACAGTGTGTCAGCTATCACTCCTTTACATGGCGTCAGAAGTTTAAAACTCGCGCTTCCCGTTTACCGGTTTTCATTTATTTTGTCCCCGTTAGTGCCCAGTGTTGGGTTTCCCTTGACATGGCATCCTCATGCCGAAAGCCATCTCCCCTTGTCTTCGACGCTGACATTGCGGAGCGATGGTCGACTTTTGTGATGGACTACACTCACTACGTCAATATTGCGCACCGGAACGACCCAGCCGCGGTCAAAGCATCACTCCTGCTCAACCTGGCTGGTCCCGACGCAATGAAGAGAGCTCAAGCCTTTGTCTACGAACCAGCAGTCCTGGATGACAACGAGCAGCCGGTCGAGCCAGCTGAATCGGCCGACGACCCGGTATGTCTTTTGCGCAAGTTCGCGGAGATATGTGACCTGCCCTCCAACCGTATACTGGAGCGGGCCAGGTTCTTCTCACGCAAGCAACAGCCGGATGAACCTGTTGAGTGCTTCATCGCCGACCTGCGACACCTTGCCCAGCGGTGCCGATTTGAAACCATGCGCGACCAGCTCACCAGAGACATTCTCGTCACTGGCATGATTGATCAGATGCTACGTGCCGACCTGCTGCAACGGCCTGACCTAACCCTGACTCAAGCAATGCATGCGTGCCGCATTGCCGAAGAGGTCACCCCTCCGCATGGGCAGAGGGGGTCTGACAGCCGAGCCATAAATCTAACTGGTGTTGCTGGACAACGTCGTATGAGGGACAACTTTCGCCCTCCACCGCGGCCCGTTCGTACATCCCGGGACCCGAGATCTAAAAAGTGTCCAAACTGCAATTACGTGCACTCCACAGAATCACAGTGCCCAGCCCTTGGGAAGACCTGCAATTTCTGCGGGAGAAGGAACCATTTTGCAGCTGCCTGCCGGTCCCGTGGGAAAGTGCCCTCAGCTCCCAGACAACTCCTAAACAACCTTCTGCAAGTTGATAGCGAGATGGATTCTCAGTCCTTTGTTGACGCTGCCCCCGACTCTGAGCTCTGCTATTCCACGGGAGATGTAAGTATTTACACTCTCCTCCACAGCCGATCTCGCCTCCCTGATCCTTCTGTGAATATAACTGTAAACAACAAGTCCTTCTCTGCTAAGCTGGACACGGGGGCGAAAGTGAACGTAATGTCAACAAAGCTGTTCCACCAGATAAGGAAGAATGAGCTGCTGATTGCAGATCGCTCTGTTTTGCGTGCATATGGGGGAGAGGAACTAACACCTGTGGGGAGGGCGACCTTCCACTGCGTGCTGCAGAAATCTTCCCAGGACCTGTCTTTCTTTATTCTGGACAGTGACTGTGTGACGTTGCTGAGCAACCAGGCATGCCAGGATCTTGGTCTGGTGTCGTTTGACCGTACGGTCCACGAGGTGCAAGCTGTGATGGATCCACTATCCGAGTACCCAGACTTGTTTGACGACAAGTTGGGGAAGCTGCCGTTGGTGTACAAGATCGTGACTGACCCATCTGTGGTGCCTGTGATCCGTCCACCCCATAGGGTGTCGTTCGCAATGAAGGGCAAGGTGGAGAGTATGCTGAAAGACATGGTCAACATGGGAGTGCTGGAGGCTGTCAGCGATCCAACCGAATGGGTCTCCACCATGGTCGCCACGTTGAAGAAAGGAAAAAATGAGATACGGGTATGCATCAACCCCAAGGACTTGAATATGGCGATTAAACGGCCCCACTACCCCATGAGGACTGTCGAAGATGTTGCCGCCCAGGTGGGACAAGCCACAGTGTTCTCCGTCCTCGATGCCAGAAGTTCGTTCTGGCAGATACCCCTGGACAAACGCTCCACGGACCTGACCACGTTCAGCACGCCCTTCGGCAGGTTTAAGTTTTTGCGGATGCCGTTCGGCATCAACTCCGCCAGCGAGGTATTTCAGCGTTCAATGGAACAATTGTTTGCAGGTCTGCCCTGCGCGATCATTGTGGACGACATACTGGTCTATGGGAGGGATGTGGCAAGAGAGTTACAGTCCGGACAGGAATCCACCCTGGCCTGGATGTACTTAGCCATGGCCGGCCAGTAGTACTGTTCCTGGGCATGCGAGATAGTGGCATCTGCCCCGGGATGCCCCATGTGGGCAGCGTCAAAATACAAGCCATGCAGCGAGGCAGGGATGACCACTTTGTGTCCTTTGATAATAATGCCGTCCCGGAGGACCAACTCATCGCGGACCAAAAAATAGGGGTGGACGCTAGCAGGCAACGAATTCCGTTTGGCGGGCCACCCGCGCTTGATGACAGCAGCAAGCTGCTGCAGGTCGGGGTCGTTTGCGGTATGTGCAACCAAGCACTGTAGTTGCTGAGAAGGGACGAAGTTAACGTTCAGTACCTGTAGTATCCTCCCTTTGTTCCTCCCACTAGGTCCCAGTACGCCTGAAGGCTGGATGCAGTCAGTGCTGGGACGTGTGTGCCATGTGCTATAATAAACTACCAGTAAAGGTTACAGTGTGTCAGCTATCACTCCTTTACAAACGTTATTACAGTTTGGGCTGTACAGTGGCGCAAGGTAGAGATGTTGCCTTACAGCTCCAGAGACCCATCTTCAATCCTGACTATGGGTGCTGTCTGTACGTGTTCCCTGTGATCATGTGGGTTCTCTCCAGGTGCTCTGGTTTCCTCCCACATTCCAAAGACATGCATGTTTGTAGGTTAATTGACTTCTGTAAATTGTCCCCTGTGAATAGGATAAAACTAGTCTACGAGTGATCGCTGGTCGGCGCAGACTCAGTGGGCTGAAGGGCCCGTTTCCACATTGCATCTCTTAAACTGCAGTCGCATATTTCCAGGTCCTAACATCTCCTTATGTGGCTCGGTGTCAACAGCGAGATGTCTGACATCATTCCTGGGAAGTGTCCCTTGGAATGTTTAACACATTTAAATAAGTTGTTTGACTACAAATTAATAAAGCCTGAAATCTGTGACCTCCGGGTTCAAGAACAGCTTCTTCCCAGCAACCATTAGGCTCTTGAACACTGCACAATACTGACCACAATCCCACCTCAGTAACTACTACAGTAACTATCATCTACCTCCGTAACTACTATCATCTACAATGGACTTTGTTTTGGTTGCATTACACACTTTGGTTATGCACTATTATGGTCTGGTTACCTACTCTTACTGATTATTAATTCACTGTATTACTGATTATTGAATATTTATTGGAGGAACTCAGCGGGTGAGGCAGCATCTATGGAGAGAAGGAATAGGCGACGTTTCGGGTCGAGACCCTTCTTCAGTCTGAAAACATTGCCTATTCCTTCTCTCCATAGATGCTGCCTCACCCGCTGAGTTCCTCCAGCATTTTTGTCTACCTTCGATTTTTCCAGCATCTGCAGTTCTTTCTTAAACATTGAATGTTTATTTGTGTTTTATTATATTAAGCTGCAGCAAGTATTAATGTCATTGTTCAATTGCCAGTACATATGACACTTAAGCACTCATGACACTCAGAGAACCATATAGCCTTTGGCCCACCTTGCCCACGCCGACCAAGTTGCCCCATCTACATTAGTCCCACCTGCCCGCATATTGTGCATAACCCTCTAAACCTTTCCTATCCACGTACTTTCCAAATATCTTTTTAATGTTTAACATATGCCTCCACTACCCATTCTGTCAACTCATTCCATGTACCCATATGTAAAAGAGTTGCCCCTCAGGCTCCTATTAAACTTTCCTCTTTCACCTTAAACCTATGTCCTCTGATTATTGTTGACACTACACTGGGTCAAAAACGGCACTCACCTTATCCTTTGTTTAGTTTAGTTGAGAGATTCAGCATATAAACAGACCCTCCGGCCCGCCAAATCCGCGCCGACCAATGATCACCTGTTTATAATGTTCCACTCTACATGCGCGGGACAATTTACAGAAAGTAATTAACCTACAAACCGGCATGTCTTTGGAATGTGGAGAAAACCAGAGCCCCGGAGGAAACCCACATGGTCACGGGCAGAATAAACCCCCTACAGACAGTACCCATGGTCAGGATCG
Source organism: Amblyraja radiata (assembly GCF_010909765.2). Taxonomy (NCBI): domain Eukaryota; kingdom Metazoa; phylum Chordata; class Chondrichthyes; order Rajiformes; family Rajidae; genus Amblyraja; species Amblyraja radiata. The sequence goes on from NC_045988.1 coordinate 20,808,445, forward strand.
AACCCGGGTTTCTGGTGCTGTAAGGCAGCAACTCTACCACTGCGCCACTGTGCTGCCCCTATCTTATCTCCTCATGATTTATACACCTCATCCTCCTCCTCTTTCTGGAGTATAAACTATCCATGTCACACCATTAGTCCAAACACACTGCATATTGCCTAAGCAATGATTTAATATCACAGTAATTCAAGAGTTAAGGGTGTTTTATGGTCATATGCCCTGATATGCAACAATAAAATGCTTACTTGCAACAGCAACAGCACAACAGCTTTGTAAATACAGTGCTCAATAAATAATGAAATAAACTAAGAAAAAGTTTGATAAGTAATATATTGCAAAAACAAAGGTTCCCTGGTTTCAATGACATGCTGTCAAATAACTAACTGAGAGACCTATACCATAGATATGAGAGCACAACAGCAAGAAAAAGAGATGAAAAATGAGATTCCATCAGTCTGGGGATTTTCTATAGGTCATTTTTTTTCCTGGTTGGATGATGACAAAAGACCACAGGTTAAAAGCCCTTCAGTTGATTGTTGCCGATTTCATTCTAGGATGGAACAATGTTAAAGCATCTAAAGGAAGCTGTTGAATACAGGGCATTGCACCTGTATTGCCTGAAAAAGCAATTTGCACACACCGGCCCATTTTCCACATAACCTTTTAACTAATGCCAATCCTTTCAGCCACATTTCTGATTTGGCAGAGTTCCCTTTTTTCTTTCAACCACCTCCCCAAACCTGGCTCCTTCCTCTCCAGTGCAGCGGTCTGCAAATACAACCAAGAAAATAACTGTAAGGTCGTCGTCATGGAGACTGACCTTGCAACTATGCATGGAAAGGTTTATTTTAAACAAAAAAGATGTGTTGACATTTGATGGAATGAAATAGCGAATCAACTGTCCTTCAACATGTTGATACTTCAAGCGGAGCATTGAAAAAAATAAATAAAGGAAGAGCCAGATGCAGATTGTAGATGGTAATCTTGCTGAATAGAATTAATAAAAGTTTAAAGCACGACTTTTGTCTATCTGAGCACACTCCTCAGATACGCTAATTGTCTCAGTTCAAAGCAGCTGCATTTTTAATTGTGAATTCTGCTTCTGTAACTCTATTTGGCACATTATTGTAAATATTACTTATAATTTGATTAAGGCATTCATCAGGATATCTATTATAATTACCATGTACCAGAGTAGCCAAGAATTGGGTGAAATCATACTGTCATAGCACACAAACCCATCGGTCAGTCCCAATCCTTCAACCTTTCCCCTGACCTGCATGCTACTCTATCCTCAGACTCTCCAATTTCCTTTTGAAAGATAGACATAAAGTGCTGGAGTAACTCAGCATGTCAGGCAGTATCACAGGACAAAAAGGATGGGTAATGTTTTGGGTCAGGACTGGGCAAGAGGTGATAATGAAGGGGTATGAGGATGTGACCAATGGATCTGGTAGGATGATGAGGGTAGAAGGAGGGGAGGGGAGGGGGATACTTGAAATCGTAGAAATCAACGTTCACACCGTAAGTTGCCCAAGTAAACCTTTGCTCCTTTTGAAAGAGCAGATATGAATGTCTCTACCCATCATTGGAAGAAATTATTCTCAACCAAAATCCTTAGAAAGTATTAACAAATTAAAATGTATAATCACAGGGTGGGTTAAATTTGTTACAAGATTATTAAGTTAAGGTTGCATTTGGCATTGAACCAGTCTATAATGGAATTAGTATTAGACAGACACCCGAAAACCGAACTGACTTTTGCAAACTCTAGATAGACACAAAGGACTGGATTTACTCCACGGGTCAGACAGTATCTCCGGAGAAAAAAAATAGGTGACGTTTCTGATCGGGACATTTCTTCAGATTGAAAGTAGGAGGTGGGGGGGGAAAGGGGTTGAAGAGCTGGAGGCGAGAAAAGAACAGGACCAATCAACACTGAAAACAACTGTCTGAACAAGGGTCTCGAACCAAAACATTGCCCATTCCTTCACTCCAGAGATGCTGCCTGTCCCACTGAGTTACTCCAGCTTTTTGTGTCTGGCTCTTACTGTTCGGACTGCACATCCACTTTTGACATTAAATCCAGGATGTGGAGGTTGCCCCCAGTGTTTCTGGCCCTTCTCCAATTGCCATCAAGAAGGTGGTGGTAATCTGCCTGCCTGAACTGTTGCAGTGCATTTGGTTAAGGGTGAACCAACGGTTCGATTCCAGGGTGTCGACTCAGTAATGGCAAAGGGCAATACATTTCTAAATCAGGATGACATGTCACTTTAAGGGAGGTTTGTGGATGATAGAGTTCCCAGTCTCCTTCAGACCACGCTAAGGCAAGGATTAAGGTCAGAGATTTGACAAATAAACCTTGCTATGGTTCATCTCTTAGCTAGGCTGCGCGATCATAGCATGATAGCGTTGCGTTAAATTACTTAGGGTGGAGTTCGGGGAGTCTTTTTGTCTTGGGTGGTGTATAGTTTATACATCTCCAGCCAGTGCAGCAATTAAGCATTACAACCACTCACATGCTAACCCCTCTGTTATTCTAAATATAATGAAATTATGGTTGCCATGACAAAAATGCATTACATTTCGAAGCAAATGAACAAATTAACTAATGCGGCACAAAAACAGTGCATTCCTGCGCAGCTTCAGTCAATTATCTGCACAATATGAAACTAACCACAACCTTCAGCAAAAATGCCATGTGACAATGCAAATTGCTTTCTATAGATGAACGGGAATGGATGATATTTACACTTTTGCCTAATTAAATAAAGCACACGGGCATTCTTTTACGCAAACAACTCTGCATCTTGTCACCCAGACAATAATGGCATTCAGTCATCCCTCGCCCCAAACTGTCAGCAATTATGTTTAATAAATCAGATTACGCACCAAAATAGATTAACTGTGGTCCTCACAATAATCACTGTGTAGTGAAGAAGATGGTTAGCATTCACAGAGTAAAAAGATCACCAAACGATCGTGTGAAACTGGAGTAACTCAGTGGGCCAGGCAGTCATTCCATCTCACTAGAGATGCTGCCAGGCCCGGTGAGTTACTCCAGCATTTGGTGTCTATCTTTGGTGTAAACCAGCATCTGCAGTTCCTTCATGCACAAATGTTAATATGAGTCCCTTTCAGCTAAGTCAAAAATTTACTAAGGAATAAGGAACGGGCAAAGTTTAAAAAAAAACACACTCTTCACAGAAGGAGATGCAGAATACTTCCAGAAACCATTGGGAAGTTCTGGTTTACAATGGAAAAGAAACATAAAGAAATCAGCTTTAGTAAAAAAAAAGTATTGGAGAAATTAATAGGCAGGAAGATGAAAACTAGCCAGGCATTGGTAACCTGCATCGCAAGGTTTTGCAGGGAAAAGTGTTGTCATTTCCAGATTTGTATAGGTTGGAGAATGGGGCGGCACGATGGTGCAATGGTAGCGTTGCTGCCTTACAGTGCCAGGGACCCAGGTTCAATCCTGACCTCAGGTGCCGTCCCTTATGTCTCCGATCTTTAGACTTAGCTTGACGTTAATAAAGGGGGAGACACGAGAGATAGCAGATGCAGAAATCTTAAGCAAAAAAACGACTGCTGGAAGAATTCAGCAAGTCAGGCAGCATAAATCCCCTTCACAGTTGTTGCCCAAATCCTTCCCTTCAACTTCACATTTCACTCCTATTCTTCTCTCCTTATCTGACTCCTTCTCACCATCTTATTCCATCCATCTTTCAATCACCCCCTCACCTGTATCCACCTATCACTTGCCAAGCTTTGTCCCACCTCCACCTCTCCTTTCCAGCTTTCTCCCCCCTACTCTACACAGTGTGAAGAAGGGTCCTGACCTGAAATGTTGTCCCTCCATTCCCTCCACAGATACTGCCTGACCTGCAGAGTTCCTCCAACACATTGTTCTTTGCTCAAGGTTCTATCATGTATTGCCATGTGGTCTAATCCGACTTCTCCTCCTTACATTCTTATATCCCTGCGGCTGGGTATAATTAAACACATTCCAAATTACATCTGGAGAGCAACCTGCTGCAGCTGTAAAATGAGTGGAAAATGTCAATGATTCAACGCAAATGTTAAGAATTAAACATGTGTAATAATTGGAGCTTACCCAAATGGACCAGATGTGGAACAAATAATTTACACACACATAAATACAAATCTGAATAATCTTTCTAAAAACTTTCTTGTTTCAAGTTATTTTCAGATATCGTAAACATGCATTTAACTGATGTTTGTGGGTGGTTTGGGCGTGTTGGAATGACTTCACTAACTAAGAACATAAGAAATAACAGGAGAAGTCTCTCATTCCTCGTCCATGTTTAATTAAGATATTCCACTGCTTTCTTGCACCACCTCCATGTCCATTGATCCCCTCACTGTCCAAATGTCTTTCAATCTCTACCTTGATCCACTCTCCTCTCAGGTGGTAAATGCCAAGACCCTCTTCTCTCGAGGTGAAGAAATATTTTGGAGACACAAGAGACTGCAAACAAACATACTGCTGGATGAAAGGAAAAAAAGTGCTGGAGTAATTCAGCGGGTCAGGCAGCATCTCTGGAGATGCCGAAATGTGTAGGAAGGAACTGCAGGTGCTGGTTTATACCATAGACACAAAATGCTGGAGTATCTCAACGGATCGGGCAGCATCTCTGGAGAAAAGGAATAGGTTGGACCTTTTGGGTCGGACCAGAAGGGTTCTGACCTGAAACGTCACCCATTCTTGATCTACCGAGATGCTGCCCGACCCGTTGAATTATCCCAGCATTTTGTGTCTATCTTCGGAGATGCTGCCTGACCCATTGAGTTACTTCAACACATTGTAGCCTTTTTTGTAAACCAGCATCTGCAGTTCCTTGTTTCTACAAACTGCTGGAGGAACTCAGCAGGTCAGGCAGCATTTAGTGAAACAGGCGACGTTTAGGGTCGGGACCCGTTTGTTTTTTTTCTTGCTCGCTAGGGCCCAGTAACAATACATAATTACTCTTGTACTAAAACTGTCTTGCAATAAGGGTCAACATGTTGGCTGCCACCGTAATTGCTTGGTGTACCTGTAAGTTAACTTTTCGTAATTTGTACACAAAGTCCTCTGACACCCACATTTCTCATCATTTAAAAACAATTCTTCTGAACAAACTCATATTTCACCTGAAGCATAAACCCCAACAACCAAAATGATACCCAGTTTTTGAACCTGGGACATATTATGTGTAAGAAGGAACTGCAGATGCTAGTTTACACCGAAGTCAGACACAAAATGTTGGAGCAACTCAGCGGGTCAGACAGCATCTCTGGAGAATTGGAATAGGTGACGTTTCGTGTCGAGACCCTTCTTCAGACTGAGAGTCAGGGGAAAGTGAAACGAGGTATATAGACGATGATATAGAGAGTTACAGAACAAATGAATGGGGTGGAAGATTGCAACCTTCACGTGGTCCGCCCTGTTTCGACTAATGCAATCAACTCGACGTGCACAAACGGAAAATCAAATAGAACAAGTTGTCCAACAACTTTAGGCTGTGCACGCCACATGAAAGAAGAAGAAGAAGAACAACAACAAATGAATGAAAGATATGTAAAAAAAGTAACAATGATAAAGTAAACCGGCCATTATTAGATGTGGGCTAGATGAAAACGGGATATTATGTTTGGTGCTCTGATCCAATTCATTAAGCTAGACAATGGGATAGAGAGCTAACTCAATTGGCATCCCATTAGGCTTCATCTCCCAAATTGTTTTCTGCCCATGAATCAATTCTCAATCCAGGTTAGTATATTACCAATACCCATGCACTTGAACTATTTAGTGATCTCTTATGTGGAGGCATTTTGAAAATCCAAATACACCACACACACCGATATCCACCTTATTTATTCAGGATCTCCGCATTTCAGTGGACCATTGCTATCAACCCTTTAAATCAAATCGGAAAGTTTTATACGTTTTAATCTTTTTCTGCAATGTCTTTATGACTATTATCTCAAAATGCAATTACATTTTATATAAATACTTCAAAAAATCATTGTATTGCTCAATTAATAATTTAAATGACAGTAGAGAAAATTGTGAAATAAAGCAAGAAGTAAATTATAATATGAACATACTGAACTTTTAATAAATGTGCATTTATATGCCATTTATTGGCATGGAACTGTATTTTGCAAATGGAACAGCAAAGTGCTGGTCAATTTTAATTTGCACATCACTGAGTAGTTTAATCGGTTTAGATTAACTTGAACAGACATTTTCCTAGTCATTGTCACTCCATCCCATTCACCATCCCAGATTGCTGCTGAACCCAACCAGAAACTATCTGAAGAAGGGTTCCAACCAAAAATGGAACCTATCCATTTTCTCCAAGGATGCTGCCTGACCCGCTGAGTTACTCCAGCATTTTGTGTCTATCTATAATCATTGACTATTCAGCTTGGTACCATGTGGAATTTTATTACTTAGGTGACAGATATTCTTTATTTTTTTTAATAAATTGATACCTAACAAGTGAAGGTAAAAGTGTCAATCTAGAGTGTGCCACACTTCAGTCTGTCCCATTGTAGCTGAATAGTTCACCTTCACTTCTTGAAATCTCCAACCTCTCAAAGCCATTTTTATTTTCATCTTCTCATCCTATTGAATAGCTTTCAAAACAAAAGTCCATCCTGACTGATTTATCCTGCTCCCATTCTCCATTTCCTCACCCTGCGGCAATCTGACAAGGCATTCCTCCAACATGGCCGATCCTTACCTGACATAACGGCATTTGCTCCTCATGTTAGAAATGCAAACCAGTATCGGTACATCACATTGTTAGGAATTTCTGATAGACACTAAAAGCTGGTAGGCGGGTCAGGGAGCATCTCTGGAGAAAAGGAATAGGTGACGTATCGGGTCGAGACCCTTCTTCAGACCATTGAATTCAGACTATTGAATCTTGTCATTGATTCGTATTTGAGGAAGGGGTGACTTTGGAGGTACTTCCAATGCTCCAAGCACTCCACCATCCCCATGGGTTGTCTTACATAGAGTCATAGAGTGATACATTGTGGAAACAGGCCCTTCAGCCCAACTTGCCAACACCAACTACCTTAGTGTCACCTGCCTGTGTTTGGTCCATATCCCTCAAAACCTGTCCTATCCATGTACCTATCTAACTGTTTCTTAAATGATGGGATAGTCCCAACATCAACTACCACCTCTGGAAGCTTGTTCCATACACCCATCTTTGTGTGAAAAGGTTACCCCTTTGATTCCTATTAAATCTTTTCACCCTCACCTTGAACCTATGTCCTCTGGTCCTCAATTCCCCTACTCTGGGCAAATGACTCTGTGCACCTACCCAATCTATTCCTCTCATGATTTTGTGCATGTGACAGATTTTCCTTGCTGCTTTTAGTTCATTAGAAATATAAATATTCGAGGAGCAAGAATCACACAATGATAGCCCTTGGAGAGCATGCAAAAAAGCTGAAGTAAACCTGGATGATTCTAATGAAGTATTTTCTTCCTTAATTACAATAATGACCGTGCTCAAATGTGCTTCACTGCATGTAGAGATTAAACAACTCGATGTGATGATACATGTTATGTAGATAATTGATTCCTTGCTTTACAATGTTACCCACCATTTCCTTTTAGCAAGCATCTACTTAGTTTAGGATTCAGTTTAGCTTAGAAATACAGCGTGGAAACAGACCCTTCGGCCCACCGAGTCCGCACTGACCAATGGTCACCCTGTACATTAGTTCCATCCTACACACTAGGGGTAGGCACAGAAGCCTTTAACCTACAAACCTGTACGTCTTTGGAATGTGGGAGGAAACCGGAGAAACTCCATGCGGTCACAGGGAGAATGTATAAACTCCGTACAGACCCATAGTCAGGATCGAACCTGGGTCTCTGGCGCTGTAAGGCAGCAACTCTACCGCTGCGCCACTGGGTCACGCTTGTCCTAATCTTACGATCTTGTATGATAGTCGGGATTGTACTGTAGTGTAATAGTAAGATTTTTACTGATCTGTAGACAATAAAGGAATTTCACCATACCTATGTACATGTGACTCTAAAGCACCATTGGACCACTGCTTAACAACAATCTGTAAATTAGGCCAAATAAACTCCAGTGTTAAATTATTTAATAGAAAAGCTTAATTTCTCATGTTCTATTTTCCAGCAGCCAACACTGCCCTCGTGATTCTGTAAAGGAGGTCACAATAAGAAATGGAAGGAATTAAGGTTGATGTGAAGGGAAGCCATCGGCCAAAGGGAAGCAGAGCAAAAAAACAAGTTGCTGGAAGAACTCAGCGGGTCAGGCACAACTGTAGAGGGAATGGGTAGACTGGGAAGAAGAGCCATGCCATGATTATGCAGCACATTAAAGCTGTTACATTGCATCTACAATGGTGCTAGTATTTTTCTTTGAATAAGCCACAAGTAAAATCCATCTCAATTAAATACTGCAGTGACCTTACATTGACGTACAGTGAAGCAAGAGCATTTTGATACAATAGAATGCCGCAGATTATAATTACCATCTTAGGCAGCCATTATATCTAAGATTCAAGGTACTGAAAGCAATTACTTTCAAAAGGTGTTTCTCAACAAATTACATCCAAGGGAACTCATTACTTTTCCAATGATACAACTCACAGTCAACAACAAATGCAGGTGCAGCATCGGTATGGCCCAGAAATGTAGTCTAAAACCTAACTGCTAACACTTGGGCTGTGATGGTTGCCCCACCAACCAACAAACATCCTCAGTCGGTTGATTCTACCATCCCTTCTATTTTCTATTATTTCAGTTTGACTATATCTCCTTGGATTAGTCAAATCCTGCTAGTGTCAAAAGTCATTGTTCTCGCCTCTGAAACTTGCGTCTTTTGCCCATATTTGAACGGAGATGACACTGGAGTCTGTAACAGAGTGATGGCAATACAACATAAAGTAGGATTCCGCATTTAGGATAATGAAAAAAAAACACCAGGTGCTGGAGTAACTCAGTGGGTCAGTCAGCGTCGCTGAAAGACATGGATAGGTGACATTTCGGTTCGGCTCCTTTCTTTGGACTGATTGTAATGGAGGGAGAAAGCTGGAACAGATGTGGGAGCAGAACAATGCCAGGCAAGTAATCCGTGGAGACAAAATAAAATGTGGATTCTGGTTTACCAAAAATGACACAAAGTTTGAAAAAGGGTACCATCCAAAACCTATGCTTGTTCTCCAGAGATGCTGTCTGACCCGTTCAGTTACTCCAGCACTTTGTGTCCTTTCCTCCAGCAGTTTGTTTATTTTTGCTCAAGGTGCTGGCAATGGAGGAGGTCCAGCTCAGAAAGGTCAGTGTGGGAATGGGAAGAGGAGTTCAAATTGTTAGCAACCGGGAGATCCAGTAGACCCTGGCAGACCAAGCGCAAGTGTTCGGCTAAACGATCAAGGCAATTCACTTCACTACCATCATAATTCATCTTTATCACCTCCTCGAAAAGCTCAACTCATTTTGTGAGACAGGATCTCCCCAGCACAAGGCCTTGCTGACTAAAATGTCACACTTTTCCAAATATAAGGGAATCCTGTCCCTTAGAATCTTTTATAATAATTTCCTCACAGGCTCACTGGTCTATAATTTTCTGCATTATCCCTGTTGCCCTGAAGGAATAATATTTGTTGTTCTTCTGGGCAAAAGGGTGGGAAGGGAGGATACAAAGATCTCTGTCAAGGCCTCAGTAATCTGCTCCCTTGCAAGCAGTGAACCAAATGTTTTTAATGGAATCTGGTACTATTAAGGCCATTTCTAATTCTGTAGGATTTTTTTTTAGTCCAGATTACCTATTTAACTACTGCAGATTACATGGTATCAGGTCCACTCATGTAAGTAAATGTGAAACTACTGGGAAATATAGACACAAAGAAACATAGAAAATAGGTGCAGGAGGAGGCCATTCGGCCCTTCAAGCCAGCACCGCCATTCATTGTGATCATGGCTGATCGTCCCCTATCAATAACCCGTGCCTGCCTTCTCCCCATATCCCTTGACTCCACTAGCCCCTAGAGCTCTATCTAACTCTCTCTTAAATCCATCCAGTGACTTGGCCTCCACTGCCCTCTGTGGCAGGGAATTCCATAAATTCACAACTCTCTGGGTGAAAACGTTTTTTCTCACCTCAGTCTTAAATGACCTCCCCTTTATTCTAAGACTGTGGCCCCCGGTTCTGGACTAGCCAACATTGGGAACAATTTTCCTGCATCTAGCTTGTCCATAGGAAGTAACCTATAAAAACTTTCAAAATCAAATATGTGACCACTTATTGTTTATTAATGCAGTCCTGCAATCCATGTCGTCTGAAGATGGGTCTCGACCTGAAACGTCACCCATTCCTTCTCTCCAGGGATGCTGTCTGTCTCGCTGAGTTACTCCAGCATTTTGTGTCCATCCATGGAACAGCATTTGGGTCAAAGCAACCAGAAATATTATACTTACTTCCTCCTCTTATGGATATAAGTTCTTTGATGTGTAATATTCCACACAACTTGCCTGTGCAAGATTGGTTGCAGATCAAGGTGATTAATGTACATGAATTGCTTTGAGACTCTGAAAGGCAAGGTCAGGCACTTGATGAATAAAATTTGCTTCTTTCATTCTTCAAAGAAGGTATCCATATCACTCCCTTTCCAAAACAACAGCCCAGGTGCTGGTGGTTCTGCTCGCAGTTCCTCACTAAACTTCTCTTTCAAAGTACTCAGAACTCCTGTGTGATTGTCAATGTTCCAAGCCAACTGGTTGAGCTTTGCAGGTGATTTTTCAGCTGTGTTACATTGTGTGGAACCCATTGCTGAGCGGCAGTTTGCAGGAATAACTTGGTATTTATACAAAGGAACCTTCTCTCAGATCCCATGCCAGGGTCCGTGTGTCGATTCATCTGAGTGGGGATTTTACAACTGCTGAGAAGTTACTCTTTTAAAGTTACGTGCCTCAGCATTGTTTCTAATTATTCATAAATGTTAGAGCGTTGAGGTCATTTCATTTCTATTTTTAAAAACTATTCAAACATGTTTTTTAAATTTCAGGTTTAATCGTTTTTTTAATGTCAGGGAACTTTCAGAAGCAGTGATGAAATTTGGCTGCTTCGACAGAGGGTATAGTTGCCAAAGTTTGGTCCCACCAGAGGTGTTTGATGGAAAGGAAAAATAAGATTCAAAGTGCTGGAGTAACTCAGCGGGTCAGACCGCATCCCTGGAGAACAAGGATAGGTGAGGTTTCGGGTCGGGACCCTTGTTTGATGGCAGGCATTGATCAAGCAGGGCTTGTGTCCTGGACTATCTCAACCAACAGGTTCACCATTCCAGCTGCAGATGTGCGAATGGCTGGTCTCACTCAATATCCAGTCCTGGCAAAACATCTTTTGGAGTCCATGTGGATTTAATGACTGTTCCCGGGCAGGTGGTGAAAAACAGAATGAAACCATCATGGGTCTCTTGCTGTGATTTATTATATTGGACCATCAGAGTGGACTATACGGGGGTGGGGGTGGAAGGTTGGAAAGTGCCCGAATGGAAACATTGCCACATAGTGGGATTTCTTCTATGAAAGAAAGGAGTGATGCACCAAACTTGTATTTGTAAGACATATCAGTTGACCGGAGGTTTTACACAATAACCAACAGCATGGTCACCGCTGCAACAGGGAAACAGGACAGCCAACATGTGCATAGCATGGTCCCTTAAACAGCAGGATGAGTGGCCAGATCATTTGAGTAATGATGTTTGAAAGATAATCATTGATCTGAGGAGTGGGAAGAACCTTTCTCTCTTTTTCAAACTGTGTCAAGTGATTGTCTTCAACCACTGCAGAGGTAAACAAGTTCAAGTCTGAAGAAGGGTCTCAACCCAAAACTTCACCCATCACTTCTCTCCAGAGATGCTGCCTGTCCTGCTGAGTTGCTCCAGCGTTTTGTGTCTATCTTAAGTTTAATTTAGTTCAGCATGAAAACAGGCCCTTCAGCCCACGTTGATCAGCGATCTCACCTGTACACTAGTTTTATCCTAGAAGGTAGACAAAAATGCTGGCGAAACTCAGCAGGTGCAGCAGCATCTATGGAGCGAAGGAAATAGGCAACGTTTTGGCCCGAAACGTTGCCTATTTCCTTCGCTCCATAGATTCTGCCTCAATCGCTGAGTTTCGCCAGCATTTTTGTCTACCTTCGATTTTCCAGCATCTGCAGTTCCTTCTTAAACAGTTCTATCCTAGACACTAGATAGGGACAATTTGGCACTGTAAACAGCTCTACCAGTTGCACCACACACATTACCGCCACAACTTTCCATTGATGCTGCCTTGCCGAGTGAGTGCTTCTGACATTTTTTTGCTTTTATTTCAGATTATCGGGTTCTTGACTTTTCAGTGACACCGAGCCAGCTTGTTCCAGTGGAACAGTGGAGGGAAGATTCTGAAACGCAGGGAGTCAGTGCTGCAAAGGAGCAACTGGGTGAAGTGATTTTCTGGGACAGCCCGGATTGCCTGCACATTCATAAGTAAACGTCAAAAACCCACGGTTCCAGCACGGTCTCAGTGTGAGGCCTTATCTTTAGTTGGCCATATGATTGTGGCTCATGGCCAAATCAAACACCTTTGTGTGAAGACTACAATCACATTACATCAATTGCTTGAACAAACAGCTTGAACTGGTTATCAGAGAGCCACAGAGACTATCAGCTGGAGATAAGCTGGCCAACAGCACGTTACAAAATAAAGAGCAGTAGATGTACATTGAGTGATTGGGATGTGCTCAGCAAACAGAGTGTGTCAGGTGTTTATAGTCGGCAAATTCTCCAATACACATCTGTATTCGTCATTTAAAAAAAAACTCTGAACTAACTTTCACTTTGATTTTACAAAGTGCTGGAGTAACACAGCGAGGTCAGGCAGTATCTCTGGAGAACATGGATAGAAGAATCTTTGGGTCGGGACCCTACTTCCGACCCGAAACGTGACTCATCCATATTCTTTGGAGATACCGCCCAAACTGCTCAGTTACTCCAGCACGTTGTGTCATTTTTGATAAACCAGCATCTATAGTTGTTTGTATCTTAACTTTAATTTCCATTAACTGACTACGCCTGGGTCAACAGTTCTGCTGATTTCAGGAAGTCTGTTGATTCCAAAATGAAACAGACTCACAATGGGCAGCAAGAAATGAGATAGAGGAGGAAGAAGATAGATGGAGGGAGAGAGAGAGAGAGAGAGATGGTGGAAGAAAAGTGAAGATTAATTGGGAGAAAGAGTAAATTAAAATGGAGAGAGAGGGCAAAGAAGCAGGAGAGGAAAAAGAGGGAAAATGAAGACAATACTAGATGCTGGAAACCGCAAATAAAAACAGTAAGCGCTCGAAATCAAGTCTGTGGGGAGAAACAGAGTTAATGGTTCAGATCAAAGACCCTCCTTCACCACAACTGGGAACGAAACAAGAGAAGAAACAAGGAACTGCAGGTGCTGTTTTTAAAAAAAAAACACAAAGTGCTGAATTGGTTCAGCAAGTCGGGAAGCATGTCTGGAGGATGTGGAGAGGCGATGTTTCGTGTCGGGACCCTTATTCAGGCTGATTGCAGTGGAGGAAGTAAGCTGGAAGAGGGGTGTGGGTGGGACAAATGCTGGGGAACAAAAGAAGCTTTCAAGATGCAGGTAGCCTGGAGGAGGGAGGCGTCTCTGACCAGGTAAAACCAGGATGGCCACGGAGATAAGCTGTAACAAGATCTTATGGTCATGTACCTCTGTTTCTCTTCCCGCAAGGCAGCCCATTTCAAACACACAAAACTGTAATATTGATTAGTTTGATCTTTTAACTATTGCAGGGACATAGTTGCACAGTGAACGTTCTTTAGTCCATAATTTAATTTTTTTCACAAGCCTAATGATCATTGGTTTCTTCACCGGTATCATTGGCTTTGCTGAAAATAAGAAGCCTCTTGTTTAGGATCATCTCAGAAATGCAAATCTGCCATCACACCCTCAGTCTTTAGCATTTCCAACAGGAAAAAACTGTTTTGCAACAAGTAAAGGGCCTGTCCCACTTGGCCGTCATTTGCGCGTAATTTAGGCTACATTATTTACGCGTCACGACGCACGTTGTGAATCTCCATGTAGTCTTTCCTGCGCGCACGGCGTTGCAGGATTTTGTGATGTACAAAACCTTCACGCGCCATCTGCGTGATGCGCAAATGACGGCCAAGTGGGACAGGCCCTTAACTTCCCCAGCTTGCTGAAACAATGAGGTTCAACATGAAGGCACCGAGCATTGGGTCCATCCTGATGAGAAAAATAGAATTGCATGTCTCTTGCCGTAATATTTGTCTTTGAACTGCTTATGCTTTTCCATTGGAGTGAGAGAGCAATGGGTTGAACCCCAGTTGAAACACGTAACTTAAGCTGGTATTGTAGCGCAAGTGATGGGGGAATGCTGCATTGGAAACATTGCTGTGCCTGAGGAGAAATAGGTTTGATCTTTTCACCATTGCAGGGACATAGTTACACAGTGAACAAGATGGAGAAATCAACATTCTGGTGAAGGCGAGGTTCAGAAAGGATAGTGAGATGAGATGAGAAGAAGAAGAGAGGCAGCCTCGAGACGAAAGGATGAAATGAGGAAGAATGATTCAGCCTGGAAAACCAGAATAGAGAATCAATAGAGGAAGAAGCTTAGTTAAATAATTTATCTATTTGGACCACACCGGCTCAAAAATATCTTGCCTTGGAAGCTGAAATTAAAAAAAGCAACTAAAGCCATTACTACAGGATAGAGCTAGGAATAAACTGAGGGCTCACTCTATTGACAATAGGCATCCACCTGCAACAGTGAATACTTAGCTCTCTGGTGGATGGCTGTGAAAACTAAACAGTTTTCATCTTCAATCTCTGTTGAATCCTAGACAAACCTCAATGTGACAAAAATTTCACTGCAAATCTGGGCCCAATCCATGATAGCAAAATTCACTATGGATTCACTCAGGATTATGACTTAATATATGCAATTCACACAGGATTATGATTTAATCAAATTTTATTTTGGGGACAATTTAGCTTGAAACAAGAATTCTCAACTTAAATAAAGTTAATTGTAGTGTCAAAGAAACTGAGATTGTGAAATTGGATTAACAGGTGGCGAATACCCAATGAGAAGAATGGGAAATGATCCTATTAAACCAATTATGATTCTGAAAAGGATTGATAAAATAGCTGCAGAGATACTTCTTCCTCCTCATGGATGGTTTAGAATCAAGGGGTACAGTCTCAGGATAAGGACTCGGCAGTTTGTGACTGAACTAAGGTGTATATTTTTTACGCCAGATGATCGTGAATCTTTGAAAATCTTTATCCGATGAGACTGTGCATGTTCAGTTCAGTTTCTTTTATTGTCACGTGTACCGAGGTACAGTGAAAAGCTTTTGTCACGTGCTAACCAGTCAATATATGATTATAATTGAGCCATTCACAGTGTACAGATACATGGTTATGGGAATAACATTCAGACTGCCATGGACACTGAAGCTTAGTTAAACATGTAGTTTGAACAGGATAAGTGCATTCAAGGCTGAGGTCGACAAACAATGGTAGGGATTCAGTGGGAAAAGGACAATATGCATGATAGGCCATGGTTTTATGAATGGCAGTTGCTGGGATGAGGTGACCTCCTGTTTCTGATTCATGGTCACAGTTTAAGAATAAGGTTGTAGGCCATTTAGGACTGAGATGAGGAAAAACGTTTTCACCCACAGAGTTGTGAATCTGTGGAATTCTCCGCCACAGAAGGCAGTGGAGGCCAATTCACTGGATGTTTTCAAGAGAGAGTTAGGTTTAGCTCTTAGGGCTAAAGGAATCACGGGATATGGGGAGAAAGCAGGAACGCGGTACTGATTTTGAATGATCAGCCATGATCATAATGAATGGCAGTGCTGGCTAGACGGGCCGAATGGCCTACTCCTGCACCTATTTTCCATGTTTCTATGCACTCACAATCCAGGTGTCTTCCTGCCACACCCACTAGCTAATTACTGGGGGGAAATAAATAATTGTTCTGTTCTGCTGAAAATACATGTGGAATTTAAAGATTATATATTTAATTTGACAGCAGCTGGGACACTTCAAATTGTATGAATTTGTCACCTGGTGGAAATGTCTTTAGACTTTAGAGAAAGAGCGTGGACACAGGCCCTTCAGCCCGCCAAGTCTGCGCTGACCAGCAATCCCCGTACACTAACACTATTGTACACACTAGGGACAATTTTATAATTGACCAAAGTCAATTAACTTACAAACCCGTACATCTTTGGAGTGTGGGAGAAAACCAGAGCACCCAGAGAAAACCCACATGGTCACAGGGAGAACGTACAAACTCCGTACAGGCACCTGCTGGAAGAAACAAACATGGGTCTCTGGCGCTGTTAGGCAGCAATACTACCGCTGTGCCACTGAGTCGAGGGGAAATTTATAACCCTGGACTTCAGAGGTTGACTTCAGCATTTACTGATATAACTGTCAATGTGTCCTCACACAATCGTTCACCGTTTCCGAATTTCCCAGCTATTTGTGGTTGTGTTTCCAACTCTTCCCCATCGCGGAGTTCCTCACAATGGGCACACAAACCTGTGGTATTGCCCCTCGACTCACTGTAACCAACAGTGCTAACTCAAAATGAATTAACTCAAAATGAGCTGAGCAGCCGCAGCTGCTTTCAAATTTAAAAAGGATATTTAAATCAGCAATATAACAATAATTAGGGCTTACAGAAAGACACCTAGAATGCAGAACATATTAACAGGAGGTCGTCATCTGATCCCCTCAGCTGCTACAATGTACAAACAAGGAACTGCAGTTGCTGGTTTACAATAAAGGGCACAAAGTGCTGGAGTAACTCTAGGTCAGGCAGCATCTTTGGAGAACATGGATCGGTAATGTTTCCAGTCGGGATCTTTCTTCAGTCTGAAGAACTGTCCCGACCCGATACATCACCTGTTCATGTTCTCCAGGGATGCTGCCTGACCTGCTGAGTTACTCCAGCACTTTGTGTCCTTTATTGTAAACCAGCACCTGAAGTTCCTTGTTTCTACTACTCAGTATTGCACTTGTTGGGCCTCTCGTGTGTTGGCTTTCTCTCAGTTCAGATGGCTCCAGTTGGTCATGCAATGACCAGCCATATCTAGGAGTTAGGACCCGACTTGTCTGGCTTGATAATTAGAGTTGATTTGTTCTTTTTAACTAAAAAGCAAATACTTTAATGTAGATGGGCCGTCGAGGGTGAGGTGGGCACTTCAAGAGAGAGGTGGGCCGTCGAAAGCGAGGGAGGCCACCGAGAATGAAGGGGGGGGACGGTGGGCCCAGTGAGGGGGGAGGAGGAAGGGGGGAGGTGGACCTGCTGCCAATTATGGCGGGCAGGCAGAATATTGGACTGTTCGGTGAACTTTTGTAACTTTGTCAATGCCAGAAACGTGGTGACACTTGTGCGTTGCCTTGGCGAGATCTGCTACATGATTTTACCAGGTCATATGCAAAACAAAATATGTCACTGTACCTAGGTGCACGAGACAATAAGGTATCATTGAATCATTGAGTATCATTAAATGATTGAATTTGACAATACATTGCTCCAGAACACCCTTTCATATCAACCATTGTTGTGATGTGAAAGTGTAATCTGAGTTTATTCTTTGATCAGTAGATAACATTAGTCACAGATCCACAAGACCAAAATCACAAGTGTGCGATGATAATCTATGACAGATCTAACCAGTCACTAGATACCAGACGGTCCCCATCCCCAGCAAACCCATATTTAGGGAAATCATTATATCATTATTTCCAAAAGGAAGAAACAATTCTTGATGTGATTAGTTGATTTTCTTTCTCATGTTAATACGCAGCATCAAAATACCTCGCTCACAGCCTCTCTGCCAGCGGAGTTTGTTTTAAAAGAAGAATGCAGGGCCCGTGAGAATAAAAGGCGGTGGGTTTAATTATGCATCAATTGTAATGCATAGATTTTAGTTTTCTGCTTCACAAAATCTGCTTGAGGACGTCAGTGGGGGGTTAATGAAAAGGTCGATTAGTCATTTAGGATTCTCAAACTAACTCAAACTGCGCCATTACAAACATACACTGCAAATGAGATTAGCCTTTCAGGGAATCCGTTTAAGGTTTCAACGGAGATTTGTGCGATCAGCCTTTGCTTTTAATATAAGAGATTTTGTTTTTATTTTACGGTTGCTAAATTGGAAGGAAAATTAATTGTAGTGAGAGATCCACGCAAAGGACCACGGGCAGTTGCATCGGTGCGGAGTTGAGCTCGAAATGCCAGCGCTCAGAGAAGTGGTACTACCTGCTTCCCCGACATGGCTAAATAGTAACAACAGGCTCACCCTGAGCTGCCAGAGAACTTGACATCTATTAACAGTTCCTTCGTTGGGTCGGCCGACATCCAGCATTGTCCTGGTTATTAAATACTACAACATCCAATAAGCTCTGAACTACACAGACTATTATTGTTATTGTTGCACTTTTATTGGTAGTTTTTTTACGTGTGTGTGTGTGTGTGTGTGTGTGTGTGTGTGTGTGTGTGTGTGTGTGTGTGTGTGTGTGTGTGTGTGTGTGTGTGTGTGTGTGTGTGTGTGTGTGTGTGTGTAAGGAACCGCAGATGCTGGTTTAAACCGTTGGTAGACACAATATTCTGGAGTAGCGGGACAGGGAGCATCTGTGGAGAGAAGGAAAGGGTGACGTTTCGGATCGAGACCCTTCTTCAGTCTGAAGGGTCTCGACCTGAAACGTCACCCATTCCTTAACTATATATATACACACACGCACATGCACACAAATATATATATATAAATAAAAGGGTATATGTGGGTATGTATATTCACACACACTGAACCTTTCTTCTCATTTATTATATTGTTTACCGTGTACTATGTTTTCTATTGTGCTGCTGCAATTAAGAATTTCATTGTTATATCTTTGACATATGACAATAAAACACTCTTGCCCCTCTCTCTCCCCCGTGTTTCCAATAACGATAGATTAATAATCTACACAGTGCTGCAAGCAACCCCAGAAAAAGGAGAATTATATTGGGGCATTACCACGTACAAGTATCAGCCTCACCCTGGCTGCCCATTATTAGATGGGGAACAAACCCTTCCGAGTATTCTTCAACCCCATCCATTAACACAGCACCACAATTCCTTTAACTTCTCTGCAGAGTAAGTCCGGAGATATCTACAGTGGCCAATTTCCATATCTGTGACGGCAGACATTGAGGAGCTGAGGAAATTTGGCGTATCTCCACTGACGCATAAGCTTCTACAGATGCACTGTAGAATGCATACTGTCGGGTTGCTTCAGCTTGGTTTGGGAACAGCTCTGCCCAAGACCGCAAGAAATTGCAGCGAGTTGTGTGTGCAGCCTGGTCCATCACACAGCCCAGCCTTCCCACTATTGACTCCGTCTATGCATTACACTGCCTCGAGCAAGCAGCCAACATAATCAAAGACTTGTCCCACTTGGTCATTCCTTCTTCTCCCAGCTGCTGTCTGGAAGAAGGTACAGAAACTTGAAAGTATGCACCAATAGACTCAGGAACAGCTTCTTTCCCTCTGTAATCAGGCTTCTGAGCGGTCCTGCCATTAGCTGGGGTCTTGTCTCATTCACCTCTACCCCATTGTGAACATTGGACAGATTTACTACAATGCTGAGAACTATATTCTGCATTCTTCCCGTTTTGCTCTGGCTATTGTATTTGAGCGTAACTGGATTTTATTTAGGTAGAGTATATCTGATCTGTTTGGAGAGCATGCAAATCAAAGCTTTTCACTGAATCTCGGGTATACGTGACAATATGGGGACATGTGTGTTAAGGATTATTGCGTTCAGGAGGATGCAACTGCAATATTCCGATGAGACCACATAACTAGTTCTGCCAAAGTTGACATTGAGCAATTTCGAGCCGTTTCTTATGCTGTTCAATAATAAAACACACTTCCACCACCAAGTTCACTTCAAGTAGCCGGGATGGTGTAACAGTAGGCTCAAATAATTCATCTGGCATGGTGAACTGTGTTTTACCTCAGATCTTCACCCTGTCAAGGAGAAGGATCCTATGTCCCGAAGATCAAGGGCAGCACCATGGCGCAGCGGTAGAGTTGCTGCCTTACAGTGCAAGAGACCTGGATTTGATCCTGACTATGGGTGCCATCTGTACTGAGTTTGTATGTTCTCCCTGTGACCGCGTGGGTTTCCTCCAGGTGCTCCAGCTCCTGCCCCACTCCAAAGACGTACAGGTTTATAGGTTACTTGGCTTCGTTAAAGTAGAATACTGCTAGTGTACGGGGTGATCACTGGTCGGCGTGGACTCGGTGGTGCGAAGGGCCAATTACCGTGCTGTATCTCCTTTCTAATTATATATATCGTGAAATGAGCTTTGATCTCTCCTTAGAGCGGCTGACAGGACATTACAAATGGAAGACACAAAATGCTGAGGTAACTCAACGGGTCAGCACCCTTCTTCAGACTCCAGCACTTTGCGTCTTTTTATTTGTAAACCAGCGCCTGCAGTTCCTTGTTTCTACGTTATAAACGGAACTTTGTTCAACTTCTATCTCCTGTTGCCTGTATGAGGTTTACATTTGGAATAAAAATGAAAGCATATTATTACCAATCAGCGATACTTCTCCAAAGATAGCATAAGATGGCAACAGAAAAACAATGAAGAAATTCTACTAACATTTGGGAAAAGAGAACAGATTTATTGTGGTAAATTTTATTCATTTTGTGAAGATGGCCTGGTGCAGGATAGGGGTTGAAACGTGCCACAGGTATTGTGACCACACCTTTTTCTCGATTAATGTCACATGAATTTTTACAGCAAAGTTCCTTGTGTCTGAAATTTTCTTCAATATAATTATTCCCCGTTGGCACACATCAGCGGCAAGGCTGACATCTTTTGCTCACCATTATATCCCCTCAAAGTGTTTTTTTGGCCTTTTGAATTGTAGCAAGTTGGCTTACAAGACCTCTTGACATGGAACTGGCATCCTATACTGGCTAGCCCAATGAAGCACGGCATATTTCCAACCATAAAGGCAACCAGCAGTGCTTGTAAAAATAAAACCATCAGATTGTTGTAATGATACCAGCATTTCCATATTTTTTAAAACACTGAACAAATCTTCAAACCCACACGGTGAGATTTTAACCCACATGCAATAACCCAGCATGTTTAAGAAGGAACTGCAGATGCTGGAAAATCGAAGGTAGACAAAGCTGCTGGAGAAACTCAGCAGGTGCAGCAGCATCTAAGGAGCGAAGGAAATAGGCAACGTTTCGGGCCGAAACCCTTCTTCAGACAGTCTGAAGAAGGGTTTCGGCCCGAAACGTTGCCTATTTCCTTCGCTCCTTAGATGCTGCTGCACCCGCTGAGTTTCACCAGTACATTTGTCTACCTGTAATAACCCAGGATACTGGATTACAGTGTAATAATATAATCATCAAGACATTCATAAGTTCATGTTCTAGGAGCAGAATTAGGCCATTTGGCCCATCAAGTCTACCATTCATTCACGGCTGATCTATCTTTCCCTCTTCACCTCATTCCCCTGCCTTCGCCCCATAACCTCTGACACCCTTACTAATCAAGAATCTGTCAGTCAATCTCCACCTTTAAAATACTCATTGACTTGCCCGCCACAGCCGTCTGTGGCAATGAATTCCAGAGATTTGCCACCCTCTGACTAAAGAAATTCCTCAAATCACTTAGAATAAGACACAACGTGCTGGGGTAATTCAGCATTGGGTCAGGCAGCATCTCTGGAGAAGATGGCTAGGTGATGTTTCGGTTCGGGAACCTTCTTCAGCCAACATAATCAGGGGCCACCAACACCGTACTCCATTCTCCCGTCGGGCAGATGATACAAAAACCTTGAAAGCACACACCGCCAGATTCAAGAACAGCTTCTTTCCTGCTGTTATCAGACTCTGGAACTGATCTTTCATAAACTAAGGATGTATTCCCAATATCACAATCCCCCTCGTTGCAACCCTCACACTTTGTAACCTCACTTTCCCTGTAGCTGTAAAGGGCCTGTCCCACGAGCATGCGACTCCATGCGGAAAGCGCAACCTAACTTGGTCGCTTGAGCCATACGGCCTCGCGGGGCCGGTCCCACTTCGATCGCCGGAGCCGTATGGAGTTGTGCGGAGCTGGTCTCGACATCGCGCGGGGCTCTGAAAAACTGACCGTGTTCAAAAATTCCGTGCGGCAACGGCTTGCCAGCCCGCAGCCGCCTCGATGCCGTACGCACCGCCTCGACGGGCATATGCAGCGTCTTGACGCCATACGCAGCATCTTGACGCCGTACGTCACGCGCGGACTTCGCTCGAACTTCACGTCACTCACTCGACCTCCGCGCGACTCCGCTTCCGGTTTGGTCGCGCTTGCCGCATGCAGGTCGCATGCTCGTGGGACCGGCCCTTAACACTACATTCTACACAGTTTATTTTCTCTTTTACACTACCTTGACGTAATATATAGTATGATTTGCCTGGATAGCACAAAAATAAATTGTTTTTCACTGTCTCTCGATACACCTGACAATAATAAACCAACATCAATACCAATTTAAAAGGTATTTTTCAAGCATGATTTACCTTTCATAAACCCATGTTCTTTGATCCTGTTTTCATTTTCCAAGTACCCTGTTTCCAATCTCTTAATAGACTCCAGCATTATCCCCCAAGCTAACTTGGTTTAGTTTCCAATTCTTTGCTACTTTTCCAATTTCTTAAACAGACGGGTTATATTTGCTACCTTCCAATCTGTAGGAGGCATTCTAATTTTGCAAAATGACAATTAGTACATCTATTCTCTCCATTTGCACCCCTGTCAAGCCTAGGAATGAAGGTGATCAGATTCTGGGTATCTGGGGATTCATTGCTTTTCCTTCCTATTAATTTCCTCAACACTTTTTATGGACGGTAATTTCGTTCAACTCTTCATTCCCATCAGTCTTACTATTTTTCATAATTTCATACCTTCTTCCCTGCTTGTTTTTTCTATTATTTCCTTCCTTTCCAATAATATAAGTTGTCCAGTCTCTTTCTGCAACTGTATGTATTCCTCTTACTGTTATGTAACCGTGGGAGCTTTTACAATTTGTTTTTATATTTCCTGCTAGATTATTCTTGTCTTTTCCTTTTTCGTTATCAATGTCTTGGGCCTCTTTGGCTGAACTCTGAATCTTTCTATATGCTTCTTTCTTTGATCCAATGTTTTTCCTGTCAGTGACCAGGCGACAGTTTAGCTGAACACTTACGCTAGGTCTGCCAAGGCCTAATACATCTCCCGGTTTCTCATCATTTTAACCCCCCTTTCCATTCCCACACTCTCCTTGGCCTCCTCCATTGCCAGACTGAGGCCACCTGCAAATTGGAGGAACAACACCTCATATTCCACTTGGGCAGCTGACAACCCAATAGTATGAACATTGAATACTCCAATTTTAGGTGACTTCTACCAACCTCTCCGTCCCCCTCCCTTCCCTCCTTCCCTCCACTAAAATTCTGCTGACTAGTTCCGCAGTCTGCAATGATGTATCCCCCTTTGGGCTCAGACCTGTCCCTAGCCAACAATCAGCCTATCAGGGAATTTCCTTGCCTGAGGTCATCCGTTGCCGGCCCTTATCCTGTGTTTTTTTTTTCCTTCACTTTCAATTTTTTTCCCCACTCTCCTCACTACAGTCAGTCTGAAGAAAGTCCTGACACAAAACATCACATGGCTTCGTATTAAAATCTGACAGAGTGCAATTTAACCACATGTACTTTATTCTTACAACCAGCCAGAGGAGGTAGTTGAGGCTGGGATTATTGCAATGTTTAAGAAACATGGATAGAATAGGTTTAGAGTGATATGGGCCTGACACAGGCAGGTGGGACTAGTGCAGATGGGGGCATGTTGGTCGGGGCTGTATGGCTCTATGGAAATAATACGAAAGGTTTAAAATATTGAATTTATTAACATTTCACAATCTTAAGAAATGAACAATGAAATACTTACATGCTGCACCTTAACAATAATACAATAAATTAATAACAGCAATACTGGGTAAACATAATAGGGCAAAGCTGAAGTCCATAGCGCAACCTAAGACACCGTCTATAGAAGTTCATAGTTGTTGAGAAAGTGGTCAGTGTTGTACCGTGTCCATGGTCCCTGATGGTTGCCGGGAAGAATCTGTCCTTGAGCTTGGTGCCCATGGCTCAGTCAATGCCTCCTGCAGACTTGTCACAGGTTGTCTCAAGCCCACAAGTACTGACAGCAATCATAATGAACGGCCATCAACGCTTTTACTTCCTTAGAAGTTTGAGGAGTTTCGGAATGTTGAAGAATACTGTCTTGTAGTTCTACAGGTATACGGTAGAGAGCATGTTGACCTGATTCAAGATTCAAGAGTTTCAAGAGAGTTTATTGTCATGTGTCCCAGATAGGACAATGAAATTCTTGCTTTGCTTCAACACAACAGAATATTGTAGGCATAAATAAATACAAAACAGATCAGTGTGTCCATATACCATTGAATATATATATACACACATAAATAAGCATATAAAGTGCAATAGGCTATTAAAGTTCAGATTTTTGTTTGAGTTTAATAGTCTGATGGCTGTGGGGAAGAAGCTGTTCCTGAACCTGGATGTTGCAGATTTCAGGCTCCTGTACCTTCTACCTGATGGCAGCGGAGAGATGAGTGTGTGGCAAGGATGGTGTGGGTCCTTGATGATGCTGCCAGCCTTTTTTGAGGCAGCGACAGTGGTAGATCCCCTCGATGGTGGGGAGGTCAGAGCCGATGACCTGCTTCAGCAACTCAAATACCCAGGAACTCAGGAGATCATGTGCAGGCATAGGAGAGTATTTATCTTGGCATCATATTTAGCATATTCATAAAAGATAGACACAAAATGCTGGAGTAACTCGGGCAGCATCTCTGTAGAGAAGGAATGGGTGATGTTTCAGGTCACGACCCTTCTTCAGACTTCAGCATATTCATTGTGGGCCAAAAGACTTATTGCTGTACTGTACTATGTTCTATCTTTTAAAAGTGATTTTATTTAGCAACTTGTAATGACCTAATTTGTAGATAGTAAGGTTCAACAAATAAGATAATTGGTCCCACAATAAGATAACGGTGACATAATCTGCATTAGGGATGTTGATGGATGGATGTTTTGCTGTGAAAACTGGGAGGCCCAGTGAGTGATGGTGTTTGGAACGTCACTTAACCAAACCCTTTCAAACGGACTTAAGTGAAGCACAGAGGTTAAGCATCACCTAATCATGTCTGAAACATGAACCTTTTAATGATGGGTGTTGACAAGGCTTTGACATTTATTGACTGAACCTGCATGAAGCTGAGACACCTTGAATGAGTTACTCGAGGAATTATGTGACTGGACCTAACATTGACTCTGGAGGGGATCATGCTAAAAATAACAAATCAGGGGAAAAAAACTGTTGCCAAGTCCTTGTTAGGATGGCTGCGTTTTTGCATTGTTTCAAGTGCTATGAATTATGATTGTTACATATAAAGATTTCCTGCCAACGCCTGGCACTGCAGTAAGGGCTGGGCTTCTAGTTGTATGTGACGGTGAAGCAGGCAATGTTCTTCCCCAGAACCCCACCATACCCCTCCCACAACACTCCCTTCAAAATGGAAAGGTGTAGCGTGACGCACAGAAAATTACAACCAGAAGATGCTAACGTTTCTAAGTAAGTCAGACTTTAAATCCAAGACAGGTTCCCTTGAGTTTGCTGAACAATTCTGTGTTCCAGAACTGAGAATAATGGGCATAATAACAATGAAAATTACAAACAGGAGCAGATAGCAGTTAACATTGTGATGTCCAAATAGTACTTGCACTAAACGTTATTCCCTCATCATGTATCTAGACAATCGATAGTATGTATACAATTGCTCGATTGTAATCATGTATTGTCTTTCAGTTGACTAGCACAGAACAAAAGTTTTTCATTGTACCGCGGTACACGTGACAATAAACTAAACTGATAAACAAATATTACCTTGCAATTTTTATCTGAAACTTAACCTCCCTTTTTTTAATTTTAAAGACCAGTCCAGTCTCCACACACACCTTACCTCCCAGTAGATGTCTGTTACTTGTTACGGCTGTTACGGCAGTAAATGTCATTACTTGTCATGTACTATATTAGTGAGTGTGTCTAAGGTTATGAGAAGAAAGCAGGAGAATGAGTTTGAGAGGGAAAGACAGATCAGACATGATTGAATGACGGTGCTGACTTGATGGGTCAAATGGCCTAATTCTGCTCCTATAACTTGTGAACTTATGAATTGACATCCACAGGCAGAGAAACAAGCGGGAAGGGGAAGGGGGCAGGGAAAACCATCGATGGAGAAGAGGACAAGAGGCATTAGATAGGATGAATATACACAGCCCTTTTCCACTCAGAGGCGGAGATTGAGGAAATTCGGCATGTCGGCGAATACTCTCTTGAATCTCTGCATGTGTACAGTGGAGAGTGTATTGAACGGTTACATCACGGCCTGGTTCAGCAACTTGAATGTACAGGAACAAAAAGTGGTGAAAACTGCCCGGTCCATCATGGGTTCTGACCTCCCCACCATCAATGGGATCTATAAGAGGCACACTCAAAAAGGACCCACACCACCCAAACCAGGCTCTCGTTTCATTCCCACCATCGGGAAGAAGGTATAGGAGCCTCCAGGTGCAGAAAACAGCTTCTTCCCAACAACCATCATGCTATTGAACACTTTTTTTTTTTTTTTTTTTTAAACTTTATTTATAAAGCACTTTAAACAACTACAGTTGCCACAAAGTGCTGTACATGAGAACTCATGAACAAAAAGCTATTACAAACAATTAAAAACCATTAAAAACCGTAAAACGAAGGACTATAAAAAACACACTAAAAATTAAAAGACATTAAAAGCACTAAAAACAGGAGCAATGCCTCAGCCACTGTCGAAAGCCAAAGAATAAAAATGTGTTTTTAGGGAGGATTTGAAGATGGACAGTGAGGGGGCCTGTCTGATGTGCAGCGGCAAGGTGTTCCAGAGTGCCGGAGCAGCAACAGAAAAGGCTCTATCCCCTCTGAGCTTCCGCTTAGACCTTGGTACCTCAAGGAGCAGCTGATCAGCTGACCTGAGGCACCGGGCAGGAGCATATAGGTGGAGCAGCTCAGAGAGGTAAGGCGGGGCGAGCCCATTCAACGATTTAAAAACAAATAAAAGAATTTTGAAATGAACTCGAAAGTGCACTGGGAGCCAGTGTAGGGAGGCCAAAATTGGCGTAATGTGCTCCCTCTTTCGAGTTCCGGTCAAAAGGCGAGCGGCAGCATTTTGAACAAGCTGGAGACGAGCCAATGAAGCTCGTGCGACTCCAGAGTAGAGTGCGTTACAGTAATCCAGCCTAGATGTAATAAAGGCATGGATAATGTACAGTCCCTTGAAAACAAAGTGGAGGACTTAAGGGCAAGACTGCTTTATCAAAGGGAGCTGAGGGAATGCTCTGTGTTCTGTTTCACAGAGACATGGCTCACCCCCAGCTCCCCAGACTCAGCGGTCCAGCCTGAAGGGTTCTCCATCCA
The DNA here is from genome assembly GCF_010909765.2 of Amblyraja radiata. NCBI lineage: Eukaryota > Metazoa > Chordata > Chondrichthyes > Rajiformes > Rajidae > Amblyraja > Amblyraja radiata. The sequence goes on from NC_045988.1 coordinate 20,836,122, forward strand.
CCGCATGGACCGTACCCTGGCATCTGGGAAAGGGAGAGGAGGGGGCGTCTGCCTCATGGTCAACTCTGCGTGGTGTTCCGACGTGGCAGTCCTGTCCAACTCATGCTCTCCACACCTCGAACATCTGGCGGTGAAGTGCCGTCCCTTCTACCTCCCGAGAGAATTCACCTCCGTTATCCTGACCGCGGTCTACATCCCACCCCAGGCAGACGTCCGTCTGGCACTGGAGGAGCTGCAGGCCGTGGTCAACAAACACCAGACGTCTTACCCCGAGGCATTTACCACCATTGCTGGGGACTTCAATAAGGCGAACCTCAAGAAATCACTCCCCAACTTCCACCAACATGTCTCCTGCTGCACCAGAGGACCAAACACCCTCGACCACTGCTACACCACCATCAAGAATGCCTATCGTTCTATCCCTCGCCCTCACTTCGGTAAATCCGACCATACCGCGGTGCTGCTTCTTCCTGCCTACAAGCAGCAATTAAAGAGCGCACCCCCAGAAGTGAGGACAGCACAGAGCTGGTCGGGGGGGGCAGAAGAACAACTCCAGGACTGTTTGGAGTCTGTAGACTGGGCAATGTTCAAGGACTCGGCAACGGACTTGAACGAATACGCCACAGTCGTTACAGACTTCATAAAGAAATGTGTGGAGGACTGCATCCCTACAAAAACCTTCCGAGTGTTTCCCAATCAGAAACCTTGGATGAACTTTGAGATCCGCACTCTCCTGAAGTCCAGACACAGGGCATTCACCTCCGATGATACAGTGGCCTACATGAAGACCAGATACGACCTTGGTAAGGCCATCAGAAAGGCCAAAAGGGACTTCTGCTCCAAACTGGAGGACGAGACAGATGTTCGGCAGCTGTGGCAGGGTCTGAATGCAATCACCTCCTACAAGGCAAAACCAGGAGGCAGCTCGAATGCCGGTGTAACATCACTCCCTGACGAGCTCAATGCATTTTACGCACGCTTTGACAGGGAGAATACTGATGTGCCTTCCCGATCCCCCATTCGCTGCGATGGCATTTCAGTCTCAGTCACAGAGGCCGATGTCAGGAAATCCTTCAGAGGGGTGAACCCCCGAAAAGCACCTGGTCCTGATGGTATACCCGGCCGTGTTCTAAAAACCTGTGCGGACCAACTGGCGGGAGTTTTTACGGACATTTTCAATCTCTCACTTCTGAGGTCTGAGGTCCCCACCTGCTTTAAAAGGGCATCAATTATACCGGTGCCCAAGAAGAGTAAGGTGACATGCCTCAATGACTATCGACCAGTGGCACTAACGGCGGTGGTGATGAAGTGCTTTGAGAGGTTGATCATGGAGCAAATCAACTCCTACATCGACAAAAACCTGGACCCACTGCAGTTCGCGTACCGCCACAACAGATCAACGGTGGATGCGATCTCGCTGGCCCTCCACTCCGCACTGGACCACTTGGACAACAAAAACTCATATGTCAGGCTGTTATTCATTGATTACAGCTCGGCATTTAACACAATCATCCCCTCCAAACTGGTTACCAAACTCGCAGAACTGGGTCTCTGCGCATCCCTCTGCAACTGGATCCTCGACTTCCTCGTCCACAGACCACAGTCTGTTCGTATTGGTGGAAATGTGTCAGCCTCAATAACAATCAGCACGGGAGCACCTCAAGGCTGCGTGCTCAGCCCCCTGCTGTACTCACTCTATACCCATGACTGCGTAGCGAACCACAGTGCGAACTCCATCATCAAGTTCGCTGACGACACCACTATTGTGGGGCGTATCACTGATGGGGATGAGTCAGAGTACAGAAGAGAGATCGAGCAACTGTCCATATGGTGCCAGCGCAATAACCTGGCCCTCAACACCAGCAAAACCAAGGAACTGATTGTGGACTTTGGAAGGAGTAGGAGGGGGACCCACAGCCCCATTTATATCAACGGGTCGATGGTTGAAAGGGTCAAGAGCTTCAAATTCCTGGGCGTGCACATCTCTGAAGATCTTTCCTGGTCCGAGAACACTAATGCAATCATCAAAAAAGCACATCAGCGCCTCTACTTCCTGAGAAGATTACGGAGAGTCGGATTGTCAAGGAAGACTCTCTCTAATTTCTACAGGTGCACAGTCGAGAGCATGCTGACCGGTTGCATCGTGGCTTGGTTCGGCAATTTGAGCGCCCTGGAAAGGAAAAGACTACAAAAAGTAGTAAACACTGCCCAGTCCATCATCGGCTCTGACCTTCCTTCCATCGAGGGGATCTATCGCAGTCGCTGCCTCAAAAAGGCTGGCAGTATCATGAAAGACCCACACCATCCGGGCCACACACTCATCTCCCTGCTACCTTCAGGTAGAAGGTACAGGAGCCTGAAGACTGCAACAACCAGGTTCAGGAATAGTTACTTCCCCTCAGCCATCAGGCTATTAAACCTGGCTCGGACAAAACTCTGATTATTACCAACCACTTTCTGTTATTTGCACTATCAGTTTATTTATTCATGTGTGTATATATTTATATCATGGTATATGGACACATTTATCTGTTTTGTAGTAAATGCCTACTATTTTCTGTGTGCTTAAGCAAAGCAAGAATTTCATTGTCCTATACAGGGACACATGACAATAAACTAACTTGAACTTGAACTTGATTACTGTTTCAAAATGCTCCCGCTCGAGAATGGGCTTCACCTTTGCCAGCTTCCTTAGGTGAAAGAAGCTGGACTTAACCACCGCGCCTATTTGTTTGTCTAGTTTAAAATCACCGTCCATCCTAAAACCCAGGTTCAAGACGGTTGGCTTTACAGACAATGCCAGTGGACCCAAGTCAACAAAGGGAGGTTCACGGCAGCCATTGGGGCCAAACAAAATCACCTCTGTCTTCTCTTCATTAAGTCCCAGAAAGTTTAAGGCCATCCAGGACTTAATGTCCTCAAGACAAGACAGAAGTGATTTTAGAGAATAGTCGTCTTCTTTCCTGAGTGGCATATATAACTGGCTATCATCTGCATAAAAGTGAAAGGAGATGCCATGCCTTCTTAAAATTGAGCCCAGAGGAAGTAGGTATAAGGAGAAGAGCAGGGGCCCTAAAATTGAGCCCTGTGGAACCCCATATACCAAGGGAGTGGAGGAGGATTCAAAGCCAGCAAGGCTTACACGCATGGTTCTGTCTGCCAGATAGGACCTGAACCATCCCAGGGCACTGCCACAAATGCCCACTTGGTGCTGTAGTCGGGAAATTAAAATTCCATGGTCCACTGTATCGAAGGCGGCAGATCAGACTTAGAAATCAAACTGAACTCTGAACTATGAATAGCCTTCCCTGAACTTTGAACAGCAGTCCCGTCATTCCCGAGTGTCCCGTCCCTGTCCGGGGTACCGGCCCGTTGCAGTGGTGGCCCAGGCTTACAGCCAGCACAGAGAGGAGGCTCTGGCTCCAGCTCCAGCTCGGCTCTGCCTGTCCCGCCGGGTTAATTGGCAACCCTGGACTGAAGGGACACTGGCCCGGAGCAGTGGAGTTGCCGCTTCTTCTCCGCGCTGGCTGTGGGCCTGGGCTGCCGTTGCAACGGGCCGGTGTACCGTCGGTCCGGGGTCGCCTTGGGCGTCTCCGGCCGCACCGGGAGTGGACGTGGATGGTACAGTGGCGGGTTGGTGGAGCTTGCAGCGCTGGAGACCCGGGTTCGATCCTGGCTGCGGATGGGGCGCGGGTCTGTGTTCATGCAGCGGCACGGCTGCCGAGGGTGTTTATCGTGAGTGACCTATGACCTGGGCATGCGCAGTCGGAATACCAATCTCACTTATTGGGCAGAAGGGTTTGTGTCTGTGCTGTGTGACTCTATGACAAAGCAGAGTTGGACAAGATAATTTCAACAAACAAATAAGTTCAGAAGGATAAGTGGGTGACCTAATTGAAGCTTCCCAAATAGTGACAGGCCTGGGTGGAGAGAGTCTAGGATCACAGGGCACAGTCTCAGAATAAAAGGACGAAGCTTTAGAAAGATGAGGAGGAATTGTTTTAGTCAGAGGGTGGTGAATCGGTGGAATGCATTGCCACAGAAGGCTGTGGAGGCCAAGTCATTTAAAGTAGAGATTGATAAGTACTTGATTAGTAAGGATGTCAAAGATTACTGGGAGAAGGCAGGAGCATAGGGTTGATATGATTGAATGAAGGAGTAGACTCGATGGTCTGAATGACCAAATTCTGCTCCTCTGACTTATGAACATAAAGGGCCTGTCCCACTTGGGCGTCATTTGCGCGCCACGCAGATGGCGTGCGAAGATTCTGTACATCCCAAAATCCTGGGGCAACACGCTTGACCCCGCGTCACTACCTACATCACCATGCACCATGCTCGCATCACGTGCGCATTACGACGTGCGCGTCGTGCGTCATGAAGCGTAAACGACGCGCAAATGACGCCCAAGTGGGGCAGGCCCTTAAATCTAAAACACTAAAAATACACCAGTAACAGAAGCTGACCAGTAACTATACTGGGCTGCTTCAGACCAACCAACTGCAAAACAATAACTACAGCAATCTATTTCTGTCTGGTAATTTAAGATGGAATATCTGATACACCATCCGATAATAGTTGCACAGCTGATGCCAGTTTTAACAGCGCAGATCGCGCCACCCATGACTCTGCCCCCTACCCCACCATCCCCTTCAACTCTGGTTCCATGCTAAGTCACGACTCTGAACTGAAAACCTCAATTGCACCTGATCTATCTGGAGGCAACACCGCCTGGTGTCCAGACCAACACAGATGTATCACATTTTTCTCTGCACCCCTCCTTCTGAAAATGTGCTTGTTTTCCAACTTTGCCCAATTCTGACTCAAGATCATTTGTTAGATCTTTCTCCCCCCATAGATGCTGCCTGACCTGTTGCGTATTCCCAGAATTTTCAAGGCGTTTTTCACCCCAGATTCCCAATACCTGCTGCATTTCGCTTTTATCAAACTAATCTGTACACGCACTTCAAGAATTGAAATAGGGTGGCATACACAAACAGCTTGCACCAACTGCAGTATAGTCAGAAGATTATAGACACAGTATAGACACAGAATGCTGGAGTAACTCAATGTCAGGCAGCATCTCTGGAGAACAATAATTGGTAATGTTTCAGGTCGTAACCCTTCTTCAGACTGAAAGTAGAGGCGGAGGGGAGAGGGTGTGGAAGGCGAGGGAAATAAACTAGAGGCCGGAAAAGGTCAGATCAAAGCAGGATCGGCAACAGGTGACCTCAGGGAGGATGGAGCCCATAATGGCCCATTGTTGGCTCGGGAAGGTGTGATAATAAGAGGGATACAAGGATGAAAACAGTGGAACTGGTAAGATGACTGGGGGAGGTGAGAGAGGGAGAGATGGGGAGGGGAGGGAATGCACTCAAATTGGAGGAACAGCACCTCACATTTTGCTTGGGCATCTCACAAACCAGTGGGTGATTTCTCTAATTTCAAGTGCTCACTGCAGTATAGTGAAGCTTTCCCAAACGACAGATTATCCTGAACAGTATCAATAGGGATGATTTTCCCTTCAAATAGGAAAGTAGTACATGTTACTACAGCACTCGTTGTCCTTTTGTCTATTAAACAGCATCTGCAATCCTTTGTATCTAACCGAGAGAGAGGTCAGACTGGACCACGGCATCACTGGTGTGAATGCTGGCCTGTTAAGTGAACAAATGTGCAGGCTTCATTGCAGCAGTTATGTGACGACAAGATAATTTGTCATGTAGAGCAGCATACATTGGAAAAGGTCATTAGCGGCAGTAACAGACTACATGGATAATCCCATCCCCTGAGATTTAGAAGTGCAATAGTTATCAGGGGTACATGGGCCATCAAAACACATCGTGTTATCTCCTCTCTCCATGCTGTCAAAACCGACAACAGCTTAATCAAACAAACTTCAGAGAGAGAGAGAGAGAAAAAAAAACATTGAATTGGATTCTCCCGATATCATCTTATCCCTATCGAGACTGCCTCCCTTTGCAACCATTTTGCTGCACAACAAACACAGCAGCTCCTAATCTCCCTGCATTTTACATTTTAATTTGTAAAAATAAAATTGTTCTGCAAAATCCCCATAAATCCTTACAATTCTGATTTACTGTTCATCCTATTCTCATTGGGTGGGACAGCCGAAGAGAATCCATAACCATGGCAACTTGTTTGTTGTGACCCAATTGAAAGAAATAGTCATCGTCCTAATTTCAAAGATTTTGTTTTAATGATAACGTTTAATCCTTTTTCCAACACATTGGAAAATGTGTTATTTATTGAGATTGAGTATGTGTGCATTGTGTATACACACACTGAACTTTTTTCCTTCTCCCGTTATGTACTATGTTTACATATTCCGTTGTGCTGCAGCAAACAAGAATTTCATTGTCCTATCTGGGACACACGACAATAAAACACTCTTGAGCCTCTTGACTTGGTTTGGAAACACAGAATCCCACAGTTGTTGACAACTGCTGCCAGGCCGTTTCACTTGAGGTTTAAGGTGTTCAGAGGGACCTGTGTATCCTTGTGCATGAATCACTGAAAGCGAACAAGCAGCTACCGCGTCCAATTACAAAGTGAAACTGGCCTTTTATTTGCAAAAGGATTGGAAAATATGATTAAAAATGTCTTAGTGGTATTAGCGAGCTGTTGCGACAGCACCTGTCGTATTGTGCGCAGGTCTAATCGCCGGTTCTAAGGAAGGATATATTTGTAATAGCAGTGCAACAACAGATCATCAGATTTATTCCTGGGATGAAGGAAATTTCCTACGAGAAGAGATTATGCAGTTTAGTCTGTACTCTAGAGTTTTAAAGAACCACAGTGAAATATTTTTTTGAATTACTGAAGCTTGCTATTTGCAGGGATAATGTCTCTCCTGACTGGCGTGTCAGGAACTAGGAGTTCATGTTTCCAAATGGATGGCCACCAATCAAGTATGAGAGACAAGAAATCTCTCCAACTAGTGCAATGTTTCTTTGCAATTCTCCAGCCAAGTGGAGGCTCATTTGCTAAATATTTTCCAGATGGAGGCCGAGATTATACTTTAGACTGGACCTTCAGCCCACCAAGTCTGCGCTGATTGGCAACCACTCCGTACACCAGCAATATCATACACACTTGGGACAAATTACAATTAGCACAAGGCAATTAACCTACAGACCTCTATGTCTTTGGAGTGTAGGAGGAAACTGGCGCACCCGGAGAAAACCCACGCAGCCATGGGAAGAACATGCAAACTCCATACAGACAGCAGTCATAGTCAGGATCAAACCCAGATCTCTGGCGCTGTAAGGCAGCAGCTCCACCGTTGAACCACTGGGCTGCCCCTATATCCCTAGATTGTTGGATATTAAATGAATTAAAGGGGTGAGGCTAGTACAGGGAAGATGCACTGAGTTTAAAGATCATCTAGAGGGTGATGTATCAGGGGAATTCATTACCACACACAACTATAGAGGCCATGTCGTTGAATATTTTTAAAGTGGAGGATGATAGGTTTGTGATTAGTAAGGGAATCAAAGGTTATGGGGAGAAGGCAGGACAATGGAGTTGAGCGACTAGATCAGCCGTGATCAAATGGCGGAGCAGACTCGATGGGCCAAATGGCATAATTCTGCTCCTGTGTCTTATGATCTGATGATCCAGTATTTCTCATCTACAGATAAGTTAGTCAACAACCTGGCCAATAAATTTGTAGTTATGACAACGGCTGCGACAAACGTGGATAACAAGAAGATGGCTGTTTATTAAACTTTAGAAAGATGAATCTTTCTACAATGTGAAAGATGTTCAATCAATAAGTGGGGAGATTAAAACTGTTATGATAAGAGTATGCTTTGACTCATTTTCATTCCGAGCCCCAAGACTTCAGCTTATGAACGAGGCTGAGATAGCTCAGAAGTACCATCAATTAGACGGAAAGTTAAAATCCTGGCCCCACTGTTACCTCAGCTCAAGGTTTCCTTCCAATGCTGCCGATGATGTAATTCCGAGATTAAAACTGAATGCTCATGAACCGGTTCGAATAATCTTCAGACACTGATGCACGATCTTTAACAGGAAACTTCAAATCTCTTTCTTCCTCTGCATACGCTGCCTGATCTGCAGAATTTCTGCCATTTTCTGTTTTAATTAAGGCTCCTGCGGTACAATTTCAAAGAACTCGAAGAGGATTTGCCCCACTCTTGAAAACCTCTATGCCCCACGTAACATAATTTCTATCCTGTATTATAATGTGCAATCTTGCTTTGCACATATTAGCTGCTAAATCTCTCTGCATAAAATAGAGTAAACTGCAGCAATAAACCATTAACAAGAAATGGACACAAAGTGCTGGAGTAACTCCGCAGGTCAGGCAGCATCTCTGGAGAACATGGATAGGTGACGTTTTGGGTCGAGACTCTGCCACAATAACAAGACATGATTCCTCAGCTCAGATGCCCTGTGGGACATCTTGAGGTGGTGAAAGAAGTGAAATCAATACAAACGAGCACCACATGGGAACAGAAACAAGGACAACAAAAACATTTTAACATCAAACTGCGGGGTCATTTAAAAAAAATGGTACATTAATTGTCCAGGAAGCATATAGCTTTGATTTATAAGCAACACAAATCCACAGATACAAGGAGTAACCAAAGATTTTGAGGAATATAACTACAAAAAGTTAAAGGGAAATCTAATGGTTATTTCACAAATCACAAATATTTTTTATAAATATCCCTACTTAAATATAAAACAGATATGAAAATACTCAGCAGTCAGGTAGCATATATGGAGATGATGCTTTACGTTAAAGACCCTTTGGGAAAATGAAGAGAAAACAGGAATTTGTCTCTTTGCTAGTCCTGGAGCTGATTCAGGGACTTTCTCTTGCTTCAGATGCTGCCTGACCAGCTGAGTATTTCTTGCACTTTTTAAAAAAATTTTAATTTTAGTTTTTGGCAACTACAGTCCTTTTGGATTTCTTATTGATAAGTGTCTATATCAGCTCTCAGGGTAATCCCATCCCCTCACTTATTCCCTTGTAACCTATTCACACACACAGCCCTACCTCCACAACCTCTCAGTTGGCAAATGTACTGCAAGTAACTTACAGAGCCACTAATCCTAACAGTCTGTACATCTTTGAGATGCCGCAAAAAAGCCAGAGCTCCCAGAGGAAACCCACGTGATCACAAAGAGGACATGTTAACTCCACGGGGTACTGATTGTGGATGATCAGTCATGATCATATTGAATGGTGGTGCTGGCTCGTAGGGCTGAATAGCCTACTCCTGCACCTATTGTCTGTTGTCTATTGCACTCCAAAAAGAATGCTGCAATCTCTCTGGGATATGGATACAATTTTGAGGGCAGAGAAGACACGGGGTTATGGTAAAACAGGACAAGACAATTAATGCTAGGTTTCTCTTTGAAAGACCACACACACACACACATAGGCCGAACCTTCTCCTATGCTGTCAACACACACGTAAAGGGCCTGTTCCATTGACGCGACTTTTCAGCGGCTGTCTTCGACCTTCAAGCTCGAGGGCACTCGCCTGAAAAACCTCGAGCTGGATCGACCGTCAGCGATGAAACCGCGATCCGGATCGACCGACCGCACACAAACACATTGCAAATGCGGGGGCCAGGTAAAGCCGGGGAGCGCTGTCTGAAATTCACATCCGCGATGAACAGGAAGGTAAAAGATGGCTGCCCCAGTTACGGAAAACCCGTTAGAGAGCACGGAGAGGGGGGAGGGAGGGGGGGGGGGGAGAGGGGGGAGAAGGGGGGGAGAAGGAGTGGAGACACTTTTTAGAAGCCAGACAACTTTTAATAAAGTTTAGCGTGCATTTAATATTACCGGTCGGTTTACATACCTTTTTTTTCTCAACGAGCTTTACCTTCGTCTACCCTCGATTACCTTTGATCGCCTTTGATTACCTACGAATAGCATTATGACCTATTAGGACCCACTACGACTAAACCTACGAGTAAAAAAATATAGATTTTTTCCATGGCGACCTTTTTTTACTCAGCATGTTGAAAAAAACGCCGCGACCTAGCTGAGGCCTCGAGTACGCGGGGACTACTCTCGAGCATGAAGGAGAGTTACAAAGACCTCCTAGGACATCGTGTCGACCATGCTGCGAGTATGAGTCGAGGGCAAACTCTTCTAAACTCGCCAATTAGGTCGCCGCAGTGGGACAGGCCCTGAAAGGTTCACTCGTCCTTTTGATCTAATAAGAGTCAATCTGTCTCCATCTTCATTACAAAACATTCATCAAATAAAGTGATTCTAAAACACATCGTGTAATCAATCAATCCAGTTCAGGTGTTGTACTTCTACAAATTCCTCCACCAAATGTTATCCCCCCCTTACTTGAAGGTGCTGTCTTTTGCAAGAATATTGAATGTGCAGAGGGTTATAAACCTGGGCATGGAATTAACACGAGAGATTCTAGATTTGAGTGGCTCTACACGGAAGCAGATCTTTTTCATTTAGTTTAGTGTACAGATCTAGCATGGAAACAGTCACTTTGGCCCATCGAGTCTGCGCTGACCAGTGATCACCCACACATGAGTTGTATTCAAGAGTCAAGAGAGTTTTGTCATGTGTCCCAGATAGGACAATTAAATTCTTGCTTGCTGCAGCACGACAGAATTTGTAAACATAATACAGAACAGGAGATAAAAGTTCAGTGTGTCTATATACCATAGACACACTAGGGATAATTTACAGAGGGCCAATTAACCTTCAAACCTTCGGCCCACCGAGTCCTCATTGACCAGCGATCCCCATACATAGAAAATAGAAAATAGGTGCAGGAGGAGGCCATTCAACTAACGCTATCCCACACACTTGGGACAATTTACAATGTTTACCGAAACCTATAAACCTGCACGCCTCTGGGTTGTGGGAGGAAACTGAAGCACCCATGGAAAACCCACACGGTCACACGGAGAACATGCAAACTCCATACAGACAGCACTCATAGTCAGGATCAAACCCGGGTCTCTGGCGCTGTAAGGCAGCAACTCTTACCGCTGCACCACTGTGACGACCTTCTCTGGGCTGCATATTTATCCCTTATCGTTATGTGCTTTCTTGTGATTCATCAAATACTGCAGAGTGACTTTGACAACATGTATTTCAATGCAAGTGGTAACCCCAGCGGGAAAAGAAAATCCAAGCCAGGAGGATTTTTCTGCAGCTCCTGGATCTGAAAACATTTGTAATATGTATCTCCTTTCCATGTTAACACTTCACATCCAAAGACACCTCTTCACATCATCAATATTCAACTTATTGTGCGATTGGCCTTCCAAATCTTGTTCAGCGTTCCAGCCACATTTCTAACTGGTGCCAATCGGGTTCACCCCCCCCCCCCACCCCTATCCTTATCGCTCCTGAACACTTTGTGCTCTGAGACCCAGGATAGAAATCAGAAGGTGTAAACCTCCAAGCAGCTGAAGCAAAAAGCACACTATGAATCAAAGTGAAAAGCGATTCTCAAAACCACCGCAGGAAAGGCCATGGACAGACTGGCAGAGAAAGTGAAGTAGATCACTGAATAGAAAACACTAAAGACGTTGGGAAAAGCAAACGATTTTTAAAAATAAGCAAAGAAACTAGATGAAGCTACAAACAAGCAAAACCAAATGGTTTACAATTCAAATCAGAGAAATAAAGAAGAAATGAAAATGAAACCCAAATGAAAGCAGAAATTTACAACCCAACAGTACGAATGTTGAATTGTCCAATTTTAGGTAATAAACATCCCTCCTACTTTCTTCCCCGCTCTCATCCCTGTACCCCAGCCTGGAACGCACCCATTTAGCCCACTATCCCACCCCCCTTCGCTTTCCCTCCAGCACACTTCCACCTATATCCCTCAGAGACTTATATTTCACTGCTTGTATCTTCTTTTCTGAGACAATGTTGGCTCCTTTTCATCTCTAGCCCCCGCTACAATCAATCTGAAGAAGGGTCCTAACTCAAAACGTCACCTATCCATGTTCTCCAGAGTAGCTGCCTGATGTACTGAATTATTCTGGCACTTTGTGTTTTTTTCTGTAAACTAGCATCTGCAATTCCTTCTCTCTGCAGCATTTTTTTTACAAGTTCTGATAAAGCTCATGGAACAGAAGATAAAAATGTGAGTTGATAAAAGACGAGGTAGCAGGTGAAGCTTCAACAATACATGGACTGAATCAGCAAGATCCTATCTCCCCACAAACACAGGGAGATATCTCCAGCTACAAAGGGCATCACAGTGTGGTGTCGAGGCAGCAAGCAAGGCTCTATAAAGGCACGAGTTTCTTTTATTTTCTCAATTCATCACTGTAAAGAAGTTAAGTCTGACACACTTGTAACTTTACTTATTGTTTAATGATCACTCAGGTTAAACACATTCCAGCACTGACTACTAGCAGTCTATAACCGTGCTGGAACCAAGAGCGGGAGGGAGAGATAGAGAGAGTTATTATACTTGATAACTAAGGCGTGGTTAGTGGTACTGAGGTAGCTATATTATTGGTTGCATGCATGGACCATCTACATCCTTCCCCTTAGAAATCAAAACAGAATTAGAGCCGTGGCAGTGTAACAGCACAGGGCATGCGAGTTTAAGCAATGTCGCCGTAACGAACAGGCGGCTTGACAATGCGACCCGAACGCGTGCGTACAATACCTTCCCCCCCCCCCCCTCCCCCATCGGAAAGAAGAGAAGGCGTAGCGGAGGCAGGCGAGAAGGTTAAAGCAGGATCAAGTGCAGTCGAAGCTGGAAAAGCAGGAGGGGGAGGTGAACTCAGAGGAGGTGAAGGGACCCGGCCAAAACCAGGCGGCAGAGGAGGAGGAGAACGCAACAGCGGAGGGGTAAGCGGCATGCGGGAACAGCAGGGAGATCGGCAGCGACAGGCTGGAACGGCAACGGAGGAGCATAAGGACCCGCAGGTGCAGGTTTCGGCTCGTTCACAGCCAGTAGGTGTTGACGGCTCCGGCGATAGACAGTCCCTTCGTAGTCCACCAGGTAAGATCTTGGGGGGTCAGCCATACCGACCACGGTTGCGAGGCGGGAGTAGCCGGTGGTAGTCTGCATCCGAACGACTTGGCCGGGCAGTAGAGGAGACAGGGGGCGGCAGGACTTATCATGCGATCGTCGTTGACCTTCATGCTTCTGGTCAATCCGCTGTTGGACAGTGGCTGGCTCGAGCACTTTGGGTAGCAGGGCCTGTTGGGCGATTGGCATGGGTGGTCTTGTCATCCTCGACATCAGACGCTGGGCAGGGGAACCCATGGCTGGGTCCCGGGAGATGTTACGTAGGTTGAGCAAGCCCAGGTAGAAATCACAATTGGACAGGCGCGACTGCTCCAGCAGAGCCTTAGCACTCCGCACAGCCCGTTCAGCCAGGCCATTACTTTGTGGATACTCAGGGCTGCTGGTGTAGTGATGAAAGTTCCACCTGGCAGCGAAAGCCTTGAATTCGGCGCTAGTGAATTGCCGGCCGTTGTCGGTCTGCAAGCGTACAGGGGCACCGAAAGTTGCGAAGTGCTTGCGCAGCTTGCTGATGACCATCTCGGAGGTGATGGAGGGAAGTATGTCCACCTCGAACAAGTTGGAGTACGAGTCGACCAGGACGAGGAACTGCTTGCCCCGCCATTCGAATATGTCGGCAGCCAGCGATGTCCAGGGCATGGTAGGCGCCGACTGCTGCAAAAGAGGCTGGCGCTGCTGGTGTGGGGCAAGGTTGTTGCAGGAGGGACAGGAGGACACCAGTCCTAGGTCCTGGCATGCCTGGTTGCCCAACAGAGTCACACAGTCATAGTCGAGAACATAGAATAGGAGAGGCCGCGATAACATCTGCAGCACACAATTGAAAGTGACCTTCCCCACAGGTTTCAGCACCTCACCCCCATAAGCATGTACAGTCGAACGGTCCGCAGTCAGCAGCTCATTAAGTCTAATCTTCTTGAACAGGCTTGTTGACATAACATTGACCTTTGCACCAGTATCGAGCTTAGCCGAGATAGAATGATTGTTGACAGTAACGAGGACCGATGGATCAGGGAATAAAACAGGTGCGTGTAGGAGTGTGAATACACTGGCATTTCCTTGAAAACTAATTGGTTCAGTCGTGGGCAGTGTCGAGAGAGGACTGGGAACCAAACTCGTTATCGACTTGTACCAGGTTGTTTAATACTTGTCTAGAAGCTGGGGGAAGTTTCCCACTGGACCGGCAGGCAGCAGAGAAATTGTTAAATTTCTTGCAGAAATTGCAGGATTTTCCATAAGCCGGGCACTGCGACTGCATCGAATGCACATAATTGCAATTGGGGCACTTTTTAACAACGTGTCCACCGGGGGGGGTGGGTAGCTCGTCCGCGGCACAGGTCTATTGTAGTCTATTTTGGGATGTGGTCTGTTGAGAACCGTTAGATTGATAGCTCGGCTATCGGACTCCCGCTGTCCGAACTGCGGGTCAACAGCTTCGGCCAACCTGCATGCGTGCATGGCCTCGGTCAGAGTAAGATCTGGCTTTCTCAGTAGCTCCGACCGCAACTTCTGATCCTGCATCCCCGTTACTAAAATGTCCCTAGTAAGCTGGTCAGTCATATTTTCAAATCGGCACATCTGGGCAGGATAGCGCAGATCAGCAATAAAACACTCAACTGGCACATCAGGCTGTTGCTTCCGCGTAAAGAACTTGGCTCGCTCTAAAATGCGGTTAGAGGGCAAGTCACAAATTTCAGCAAACTTCCGTAGCAAACATACCGGATCATTGGCAGACTCCGCAGGTACTAGGACCAGATCGTTGTCATCCTGGACCGCAGGATTGTAGGCAAAAGCAAGTGCTCTCCTCATGGCATCAGGACCGGCAAGGTTCAACAGGAGAGATGCTTTGACGGCGTCGGGATCGTTTCGGTGAACGATATTCATGTAGTGTGTGAAATCCAACTCAAAAGTCGCCCAGCGCTCCGCTATGTCGGCATCAAAGACCAGGGGCGAGGGCTTGCGGCACGAGGAGGCCATAGTGGTAGAGGGGTACGAGAAAAAAACTCCGATAAACAGGAGGCGGGCGTTTTAACTATCTGACACCATGTAAAGATGTTAAGTCTGACACACTTATAACTTTACTTATTGTTTAATGATCACTCAGGTTAAACACATTCCAGCACTGACTACTAGCAGTCTATAACCGTGCTGGAACCAAGAGAGGGAGGGAGAGATAGAGAGAGTTATTATACTTGATAACTAAGGCGTGGTTAGTGGTACTGAGGTAGCTATATTATTGGTTGCATGCACGACCATCTACAATCACCTTATATTGTACCCTGGAAATACTAAAACAATCTGTCCTATGAAGTCTATTAATCCCTGAGGAACATGGTAGTTCTTGACTAGCTTTATCATGTATTTCCAGAAGTACATCGTTCATTGCCTGTGAGGCAACTTCATGTAGAGTAAAGGGCCTGTCCCACTTGCCGTCATTGGCGCCTCATTTACGCGTCATATGTAAAATAGGTTGGCGCGACGTCGCGAGCAAATCACGCGTCATCATGCCGTCTGGTGCGCGTTACGTCATTAGAATACCCTGCGGTGCACGGCGACACATGGTTACGCACGGTGACGTAACCATGTTTCACCAAGCGATACATGTGAGACGTCGGGACGCCAGCGTGCAACGCCAATGCGTTAGCATGCGTACCCAATGCGTCAGCGTGCGTACGCGATACGTCATGCTGGAGGCGCGCGAGGATTTCATGCAGCACGAAATCCTGGAGCGCCGCGCAATACCGCGCGCAACTCCACGCTCCTCCACGCCTCACCATGCGCCCGTCCCGTGCTACCCACACGCTACCCGTGCGTCACAACGCGATGACCACATATTTGGAGGTCGCGTTAATGGCGCGCAAATGACGGCCAAGTGGAACAGGCCCTTAAAGGCAATGGCTTCCTAAAAAAATACTATGGGAACAAAACAAATGGCACGGGCATGACACTCTCTAGCGGACATTACCTTGCAGTTACCATTATTCCCTCCATCGTGTATCTGTGCACTGTGGATGGCTCAATTGTAATCACGTATAGTCTTTCTGCTGACTGGTTAGCACGCAACAAAAACTTTTCACTGTACCTCAGTACATGTGACAATAAACTAAACTAAACTGAGATGTGGTTGAATGCATTTGGTGCTGGAGACAAAGATGGCAAAACTGAAGCTTAAGGAACATACTCCTATGTTGCATTGTAGAAACTAAAAACTGCAGATGCAGGGTAATACAGAAAAGGGCACAAAGTACTGGAGTATCACAGCAGTACTAGAAGAAGGACCTCCATCCGAAACCTCACCTATCCATGTTCTCCAGAGATGCTTCCTGACCTGCTGAGTTACTCCAGCACTTTTTTCCTATGTTGCATTCCCTTGGTGCTTGAGGGAGTGGGGAATGAATAGATGACCTTCTGTTTGCAAGTGGGAAATTAATATTTTTAGGATACCAGAGTGAATTTCAAGCCCTTGAACAGGTAACAAGCATCAAGGTAGTGAATCTGTGGTATTCATTGTCACAGGTGACTGTGGAGAACAAGTCATTGGGTATTTTTAAAGTGGAGATTAATCAGTTCTTGATTAACAAGGGCGTCAAAGTTACCAGGAGTAGGCAGGAGAATGGGGTTGAGAGGGAAAAATAAATCAGGCCTGATAGAATGGCAGAGCAGACTCGATGGTCTGAATGGTTTAATTCTGCTCCTATATCTGATGATCTTTTGATGATCTTATGCTACCCTGGCCTGAGAATACATCCATGCTGCTTTATCTTAACTTGGAAGTGTGCATTATTGCTTTGACAGTCCATGTCGGCATTTAGAACAAAAATGTGGAAAATGTAATATTGTCTACTTTGGCATGATAAATGTAAAATATTTATTTAAATGGCGAGGGTTTGTTGAGTTTGGAGAGCGTTTCCCCATCAGCAATAGAGAAAGCAAATTAATAATGATTTATGTTTTCTAATATTCATTACAAACTCCACAAATATGCACAAATGAGAATCAACATTTTGCTTCCAATGCTGACACACACCCTGCAAAGATTGCATTACAAATAGACTTGTAAATTGCTGAGCTGGGGAAATTGGGAACTTATCCAACACTCTGCTAATAGAAACATCTCTGATGTCCATGATTAACAACAAGCAACTGGCAGGAAGTCACAAGCACTGGGCGCCAAGCAAAACACTCCCCTTAACCCTTACAGAGAGCCGGCCTGTGCCACAGGGAAGCTGCATCAATTATTTCTCAATAAACACACCAAATTAAATCCACAAAACTGCATTGAAGATTTATTAAATCATGAGTTTTTATATATCTACAACACAATGCAATCATGATACGTGTTCCAGGCGTATCAGGCACTATCCCCAACTCTTTCTCCCTTGCATCGACGACTGCTTCCTGAACCCGTGCAGAACTCACTGAGTTCATTAACTTCGCTACTAACTTCCACCCTGCCCTCAAATGCACCTTGAACTGTCTCCGCCATCTCCTTCCCCTTTCTTGATCTCCGTCTCCATCACAGGGGACATACTATCAACTGATGTCTACTACATACCTATAGGATGGAACTGCAGATGCTGGTTTAAACCAAAGATAGACACAAAAAGCTGGAGTAACTCAGCCGTACAGGCAGCATCTCTGGAGAGAAGGAATGAGCGACGTTTCGGGTCGAGACCCTTCTTCAGAGTCTCCAGCTTTTTGCGTCTATCTGCTACAAACCACCGATTCCCATAGTTAATTGGACAATGCTTCTTCCCACCTCGCCTCTTGCAAAGACGCTAGCTCCTATTCTCAATTCCCCCGCCTCCACAGCACCTGCTCCCAGGATAAGGCTTTCCATTCAAGGACATCCGAGATGTCCTCTTTCTCTAGTAAACGTGTTTTCCTAACCCCCCCCCCCCCCCCCCCCCAATACCTGACTAATCCCTCTCCCTCTCTCTCTCTCTACATATCTACCTTCCTCTCTACCTACATTTCTAAACAATTTGCAACTCATCAATCTTCCCGGTAGATAATTCGCAACTCTAATCGCAACATGAGCATTGAGTCACAGCGGCCAACAGATGGAAAAGGCTCATCCAACCACCAAACCCACGCTGGCCTTCTCTCACTCCTTTACACTAATCTTACATTAATTCCTTTGAAAATAAATTCTTCTCACATTCTCATCAACTGCCCCCAGATTCTACCACATCAGGGGCGATTAACAGTGGCCAAATTAGCCTGCCGACCCACACAGAATGAAACCAGAGCACCTGGGCGTGCGGTACGGTGGCGCAACGGTAGAGTTGCTGCCTTACAGCGGCAGAGATCCGGGTTCCATCCTGACTACGGACGCTGTCAGTACAGAGTTTGTGCGTTCTCCCCGTGGCCTGCGTGGATTTTCTCAGGGAACTCCGATTTCCTCCCACACTCCAAAGATGTGCAGGTTTGTGGGCTAATTAGCTTGGTAAAAACTGTAAATTGGCCCTAGTGTGTGTAGGATAATGTTAGTGTTTAGTCAGGGTGATGAATCCGTGGAATTCTTTGCACAGACGGCTGTGGAGGCCAAGATAGTGGATTTTTTAAGGCATTGATAGATTCTTGACTAGTACAGGTGTCAGAGGTTATGGGGAGACGGCAGTAGAATGGGGTTTGGAGGGAGAGATAGATCAGCCATGATTGAATGGCGGAGAAGACTTGATGGTCGAATGGCCTAATTCTTATGACCTTAAGACACTAAGTGCAAGGTCCATCTTCTCGTATACATCAGTGAAGAATTCTACAATACTTGACAAACATCCACAAACATTGGCGTCACTTCACACAGCAGTGTTAATACTGAGATTAGGGTTGCTGTTGTTCTGGAGTGTAGTTGTCATGGGCTGAACAGCTTCCCATTGTTCCGAAGATTATCTGCACTCCTGCATAAAGGTTGTTGGAGGTCAAAGTTATGGAGAGAAAGAATGAATGAAGTGTTGCGGCAATGATGTAAACAAGGAAGATGGTTGTGTTGTGAACCTGTTGCTTGCCTTCATGAAGCCATTGCTCAAGGGAAAGAAATAGCGCATGAGTGCTGAAGTCCAGCGGGAATCCAGGGGCTTGAACAGCAGAGGGTGGGTGGGAAGAGTGCAGAGGCTCAGTAACCTGCCGTCAGCCATGACATACACAGGTCTCTCAAAGCTCTCGACCAGTCTTACTGTCTCAGACTATATTTTATCTCTGTTTGCTTTGTTGTTACCTTCTCCCAGCTAACAATGATCAATTCTACATTTCCCTTGATCTCCATTCCCTTCGTTCTATTTTCACACCTTACACTTCTTGATCTATGTATCACCCTCTCCCCCATATCAGTCTGAAGAAGGATCTCGACCCGAAACGTCACTCATTCCTTCTCTCCAAAGATGCTGCTTGTCCCGCTGAGAAAAGGACCTGTCCCACTGTACGAGGTAATTCAAGAGTTCTCCCGAGTTTTCCCCTGATTCGTACGAGTAAAAAGTAACAATTCTTTTCATTACAAGTATTTTTTTACTCGTGGACATTTTTCACAGCGTTGAAAAATTGTCACGAGTTTACCAGATTTCCCGGGTATCTACGTTAATCGTACGAGCCGCTACGAGACATCCACGAACTCCTACAGACCCACTACGGACATTCTCCTTTACTCAGCCCCTTTACTCCAGTATTTTGTGTCTATCTTCGTTTTAACAATTAAAGCATGGAATAATCTCCACCCTACTATAGTTACCCAACCAGATGCTACTAAATTTAAAGTAGCTCTTTCTTCCCAATAACCCTTTCTGGCTTAAGCCCTCCCATTTGGAATATTTTGGAGGACCAAGAAACCAAGAAACCAAGAAGAAGAAACCAGCATCTGCAGTTCCTTCCTACATTCCATCTACGCCCTCAGTAGCTTCTGCTTTCTGTTCATTAATGTCTCTGGCTCATACTCAATGTATATGGATTCTTTAACTGCACCCGCACATCTTAGATAGCCAGCCGTCACCAACCTCTCCCAGGCAACACCAACATAATTTCTTCATTCAGTCTCTCTTGGTTCCAGCCCATCACATCCAATCTCTTTTCACCCCTTACTCTAAACAAAGACTGACAGGCAAATGACAAAATCATCTTTCCACTAAACATTATACTCATTACCTTTTCCAGAGACAAGAATGGACCATTGTGGACTCCCACCCAAGTCGTACTAGCTTCTCGTTTTCACCCTACAAAAAGCTAACAATGGCTTGTTTCCTTTATCATCATTACTTTTTTGCAAATCTTTCATCCATTATTCTTTATCTCTCCACAGCACCGTCTATATTTCTCGTTTCCCTTAACCCTAACCAGTCTGAAGAAGAGTCTCGACCCGAAAGGTCACCCATTCCTTCTCTCCAGAGATGCTGCCTGTCCCACTGAGTTACTCCAGCTATTTGTGTCCATCTTTGACTTCATCTATCCTTGTTGCTGGCATTGATTTGTTCGTTTCACAGTTATAATTCATTTGTTCTTTGAACCTTTTCATACCTCTAGTTTCCCTTTCTTCTGACTCTCAGTTTGAAGAAGGGTCTCGACCCTAAACATCACCCATTCCTTCTCTCCAGAGATGCTGCCTGTCCCGCTGAGTTACTCCAACATTTTGTGTCTATTGCCAAATAATTGATTGGCAAATGACACTGAGCCATGAGCCTCCACAGTAAGCAAATTCCAACAGTATTTAAGATCTGGAATGTGAAGAATTGAAGAAAACAACGATAAAGACAAAGCTAAGCAGAAGTATGGACAAACCACAAAGCACCAGAGAGCAAGAGCAACACAGTGGTGCAGCTAATAGATCTTTGCCTCACAGTTCCAGCAACATGGGTTCAACCCGGACGTCCAGTGTTGTCTGTGTGGAGTTTGTATG
This sequence comes from Amblyraja radiata, assembly GCF_010909765.2. Lineage (NCBI taxonomy): Eukaryota > Metazoa > Chordata > Chondrichthyes > Rajiformes > Rajidae > Amblyraja > Amblyraja radiata. The sequence continues at coordinate 20,857,047 of NC_045988.1, forward strand.
TTCTTCCTGTGTCTGTTTGGATTTCCTCCAGTTTCCTCCCACACCACAAAGATAAACATGAAGAAGGGTCCAAACCCAAAACGTCACCTATCCATGTTCCCCACAGATGCTGCCTGACATGCTGAGTTACTCCGGCACATTGTGTTTGTTTTTGTAAATCGGCATCTGCAGTTCCTTGTTGCTACATTCTCCAAAAGATATAGGGTTGGTAAGTGAACTGGCCCTAGTGTAGGTGAGGGAGGAATTTGGGAAAAGGGGGATGATTGGGATGGTATCATAGGGTCATACAGTGTGGAAATAGGCCCTTCGGCCCAACTAGCCCACATCGAGCAATGGTCTCATCCAGACTAATCCCACTTGCCTATGTTTGTCCCATATCCCTCTAAACCTGTCCTATCACTGTGCCTGTCTAATTGCTTCTTAAACGGTGCGATATTCCCTGCCTCAACTACCTCCTCTGGCAGCTCGTTCCATACACTGTGTGAAAATATTACCCCTCAGATTCCTGTAAAATGTTTCCCCCTCTGGTTCTCTATCCCTTACACTGGGCAAGAAGAGAATGTGCATCTACCCAATCTATTCCTCTCATAATTTTATGTATATGTGCAGAATATAAATCAAAGACTATTACTCAATCACTGGGTGTTATCTTAACAGATCTATCCCTCGGTTATTTCAATGGAATATAAGCCTTGAAAGACAAACTGCATCTGATGAGTAAGGGCGATGACAGAGGAGCCTCTATACTAATTATTCACACACTTCAGCATGCAACTTTCAGGACACAGAATAAAACATGCTCCTTAACGTTTTGTGCCTTTAAATAGAAAGCAGGTTAATGGTGTTATCAGACAACTCAGCAAAACTATATTAAACCTAGGTGTCATCTGTGGATCAGAAGCAACATTTTCTTTCACTAAATGCAAAAAAAGACCCATTCAGGCTACAAATAACCTTGGCCTAAACTTCAATGCATCATTGAGGATATCATATTTTTGATACATCATTAAACCAAAGGTCTCTCTGCCCTTTCAGAGGGTTGTGAATTATTCCTTGGCACTACTAGAAACCAAGGGAGCTCTCCTGGTATCTCTGAACCAACAGATGATGACATTGCTCTGCAAGGATGATGTGGAAAGGAGAAATGCCACACTGGTCATTAGAGATGATCTCCGATATTCAGGGTTAAAGCAGTTCATTGGAGCAGAGCAAATGGGGCATTACTCTGCAGTAAACCCTTCAAGGGAGAGTCAAGAGTGTTTTATTGTCATGTGTTCCGAAACAGAACTAGGAAATTCTTACGGTAGACAAAAATGCTGGAGAAACTCAGCGGGTGAGGCAGCATCTATGGAGCGAAGGAAATAGGCAACGTTTCGGGTCAAAACCCTTTCAGACTATGAGACTGAATTCTTACTCTGAAGAAGGGTCTCGACCCAAAACGTCACCTATTCTTTCTCTCCAGAGATGGTGCCTGTCATGCTGAGTTACTCCAGCTTTTTGTGTCTATCTATGAAATTCTTACTTGCAGTTCCCCGTTTTGTTTAACTCTGTGACTTATCAGAACATGACTGGGTTTTGTGTTTCTGGAACTGGTGCACAACAATGCTGAGAACTATACTCTGCACTCTGTATTTATTTCCCTATCCATGTTCTCCAAAGGTGTTACCTGACCCGCTGAGTTACTCCAGTACTTTGTGTCTATATGTTTGTACACCAGCATCTGCAGTTCCTTGTGGAATCTGAAGGAGGGTCCTGACCGCAAATGTCACCGATGCACATGCTCCAGAGATGCCGCCTACCCAACCCGCTGAGTAACCTCAGCACTTTGTGTCTAATTTAGTGTTGTGTTTGGTTGGGAATTCAGCCTCAGCGTTCTGTCTTTTATAAACCAGCGTCTGCAGTTCCTGTGTGTAGGAAGATACTGCAGATGCTGGTTTACACTGAAGATAGACACAAAATGCTGGAGTAACTCAGAGGGACAGGCAGCATCTCTAGATAGAAGGAATGGCTTGCATCCAGAGATGCTGCCTGTCCCGCTGAGTTGCCCCAGCATTTTGTGTCTATCTGCACCTCCTTGTATTTCCCACGAAGCTGTCTATATTGACACCTTCAGTGCAATGAATCTAGCATTGGCAGTACATAGGCCAACATTCATAGATCTGGGGGAGGTGGACAGAGGGTTGTTGTGCCTTTGATTTCCGGTGAACAGGCCCATTAATCTCAACCCTGTCCACTGCCTGCAACAAGAGTGATGAAATAATTTCGAGGGCATCTATCATCTTGCCAATGGGGATGAAACGAAATGCTACGAGATTTGACAGGGTGTTTCTGAAACTTTTCTCAAGTTGGAAGCAGCGAAGACAGATCGATTCTTTATTAAAGCTGGAAAAACACAAGTTGTTCAGAAGTTAGGTCGCAACTGTGAATAAATATTTGACCTCTCGCTGCTGACGACAGACATTATTTTCTATTTGGCTGCTGCCATGCACAGTGATATTTATAGTTTGAAAAGGTCAGCCTGATGGAATGGGACCAAAGGAAAAAAAATTAAAGATCAAAATCTTAGTACAAGACATAAACACTCCACTCCCATCACAAAACACACAGTGATCAGCCTCTGATTGCTCTTGCATGTCAAGGTGATTTTCAGGGAGGGGAAGAGCAAGATATCCTAGCTTGCCCTGGTCTATAGAGCGGTGAGGAAAGTGTGAATCAGTACATGTATTACCGCTACCACAGCAAAGAGAATTGGAGTTGAGAAAGAAACTGCATGGCAACAGGCCCTTGGGCCCGCCATCGATCACCTGTACACACTAGTTCTATGTTATCCCTCATTCACATCTACTCCCTACACACTAGGGGGCAATTTACAGATGCCAATTAACCTACAAACCTACACGTCTTCGGGATGTGGGAGGGAACCGGAGCACCCGGAGGAAACCCACATGGTCACAGGGAGAACGTGCAAACTCCACACAGACAGCACCCGAGGTCAGGATTGTGGCACTGTGAGGCTGCAGCTCTACCAGCTGTGGCACTGTGCTGCCCAACACCTGCCAGAGAGGTACAAGGAACTCCAGAAGCTGGAATCTTGCGCTAAACACAATGTTCTGGAGAAACTCAGCAGGTCAGGCAACATCTGTGGAGATGAATGGGCAGGTGAAGTTTCAGGTCAGGACATTTCTGACAATTTAGAAAAGATGCAAGAATCCAATTTGCTAAACTAGGAACTGGTAATGCAGGAAGAGAGTGGGAAAGGAATATTAGTTATATATGTCTCCATTTTCTAGATTTAAAAATGTTCCAGATTAAGTTTACACAAGTTCTAAACAAATGCAGCAATATCATCTTGAAGGTCAAACAAGAAAGAGCCATGGTCTTACAATTAACAGGCACCCAGACACCGTAGCTCAGTATTACAATCCGTTAATTGAAGCAAGGTCGATAACGAATCGGTCTATCCATAAGAAGAACAAGCAGTTAGTTTAGTTTAGTTTAGAGATACAACGCGGAGACAGGCCCTTCGGCCCACCGAGTCCACACAGACTAGCAATCCCCACACATTAACATTATCCTTACACACACTAGGGACAATTTACACTTATACCAAGTATTCAAGCCCAAGCCAATTAACCTAAAAACCTGTACGTCTTTGGAGTGTGGGAGTAAACCGAAGATCTCGGAGAAAACCCATGCAGGTCACGGGGAGAACGTACAAACTCCATACAGATAGCGTCCGTAGTCGGGATCGAGCCGGGGTCTCCGGCGCTGCAAGCGCTGTAAGGCAGCGACTCTACCGCTGCGCCACCGTGCCGCCAGTTACTGAAAAGCAGTTTGATGCAAGTTGTTGGAAACCATTCAAAATGATCCAAGATGGCGCCCAAGCCAGGAGACTCTTTGTGTCACATTCACAAGTCACAGAAGTGGATCTACAATCACGCATTACATTCGCTCCTCTCTTTTAAATCTCTATTCCCTTTATATCATGTATCTATACACTGTGCATGGCTCGACTGTAATCATGTATTGTCTTTCCGCTGACTGGTTAGCACGCAACAAAATCTTTTCACTGTACCTCAGTACACATGACAAGAAACTAAACTCAACTCAACTCAGTGGGAGACAGATCTGAATGTGGGAAAATGAAGTTTAGTCGTCAGGGAATGGAATCGGAAATGTTAAATCCCATGAGGCTTTTAAAAAAAAAATAACCAGGATGCAAAATACACACAATGTCTGGCAATTAGCTGCCATTCCAAACTCTGTGGGAGGGAAATGTACAATTAATGTGAGAGGCAGTCAAAAAAGGGCTTACTGTAAAAGAGGAAATGTGAAACTGATGCTGTTATTACCTTGATGGATATAACCAGACACATCAGTGGGTCAAAACCACACCACCACACAAAGCTCCTAGTGACAGTTTTTTAATGTAATTAATTTAGCAAGATTATACAGCAGGACTTAAACAATTCAGGCGCTAGTTTCATAGCTGATAGTAAAAGAGTTCAAGATTTTAACCATTTTACCCTGATTGAAAATCTTCGCTTCTGTGTGGAGTTGGATTATTTCCCGTTGGAGCTCATTATAATCAATAGTTTCTCTTTGTCCATTTATCACCGCCTTGTAGGTTGACCTGTGAAGTTACTTTATGGGCAAGCAGACAGAAGACTAATCAACCAAGTCAAGTGGGGGTGGGAGATTGCAACCTTCACGTGGTCCGCCCTGTTTCGACGAATGCAATCAACCTGGCGTGCACAATCAAAAAGATCAGATAAAACAAGTTGTCCTACAACTTTAGGCTGTGCACGCCATACGCAAGAAGAAGAACCAGTGGACTCAGTGGGCCGAAGGGCCTGTTTCTGCGCTGTATCTCTAAATAGTTTCATGTCAAATGTTGCTTGATGGTCTGATCCTCAGTACTAACATTTGTACATGAATGAATAATATAGTCATACAGCATGGAAACAGGCTCTTCAGCCCACCTTGTACTTGCTGAACAAAATCCCACTTCTAAGATTCTTCCATTTTGATCACATTTGGCCCATATCCCTCTAAATCTTTCCTTTACCTGATGGATAAAATAGAACGACAGCAAGTGTTGCCGAGCCACAATAATACTGAGGGTTTTAAGGACACTGCTATCAATGCCCTTCTCAGATAGTGCCTGACCCAATGATTTACTCAAGCACTCTGTGCCCTTTTTTAAAAAAACATAGTCAAAGACCTGTCCCACCCCAGTCATTCGTTCTTTTCCCTGCTCCCATTGTGTAGAAGCTACAGAGGGTTGAAAGCACGCATCACCAGACTCAGGAACACCTTCTACCCCTCTGTCACCAGGTTTCTAAACGGCACCTCCATAAGTGCGAGTACTATCCAAGTTACCACTACCCCGTTGTGGTTGTGGACATTGAACTTTGTCTCTGGAACTGATGCGCTATGTTGCTGAGAACTATATTCTGCACTTTGTATCTGACCGCTGACTCACCTGTTGTACTTAATATGGGGTGATTGTGTCTATGTATAGTTTTATCGGAGCAGTTATAGTTTTATGTGCAGCATGGAAAACAGAAAACAAGTACTTCAGGACTTGTGACAATAACAAACCTAAACATAATCTCCCAAATCCTCTGAGAATATGTAAAGCAACATCAGTGACATCTCCAAGGCCAGCTTTGAGAGGCTAATTACCCCTTATACAATCAGTCTGAAGCTCGATCCAAAGCGTCACCGTCACATTCCCTCCACAGACGGTGCCTGACCCGCTGAGTTACTCCGGCACTTTATGTTTTGCCCTAACTACACACAGTCAGCTGTATTGTAAATGACAAGACTTTCACCTGCATGACAACTCCCAAAACAATTCTTCTATTCTGAGCAGTGTTATGACAAGAGATTATCAAATAGACAAGCAAAAATGTTCTCAAAGCATTCTTGACAGAGTGTGACATCTCCACCAATTCTTGGGAATCCCTGGTCGATGACGTCAGTCACCCAGTGCAAACTGCATTCCATTCAGGTAGCCACCGTGAGGGCAGGAGGGAAGGAGAGAGCAGGCAAAACCTCACATCAAAACCATGCGTGAATGTGTAAAAAAAATCCCAAGGCATTTTACAGAAGCATTAATCAAAACAAAAGTTGACTCGGAGCCAAAGGAAGATAAGAGCCTAAAATGACTTGGTCAAAGAGTAAGGTTTAAATGAGAGGAGAGCAGCCAGAAGTTTAAGGAAAGGCACAGGGCCAATCAATCAATCAATCCAGAAAATGTATCATCGTTGTCTTCAGGAAATGTTCATTCAAAATTTGCAATAAAGCTGTATCAAGTTTGATATACAGCAGGGTAAAGTAAATTCAGTTCACTGTATTCCCAATAAACTGACCCCCTCCACCCCCCACTATGTTGAAACCAGAAAGAGAATCTCAAATGTCAGACTATGCATGACTCCCGTACAGCAGCTGACATTCTGGGATGCAATGAATGCCTCATTGACTGCTGCACTTGACACCATTATATTTGCACATTGGCCTCCTCTTTCCCTTCATCGCATCGGTTATATTTAGCAGCCGTGACAAGGGAATCGTCCAGCAAATGCAATGGGACAGTAATTTTACAGCTACTGTGTGACAGCAAGAGGTGGTGAGAGAACAAATGCTGGAAGTACGGAAAAGAGGCACTAACATTGCAGGTCTGAGATCCTTCATCCGACGAGGGGTTTATTTTGACCGAGACTTTCTGATCTTCAAACAAGGTGAAGCAGCTAGTTATTGACTTCAGGTAAAGTCCCAATCGGCATCTATGGTGCTGAAGTGGAAATGGTTGAGCTTCACCATTCCTTGGTGAAAATACTACCAACGATCTGTTGTCTACCAACCACATTGAAGTGACAACTAATGCCCCTGTCCCACTTAGGAAACCTGAACGGAAACCTCTGGAGACTTTGCGCCCCACCCAAGGTTTCCGTGCGGTTCCCGGAGGTTTTTCTCAGTCTCCCTACCTGCTTCCACTACCTGTAACCTCCGGCAACCACCTGCAACCTCTGGGAACCGCACGGAAACCTTGGGTGGGGCGCAAAGTCTCCAGAGGTTTCCGTTCAGGTTTCCTAAGTGGGACAGGGGCATTAGAATGCACGGCAACAGTTCTACTTCCTGAGGAGACTGACGAAATTCAGCATGTTTCCAATCACGCTTATCAACATTTACAGATGCGCCACAGAAAGCACACTAAACACAGCTTAGTTTGGGAACAGCTCTGTCCAAGAACGCAAGCGATGTCGTGGATGTAGCCTCGTACATCACACAGACCAGACTCGCCACACTGACTCCATCTATACCTCACGCAAGTCAACGTATTCAAAGACTTGTTCCACCCCAGTCATATCTACTTCGTCACACTCCCATTAGGCAGAACATACACAAGTCTTGAAGCATGCACCACAGACTCGGGAACAGCTTATTCCCCACTGTTATCAGTTCCATGAGCTAGGCTACTGTCTGATTCACTTCTACCCCATTGTGGACATTGGACCTAGTCTCTGGAACACATACACTGCAATGCTGAAACCTATATTCCATCTTTCCCTTTGCTCTACCCATTGGACTTGAGTTAGGCTTGATTGCATTGTGGTGCAGCTGGTGCCGAACAGTGCCAAAGAGCTGGGTTCAATACTGACTACGGGTGCTGTTGGTGTGGAGTTTGAACGTTCTCCCTGTGACTGCGCAAATTTCATCTAGCTGTAATGCCAGACTGAGCCTTGGCCAATCTTGCTCTGTATGAACTGATGCAGCACAATGTGGAATTGTGAACTTGTCCCGTTTAGTTTAGTTAAGTTTAGAGACACAGCATGGGGTCCGCGATGACCAGCGATCCCTGCACACTAACACTATCCTACACACGTTAACGACAATTTAATTTTTTTACCATAGCCAATTAACCTACAAACCTGTAAACCGGAGCCCCTAGAGAAAACACACGCAGGTCACAGGGAGAACGTACAAACTCTACGCAAACAGCATCTGTAGTCAGGATCAAACCCGGGTCTCTAGCACTGTAAGGCAGCAACTATACCGCTGATTCATCGTGCTGCCTGGGCCATAAGATTCGGGACTTCCATAAGAAACTTTAACCCAAGGCAGGGAGTCCAATCGGACAGTAAATTACTGCCAAGTTTAGGGTAGAAACACGGGATTAATTCCACCAGGAACTTTTCATGCGAGGACACAGGGGAGGGGTTGGGGAAGCAAGCTTTGCCACTAAGGTTGCGGAGGCACAGCAGATAAAGATATTTTACACCACCAATCTGCCACAAAGCTATACAGCATGAAGTTCAAATGATATTTCCAAGATGCAAAAGCACATAAGATACAATCTCTGCCAAAATAGTTAATTTAAGGAAATCTGCCTCAAGGTTCAGAATTCATTTTGTTTTGAAGCACAGCACCAGAGGGTGGATGGGTCTGTTTGTCTGTAATTACAACATTTCTGATGCAAGTATTAGATTAAATGGAAGACTATACGACCATAGTGTTGAGATATATTTCCAAAAGCATCCAAAAGCAAGAGTTAACACAACATCACACGACACATGTGCAAACTTTGTACATAAAGACTTAAATACAACTACACAGAGAGGCACAGTGGTGTGGTGGTAAAGCTGTTGCCTCACAGCGCCAGAGACCCAGGTTCGATCCTGACCTCGGGTGTTGCCTGTATGGAGTTTATATGGGTTTAACTGTATGGGTTTTCTCCAGGTGCTCAAGGTTTCCTCCCACACCTCAAAGACGTACAGGTTTGTAGGTTTACTTGACTTGGGTAAAAAAATTGTAAATTGTCCCTAGTGTGTGTGTGTAGGATTGTGTTAGTGAACTTGTCGGAGCGGACTCGGTGGGCCGAGGGGCCTGTTTCTGTGCCGTATCTCTAAAGTCTAAAACCGACAAATATGTACTAAAACACAACCTCGCACACATGCAAACACAAGATGACACGTAAATGAGAATCATAACATACGCAATTTCACACATGTGCACCCAACGACAGCAACAGAACCCAACACATGCAAACATACATTTGCAAACATAATCATGACCATCTTATACATAAACCTAATGAGAAGCCAACGTATATGGGCTAACGTGCAAACTATTGTTTTCTGGTGCAAGTTTAAACAATATACATGCACCACAAATCATACAGCCAAACTGTATAAACGGCAGACAAGAAGAAACAGGCCGAGACTATGAGAAGAGAGAAAAGGGAACAGGAGCCATTAAGTGGTCTCTGTTTCAGGATCCAGTTCATTGCACTTCTGTGAATCCTCATCACCACACATCGTAAAGCAAATGTTTTGGCCCAGCTGTACCCCAGGATATTGTTATTTTCCTAAATGAGCTTAAGCCCTCTGCTACAGCACGAGCCTTCAAAGTCTGAGAAACCTACAAATCCAGTCAAATTACAGTGGGCATCCCCAGGCACCCCCACTCAAATATCAAGGCAGTGAGTCGTATTAAATCGATGTCCGCAGGCCTCCCATAGGCAGAAGAGTTTCAAGTCTCCTGACTGTAAACTCTCAGGAGTCCCAGCGACACTTCAGGAGCCCACAACACTGACAGACAGTGAGCAGATGTTTGTGAAGGCTCTGCTTACAAATCCGTAATCAGATGGTCGATCTTCAGAAAGCATCTGGTACCTCCCAACATAAAGACAACGGCCACACATCACCCTTGCACTTGGCCAGAATGGGTAGGTCCCAGGTTTTATCCTTCGATTCAGCACTGATGGTCGATAGTCTATAAGCGATGGCCATAAAGTTGACTCTGGTGCCCCAACCTTGATAAAGGCCATCTTGCTACTGGTCTGCATCGTTCAGGCAAATAATGCTGGATCTGTCATGCAACCAAGAACTACATAGCATGGTAATGATTAAAGCGATGGAAGGGAGGTCATCGGCTCTGACCTTCCTTCCTTCGAGGGGATCTATCGCAGTCACTGCTTCAAAAAGGCTGGCAGCATCATCAAGGACCCACACCATCCTGGTCACACACTCATCTCCCCGCTACCTTCAGGTAGAAGGTACAGGAGCCTGAAGACTGCAACAACCAGGTTCAGGAATAGCTACTTCCCCACAGCCATCAGGCTATTAAACTTGGCTCGGACAAAATTCTGAACATTAATAGCCCATTATCTGTAATTTGCATTTAATCAGTTTATTTATTCATGTGTGTATATACGTATATAATGGTATATGGACACACTGCTCTGTTTTTGTAGTCAATGCCTACTATGTTCTGTTGTGCTGAAGCAAAGCAAGAATTTCATTGTCCTATCAGGGACACATGACAATAAACTCTCTTGAATCTCTTGAATCTTGAATTTTGAGAAGAAATCCGTGCTTGAGGGAAATTTGATATCTTCATTTGATATCTACAGTGGGATCTTGGTGTGCTTGTTCATGGAACACAATGCGTACGGACATGTACAACAAGCAATTAGGAAGGTAAATGCTACATTGGCTTTTATGGTAATGGTGTTGGAAGCCATGTCATACTGAAAGCTCATTTACCATGTTGTCTGCGGTTTATATCTTCACAACTAAAGCGGGACATATGTGCATTGGAGTCAGTACAGCACAGACTCATTGTTGATTGTAGATTGATTCCTGAAATGAAGGGACAATCTGTGAGCAGAGATTAAGTGTGGGCTGTATTAAATGGAGTTTAGAAAATGAGATATAATCTTAAATATATATGAATCTGTTGGTTTGACATAATAGATGCTGAGAGGTTATTTATTCTGGCTGTAAAGCCGACAATTAGGAGCTGGCCACAGAGAAGTGAAATGACAAGGTTATTTTGCAGAAATTAAGATCTACAATTTACCTCATGGGGCTGTGATTGCTTTGTCACTGAGTCTAGTCATGGTTAAAACTAAGTGAGTGAGCTAATAGATAAGAATTCAATGGGTAAATGGATGGTATAAGATCAGATCAGATCCAGATCAGATTAGTTTATTGTCACATACACCAGCATGCAATGAAAACCCTTGTTCACATGAAACTCACAGAGTAAATATTATACATACAGTGATAGCAAATGCGATAAATACAACAAAGAATGCGAAAAGACAGAACGGTGCAAGAATATTAAAGTACAATAATGGAATAACTGAAAGAAATAGAATTAAGTGTAAAAATAGTTGGCAGTACCTCGGGGAAGGGGGTGTGAAAGGTAATTAGATATAATTTAGATATAATTTAGATAGATATAATTTAATTGCCACACAACCAAGGTCGGTGGAATTTGGGTTGCCAGCAGCGGTACAGTGATAAAGAACACAACCACAATAAAAGTTTTACACAAACATCCACCACAGCATTCATCACTGTGGTGGAAGGCACAGAGCTTGGCCAGTCCTCCTCCATTTTCCCCCGTGGTCGGGACCTCCACCCTCCACAGCCGTTGCTGCGGGCGTCCAGATGGTAAGGGACAAAGTCAAAGTCAAGGTGAGTCCAGGATCGGCTCTTCCCAACCAGAGACCGCGGCTTCAGGCTGGTGTAGGCCGCAGGCCGGCGGTCAAAGTTTTAAAGTACCTGCCGTGCCGCAGCCGGAAGCACCGCAGTCTGCAGGGCCGGCGGTCGAAGCTCCCCTCCAGGGGAGATGGTAAGTCCATGCCGCACCCGCAAGAATCTGATAATAGTGGGGATGAAGCTGTCCTTAAGTTTGGACATCCAATCTTTCATCTTGTCCCAAAGAGAGAAGGGAAGGGTGAAGATGGCAAGCATCCTTAATAATACTTCCAAGCCTTCCTGGTGATCAGGAAGATCACCACTTATTAAATGGCAGAGTAATCTCAAATGATGGGATGGTATGGTCTTGCTTATATTTGTTAATGCTCAGGTTTATGACACAGGCTAACTTGTTCTATGTTCTGTCTGGGTAAATATAATTTGCCCTTTATTCTTTAAGTTTCACAACACGAATAATTGTTAGGGAAGCGCTTCAGTCCCTTTGCGACAGAACAGCAAAAATATTCTCAGGAAAGCATTGGAGGAAAGTCATCAAAAAACAACCAAAAACAGTGTTGCACCGGTAGAGTTGCTGCCCTACAGCGCCAGAGACGCAGGTTCGATCCTGACCATGGGTGCTGTCTGTACGGAGTTTATACGTTCTCCTTGTGGTCGTATGAGTTTTCTTTGGGTGCTCCGATTTCCTCCCACATTCCAAAGTCATGCAGATTTGTAGGTTAATTGGCTTCTGTAAATTTTTCCTAGTGTGTACGATGTGAACTGGGATAACATAAAACTAGTGAACGGGTCGGCACAGACACGGTGGGCCGAAGGGCCTGTTTCCACGCCGTATCACTAAACTAAACTAAACTCTGAATAGCATATCATCGAAAACATCATTAGTTAAAATGTCACTTTTTAAAGTGCATTATCTACGTTACTCCTTCAATACAATACTAAGAAAATGCCACGTTATTTGACACACTGTACATCAAATGAGATGTTAAGCTAAAGTCACATCTGTCCATTCAAAGAAATATAAAAGGTCCCGTGACACCATTATAAGAGCAGCAGCTATTGAAAATCATAACTGCAGTCTCTGCATTTTTAGGCAGAAGCTGTTTTCACCGATTCTACTCATCCCATTTATTCCGTATACTTTTCAGTCTGAAGAAGAGTCTTGACCCAAGAACGCCACCTATCCATGTTCTCCAGAGATGCTGCCTGAGTTACTCCAGCACTTTGTGTCTTTTCTTCAGTTTAGGGATGCAGCGCGGAAACAGGCCCTTGGGCTCACCGGGATTGCATCGACCAGCGATGCCTGCACATTAACACTATCCTACACCCACTAGGGACAATTTTTACACTTATACCAAGCCAATATACCAAGCCAATTTACCTACAAACCTGTTTGTTAACCAGCATCTGCAGTTCCTTGTTTCCGCTCTTTCGTTTTTTATTTATTACTTGCACTTGCCCTGCTGCCTTGCTCAATTATTCCATTCAACATTCAACTTCCCAGCCTTCACCACTTTTCTTTCTTCGTTTTCCTTGACTTTGTATTTCTTAGAACCTGTTACATACCGACAAATTTTAAAAAAACCAGTTTTAATGAAAGGCATTTGACCTGAAAACATTAACCTTTGTCGCCTCTCCCCAGAGACTCCCGAACTTTAAAGAATTTGTGCTCAGTGGGTTCTACATATTTAACCAAATCCACTGTAAATACACAGGTCATTCGAGGGACCTTCACAGACTGCCTCTGAAACTTCCCCGTGAACCGCAAAACACATAGTACAATCTCCAAAGTCTGAAAGCCTTCACTGTTTGCAACGATATTACATGCGCTACACAATGACCCGAAGAATTCCAACGATTTTGGATTTTATTTCAGATATTATGGCAGAACGCTGCAGATTTTAGATGTCACAGTTATTGTTTAGTTTATTAGTGTCATGTGTACCGAGATACATTGGAAAGCTTTTTTGTTGCATGCTATCCAGTCAGCGAAAAGACTGTACGTGATTACAATCAAGCCTTCCACAATGTACAGATACAGAATAAAGGGTAGACAAAAATGCTGGAGAAACTCAGTGGGTGAGGCAGCATCTATGGAACGAAGGAAATAGGCGACGTTTTGGGTCGAGACCCTTCTTCAGACTGAACTTAGGGTTAGGGTTGGGGTTAGGGCTAGGGTCAGACTGAAGAAGGGTCTTGACACGAAACGTCGCCTATTTCCTTCGCTCCATAGATGCTGCCTCACCCGCTGAGTTTCTCCAGCATTTTTGTCTACCTTCGACCAGGATAGAGGGTATAATGTTTCGTGAAAGATACAGTGCAATAAAGTCCCATAGATGATAGTTCCATCAGTGTGAGATGTCCTCTATCTTTAGTAAACATGGATTCCCTCTGCTTTCATTGAGGGGTCCCACACCCATATTTCCTCTGTGTCGCATAGTTCTGCTCTCACTCCCCGTCCCCCCAGACAGAACAAGGATAGAATTCCCCTGGTTCTAACTTTTCACCCCACCTATTCTTTGTTTCTACTTCTAGACACATTGTTTATTTTTAATTTAGATTACCATTATCGTTTTAACTCAGCGAGTCAACCAACATCTGCGGAGGGAATGGATAGGTGACGTTTCAGGTCGGGACCATCCTTCAGACCTGTTCACCTGCCCATTCCCTCCACAGATGCTGCCTGACTCACTGAGTTACTCCAGCACTTAGTGTTTTATTCAACATTCCAGAATCTGCAGTTCTTTGTGTCCCCATTATCATTTTGTTTTTTTTAATACCAAAATATTATTGGTAGGAAGGGACTGCAGATGCTGGTTTAAACTGAAGATAAACACAAAATGCTGGAGTAACTCAGCGGGACAGGCAGCATCTCGCATTGATGTTTTAGTTTCGTTTAGTTTAGAGATACAGCACGGAAATAGACTCTTCGGCCCACCGAGTCCGCACCGACCAGCGATCCCCGCAAACTAGCACTATCCTGCACACACTAGGGACAGTTTACATCTACACCAAGCCAATTAACCTGCATACCTGTACGTCTTTGGATTGTGGGAGGAAACCGAAGATCTCGGAGAAATCCATCATGGAGAGAACGTACAAACTCCATACAGACAGCACCCGTAGTCGGGATCGAACCTGGGTCTCCGGCGCTGCAAGCGCTGTAAGGCAGTAGCTCTACCGCTGCGCCACTGCGGTTGTTCTTTCTCTCCAGAGATGCTGCCTGTCCCGCCTTGTTGACATTTTGTGACTATGTTCAAAGCATTATTGGACTGGGTCCAGAAAATCATTACATAGTGTTTCTAATGTAAGAGTAATGGCATTATAATCAGGTATAAAGAGGTAACTCCCGCCCCAGCAAGAATTCTATAGAATGAACGCCACAACACCCAGTGCACACACAGCTCATGAGCAAAGTGCTTGATGTTCTAAGATAGAGCATTCAACATGTTTCTAAATTAGGAAGACGACACAATTGTAAAATACGGACCACACAGTGTGGGAAATGCAGTAGTGTACAACAAAGGTTATGATAGCTGTACAGCACAAGGACCTTAGTACATCCTTTGACGTACAGCTGGCTATAACCTAGAGCATAATGTTCTTGATGGTCATCCTTACTAAACTGAAACATTCCCACACTGACATTTCTGTCCTGGGCCTCCTCCATTGTCAGAGTGAGGCTAAACGCAAATTGGAGGAACAGCATCTCATATTTCGCTTGGGCCGTTTACAGCCCAGTTGTATGAATATTGATTTCTCTAACTTTAATGAACCCCTGCATTCCTTCTCTCCACATCCCTCCCTCACCCAAGTCGCACCAGCTTCAAAGTTGTCTTGTTGAGTCTCATTGTCTGTGCTTGTCTCACCCAGCAAACAGCTAACAATCACCTGTTTCCTTATCATCATTACTTTTTTACATATCTTTCATTTAATTGTTCTATATCTCTCTGCATCACCATCTAAATCTCTCATTTGCCTTTCCCCTGACTCTCAGTCTGAAGAAGGGTCTCGACCCGAAACGTCACCTATTCCTTTTCTCCAGTGATGTTGTCTGACCCGCTGAGTTGCACCAGTTTTATTAGATATTAGTGTATTCAAGACTGTATTGTGATTGGTGATAAGAAATTTGAGAAGGTGCATGATTTCAAGGAGCAAAACCTGTATAATAGCTGGCTTTCGGGTTTAATTTCAGATTAGTACCGTAACTGGGATATGCTGCTCTCCTTGTGCTCAAGTAAATAAAGTGTGCCTGGAAGACAAATGCAAGCTGTCAGAGTCCAGTTAATCAGCACCGACAACAGACACATTGGACTGATTAGCTTCTGTAGTGCAAGCATTACACTGGGACCTGTATAACGCTCTGGGACGGGTCCTGTGCTTTATCATACAGAAGACATTGTTGGAGGGATGTCCCTCACTTCAGTCCATATATCATGGAAGACAAAGTCAAGCTAAGTGTTTAAACAGGGTTGAGGCAATTCCAAGAATGTGCACTTGGCAATGGATATTTGGGGCCAAGTCAACCTTCTGATGAAAACTAAGGAGAACATATAGAACAATGGGTGGCACGGTTGCGCAGCGGTAGAGTTGCTGCCATACAGCGCCAATCGTGAATACGGGTGCTGTCTGTATGGAGGTTGTATGTTCTCCCCGTGACCACGTGGGTTTTCCCCGGAGGCTCTGGTTTCCTCCCACACTCCAGAGACGTACAGGTTTGTAGGTTAATTGGCTTCAATAATTAGTAAATTGTCCCTAATGTGTGTAGGATAGTGTTAGGGTGCGGGGATCGTTGGTCGGTGTGGACTCGGTGGAACGAAGGGCCTGTTTCCCCGCTGTATCTTGAAACTAAACTAAAATCTAAAATTCTTCGTTTGATCCGAGCAGATTAATTACAAGCAGATTAATTGTCGCTGGAAACAGGGACTCCACCTCCCCCTTCCTCCAGATCCAATGTCAACTACTGCTCCAGTAAGCGGGACATGTCCACCTGGACAAACATGAGACGACTTACTGGGGCTTTGGATTCATAAATGTGAAGTTTCAGCTGTTTAACGTCCAACAATACCCACAAGCGCATTTATAAAGATCCTTGAAGCACAGGGCTGCCAAGAATACCTCCAGGTACACATTTGTCAATACTCAGAGATACAATGCTCGGTGGCGGGTTTTCATAAATATTACACATTCAGCTGACAAAAAAAACATGTCCCAAAGGCACAACGCTAAATTTGGATTGACACTGCATTTGTTGGTCAGGAAACCACCTTCACTGCAGCCTTCTATAAATCATAGCAGTAGTCATCCTATCTTCTACAAGCGAAGTAGGAAATGTATGGAGGTTAGAAAATTACAAGGACCAATTAGTTGCCCTCACTGTTTTATTCTTCCACGATGTAAAAGAATAATTCTGTCTGCTCATGGCCACTGGCATTAACACAATAACACACAAATAGATCTAATCACATCATGCTCTTGTATTCCTCCACCATAGTTTGGTTTAGTTTAGAGATACAGCATAGAAAAGGGCCCTTCGGCCCACACCGACCAGCGATCCCCGCACATTAACACTATCCTACACACACTATGGACAATTTACAATTATACCAAGCCAATTGATCTACAAACTTGTACGTCTTTGGAGCATGGGAGGGAACTGAAGATCTTGGAGAAAACCCACGTGGTCACGGGGGAAACGTACAAACTCCATACAGACAGCGCCTGTAGTCAGGATCGAACCCAGATCTCCGACTCTGTAAGGCAACAACTCTACCGCTGCGCCACCATGCGACCCGTGCCTTTGTCTTCTGTATGCCATTCAGTCTCGATATTAGATAATCCACCGAGTTACTCCAGCACTTTGTGTTTTATTTAAGATTCCAGTATCTGCAGTTCCTGCCTATTAATCGCTTTTTATTTAGAGATACAGAATGCAAACAGCCCTTCAGCCCACCAAGTCCACGCTAACCCATTCACGCAAGTGCTATGTTATCCCAGTTTCGCATCCTCTCCCTACACTTGAGGGGCAATTCACAGAGGCCAATTTACCCATGAACCCACAAGTCTTGATGTGGGAGGAAACCGGAGTATCCAGAGAAAATGCCTAGAGGACGAACGTGAAAACTCTGCACAGACAGGTCATGAGTGGACACTGGTCTCTGGAGCTGTGAGATAGCAGCTCTACCAGATGCACTCCTGTGATGGACACTGTATATTTTACAGAATATAAACAAGTGGGGCCTTCATTCAATAAAACAATATAAGGGCCACAGGTACATTCAATGCTACTAATCAATGGCAGGAACGCTTAGCTGAAACTTCCTCTCCTCTGCTTTCTGAATTCTCTCGCTTAAATCACTGTGTACTCAATGACACGCACACTATAGACCCACAAAACATGATGTTGATTTAAGACAAATAGTGCATAGCTACAAGCTACAATGTATCTCTAAAGTCAAAATACAAGCTACAATGTATCTCTTAATGTAAATTACATTTCAGAAAGGTTTTGACTTTAGAGATACGTTGCAGAAACAGGTTCCTTTGGCCCACTGAGTCCGTGCCGACCAGTGTTCACCCCATACACCAGCCGCTCCAGACTTTCCAAGCTGCTGAGGAATGTTTCACCCGACGCCGGAGTTCCATCTTCCGACAAGAGGGCCCTGAAAATTATCGGACTGGTTGCAAGGCCACAAATGGGCCCCGACCTCGGGTGTTTCACAGAAGAAGAGGATTTAACTTTCTGGTGCCTTTCCCCACAGTGGAAAGTTTTGATTCTGCTGTGGGGGGACGTTTGTGTTGAACTCTATAATGTGTTGTGTCCATTTTCTTTATTTTTTTTAATCTTTTTCTCTGGTTTGTATGGAAACTTATTATCTATTTTATGTAAAGCACTTTGGTGTTAATGTGAGTTGACTTAAAACGTGCTATAAATAAAACGTACGTACTTACTTACTTACTATCCTGCACCCTATGGACTATTTACAATTTTACCAAAGCCAATTAACCTATAAACCTGTACGTCTTTGGCGTGTAGAGGTAACCGGGGCACCCGTGAGAAATCCCACATGGTCACAGGGAGAACGAACAAACTCCATATAGACAGCATCCGTACACAGGATCAAACCAGGGTCTCTGGTGCTGTAAGGCATCAACTGTACCGCTGCACCCCTGTGCTGCCCTGTCACTAAAGTCTACACTTCAAATGTACAAGAAATTAGGCTTTGCTTTTAGACACTGTACGTTTTTGTTGTGTGCGGTCCAGTCAGTGGAAGATTATACATGACTACAATCAAGCCGTCCACAGATACATGATAAAGGGAATAACGTTTAGTGCAAGATAAATTCTAGTAAAGTCCGATTTAAGATAGTCTAAGGGTCTCCAATGAGGTAGATGGTTGCTCAGGACCACACTCTCTGGTGATAGGTTCAGTTGCCTGATAACAGCTGAGAAGAAACTGTCCCTGAATCTGGAGGTGTGTGTTTTCACACTTCTGGACCTCTTGCCTGATGGGAGAGAGGAGAAGAGGGTGAGTCCGGGGTGAGACTCATCCTTGAATTGATGTGCTCTTTGCAAGGTTACAGTATCTGCACTTTGTGTTTACAATATTAAAGGCATCTTTTCTTCCTATGGGTAAAGACCACATTAGCAACAAATCCCAGTCTCCTTTAACTTGCCAAATTAAAATGAACAGAGTCAGTGTAACCATGAAAGCAAAAAGCAGAGGTGGGTTGGCATGGGAAAACAGGGCAACTCTGCAGAAAGAACAGCTGAATTAGTGACAGAAATAAATCAAACTAGCAGGACACAATCAGAAGCATTGCCCTGGTCAAAGGATTTACTGTTTGCCCTGCTCCATCAGGTCACTTGGGACCATGACCTACATGCCTTAAAAGTAGCACTAACAGAGCACCACTCTATAGTTGCTGGAAAATGAGGGTTGATGTGGACATTGTTTTGAACAATTGAGGGAAAGATTGTGGACAGACAAAAGTCATGATTACGTTCTTATTCTTTGAGATCTTTTGTTGAATGCCCTTTGGATAAGGCTGTTTAACTGAGCAGATGTGCTGAGAATGGGAGATCATGCGGTTAAAGGAAAAACCCGCCAAGTCACGTGAAGCTGCCTCCAGGACTACAACTAACCAAAGATGACAACCCGAAATGTCAGTGGCGACAGAAAATTACACTACTCTCTAAGAACAATACAAATTCTTAAATTACACCAAATTTTCCAACCAACCACACAACCTTAACACTTCATCATTCTATTTGAATTCCTTCGTTGCAATACTTCTTGAAACCTACTACTTGACCCAGTTTTAGATCATATATAGATACATAGATACACAGACAATAGTCGCCAGCAGTAGGCCATTCGGCCCTTCAAGCCAGCACCGCCATTCAATGTGATCATGGCTGATCATCCACAATCGGTACCCCGTTCCTGCCTTCTCCCCATACGCCTTGATTTCGCTAGCCCTAAGAGCTCTATCCAACTTTCTTTTGAATGCATCCAGTGAATCGGCCTCCACTGCTTTCTGAGGCAGAGAATTCCACAAATTCACAACTCTCTGTGTGAATGCCCTTTGGATAAGGGCATGTACTAGATAGAGCTCTTAAAGATATCGGAGTCAGGGGATATGTTGATAAGGCAGGAACGGGGTACTGAATGTGGATGATCAGCCAGGATCACAGTGAATGGCGGTGCTGGCTCGAAGGGCCGAATGGCCTACTCCTGCACCTGTTGTCTATTGTCTATAATCTCTCTATTCCAGAATCTGCGACTTTGCATCAAATTTTGATTGATAATCCACGTGAGAAAAATCTTGTGAATATTTAAAATTTTTAAATGTACCTTATAAAATGCAAGTTGGTGGTGAAACTGGCAATGTGGTGCACTCAGTAAATTATGTGCTAGCATCACCCTGACCACATTGATTGTGCAGGCTAGAATCCCAGAAATTTCTTTGATTGGTATTCTATAAAGAAAGTGTCCCGACCCATTCCTTTTCTCCAGCGATGCTGCCTGATCTGCCGAGTTACTCCAGCTTTGTGTGTCTGCCTTCGGCAAGAAGTACAGTAGTGTGAAAATGCACACTTTCAGATTCATGGACACTATCTTCCTGGGTGTTATCAGGCAACCACCCTATCACCAACTGAAGAATGGTCCTGAGCTACTATCTACCTTAATGGAGACTCTCGGACTATCTTTAATTGAACTTTACCTTGCACTGAACGTTATTCCCTTTATCATTCATCTGTGCACTGTGGATGGCTCTATTGTAATCATGTATTGTCGTTCCACTGACTGGTTAGCACACAACAAAAGCTTTTCACTGTACCTTGGTACACGTGACAATAAACTAAACTAAACTGAGATGTGATAATAAACTAAACTAAACCAAACTAAACCAGACCAAACCAAACTATCAGTGTCTCAGGAATGACAATTACGACAGGCACATAACACCTCAAAATAATAGAAGATTAAACAACTTCTATCAGATAAAACAAATTCTTGATTTCCTGGTAAGGTAATCATTCACCCATAGACATGTACAGCAGGGCAACCAACCATTCGGCCCAGTGAGTCTGCACTGACCATCAAGCACCCATTTGCACCAATCCTACCCCAAAGCCATTTTATTAAGCACACCAGATTCTCCCATTCGTCTATGTAGTGGGGCAACTCATAGCAACCAATTAGCTTGTCAACTCTCATGTCTTTGGGGTGGAAGGAAACTACATCTCCCTGAGGAATCCACATCGAGAGCACCAGCGTGTTTAATTGTCATAGGTACCGACAAACAGAACAGTGAAATTCTTACTTGCAGCAACAAAGAAGGGAAAACACGGGACGGCACAGTGGTGTAGCGAGAGTTGCTGCCTTACAGCGCCAGACACCTGGCTTAGATCCATACGACACCAGATTCTTCCAGTCCAATATTTTGCTGTTGGCATGGAGTTTGTACGTCCTCCCTGTGACCACATGGGTTTTCCCCCGGTGTTCCAGCTTCCTCCCACACTCCAAAGACGTACAGGTTTGTAGGTTAATTAGCTTTGGTGAAAATTGTAAATTGTGTCTAGCATGTAGGAGAGTGCTAATGTGCAGGTGGAACTTTTACACCCAGAGAGTTGTGAATTTGTGGAATTCTCTGCCACAGAAGGCAGAGGAGGCCAATTCACTGGATGTTTTCAAGAGAGAGTTAGATATATCTCTTAGGTCTAATGGACTCAAGGGATATAGGGAGAAAGCAGAAATGGGGTACTGATTTTGGATGTTCAGCCATGATCAAATTGAATGGTGGTGCTGGCTCGAAGGGCCAATGGCCTACTCCTGCACCTATTTTTTGTTTCTATGTTCAATGTTTCTTTGGAGGGTGTGGACTCAGTGGGCTGAAGGGCCTGTTTCCACGCTGTACCGCTGAACTAAACTAAAGCGTGCTAACTCCACACAAACAGCACCAGAGATCACCACTGTGTCACTCTTCAACCTTTTGCATGATCTCAACCAAGCGTCCTCATCTCATACAAGCAATTCCGATTTAACAAAATAGGTTGCAAAGATGAGAGAATGTTTTGGAACCGTGGCCAATATGACTGAAATATGGTCCGTTTCGAAAGATTATTTCATCAAACAACTTTTCTAATTAAAAAAATTGTAATCACTTTATTGGTTGGACAGGGAAGAGGTTGTGCAAAATCAAAACATTTTGAAACCCATCCATTGGATACCGTAAAAAATGTAATGAGACTTTATATCATGCCTCATCTATTTTTTCAAAATGTACATGCAGTAGAAACCACTTTGTTGCATTTTTGATACAAAGCTAAGGTCAGTATTTTCAGGTGATGAGCACTGCTCCAACTTTACAGAGAGAAACACCAGGTAATTATTGCCATGTGGGCACACAAAAAAGCTGGAGAAACTCAGCGGGCGCAGCAGCATCTATGGAGCGAAGGAAACAGGCAACGCTTCGGGCCGAAATCCTCCTTCGCTCCATAGATGCTGCTGCGCCCGCTGAGTTTCTCCAGCTTTTTTGTGTGCCTTCGATTTTCCAGCATCTGCAGTTCCTTCTTAAACAATTATTGCCATGTGTTTCTTCCAGTCCAATATTTTGTCCTCTACAGCTCATTAACACCCCCTGTAGTCTCACACTATTGTCTCTTGTTATTTAATCTCTTCATAGAGTGGCCAGTTGTTGTTTTTTAATCTCCTCTCACTACCTAGGATTTGGTGTTAAAATGAGTTATACATTTTCCTCTCGTCTGGTGGAAAGGTTAGCGACCTGAACTATTAAATCTGGTCCTCTCTCCATGCGTGGTGCCTGGCCAACTGATTCAATCCAGCATTTTCTGTTCTTCCCTCAATTCAGTTCATAGCCCGCAAAGCAGTTGGACAGGTTTCTTATGAAAACAAAATACAGGTGACTTCCCCTCAGTCACCTGTACTTTAAACTAAATGGCCATCTCATCTCTCTTTATGGACATGAAGTTATTATGGTTATAGACATAAAATGCTGGAGTAACTCAGCGGGACAGGCAGCATCTCAGTCTGAAGAAGGGTCTCGACCCAAAAAGTCACCCCTTCCTTCTCGCCAGATATGCTGCCTGAGTTATAACTGAGTTACTCCAGCATTTTGTGTCTACTTTCCATTGAAATCCAGCATCTGCAGTTCTTTCCTACACAAGTGAATGTGCCTGCCTGATTTAGAGCAACACTTCAGAATGTTCTCATCATGTGCCAAGTCAAAGAGTTGTGCAGCGTAGAAAGAGGCCCTTTGGCCCAACTTGTATGTGTTGACCAAGTAGCCTACCTGAGCTGGTCTCAGTTGCCTGTGTTTGGCCCATGTCCATCTAAATCATTACCATCAATGTACCTTTCCACATGTCTTTAAAATGTTATGATTGTATCCGCCTCCACCACTACTATTTCCTCTGTCAGCTCGATACATCTATCCTGTGTGAGAAAGTCACCCCTCAGGATGCCCTTAAATCTTTTCCCCCTCACTTTAAATCCATGTTCTCTAGTATTAGATTCCCCTTCCCTTGGGATATGCCACTGATAAAAGAATATCAACGGGCCCAGTCACAATAGGTTGACAATCACCTTAATAACCATTAGTCCCTGTTGCAAATCAGTTGAGCAAACCCTGTATATTTTCAGGAGCGATAATACATCACCTGGTCAGCCAGTCCAAAGTCAGGTTTTAGGTGACTAAAACCTGGAGTGCTGGAGTAACATAGAAACATAGAAAATAGGTGCAGGAGTAGGCCATTCGGCCCTTCGAGCTTGCACCGCCATTCAATATGATTATGACTGATCATCCAACTCAGTATCCTGTACCTGCCTTCTCTCCATATCCCCTGATCCCTTTAGCCACAAGGGCCACATCTAACTCCCTCTTAAATATAGCCAATGAACTGGCTTCAACTACATTCTGTGGCAGAGAATTCCAGAGATTCACCACTCTCTGTGTAAAAAATGTTTTTCTCATCTCAGTCCTAAAAGATTTCCCCTTCATCCTTAAACTGTGACCCCTTGGTCTGGACCTCCCCAACATCGGAAACAATCTTCCTGCATCTAGCCTGTCCAACCCCTTAAGAATTTTGTTCGAGACACTTCTTCAGGTGATTCGATTAGGCTGGTGGATGGGTCTGGCCAGTGGTGAGAGAGGGGGGGGGGGGGGGGGTGCCGTTGTGCTTCTGTGGAGGGGCAGGTGGTTGCTAATCCGAGCCAAACAATGAGTGAAAGAGGATGTGTCAAAAAGATTAGCATCTTTCAAGTGGATTAATCGACAAACCTGGATGAAATAAACCACTAGACGGTTAGACTGACCCGGCGTGGTGGCGCAGCAGTAGAGCTGCTGCGTTACAGCGCCAGATACGTGTGTTCAATCCCGACTACGGGTACTGTCTGTACCGAATTAGCACGTTCTCCCCGTGACCTACGTGTGATTTCTCCGGTTTCTTCCCACAATCCAAAGACGTACTGGTTTGGAGGCTTGGTAAAATTGTAAAATTTGCCCCTAGATAAGATAGTGTTATTGTGCGGGGATCGCTGGTCGGCATGGACTCGGTGGGCTGTAGGGCCTGTTTCCGTGCTGTTTCTCTAAACTAAACTAAACTTAATTAAACTAAATTTCATCTACGGTAGCCGCCATTTCAGGTGTCAAAAATTCAGTTTTCCAGGTCCCCATTCCCTGATCTTTACTATGGAGAGAGAGAGACTATATATCTACACCTCCATCTCCCACTAGGAAGGTCTTAAAGCCCTCCGTCTTAACCTACCTGATCTCCCAGTGGCTCAGCACTTCAACTCCCCCTCCCATTCCCAATCTGACCTTTCTGTCCGGGGCCTCCTCCAATGTCAGAGTGAGGCCCAGCGTAAATTGGAGGAACAGCACCTCATATTTTGCTTGGGCAATTTATACCCCAGCGGTATGAACATTGACTTCTCTAACTTCAAAGAGCCCTTGTTTTCCCTCTCTCTCCATCCCCTCCCAGTTCTCCCACCAGTCTTAAGGGCCTGTCACAGTGTACGAGGTAATTCAATTTCCCCTGATTCGAACTCGGAGAATTACGGTAATAGCCATTCGTAGGTGTTCGGGGCTCTCGTGGACATATTTCACAGTGCTGAAATAAACTTCACAAGTTACCGCGTTTCCCGAGTACCTGCCGTTAGAATTACGAGCCGCTACGTGACATCCACGAGCTCCAACGTAGCCGCTACGTACATTCTACGTACTTACCACGAGTTTGACTTTTTTTCAAACTCGGGAGAGCTCTTGAATTACCTCGTACAGTGGGACAGGCCTTTTACTGTCTCCGACTACATTCTATCGCTATCCCACGTACTACCCTGACATCAGTCTGAAGAAGGGTCTCAGCCCGAAAACCCACCCATTACCTCTCTCCAGAGATGCTGCCGGTCCCGTTGAGTTACTCAAGCATTTTGTGTCTACCTTCGTTTTAAACTAAACTTAAATTTGCCTTGGCTCTGAACAATTTTTCATCAACCTGGCCACAGAGCATTGGAGGACTGATCATATTAAATCGCTGTTTCAAAGGAGCTAATTCAAGCGATTACACGTCTGTTAATCCAACCAGTGCTGGGCAAGTGATCAGATCCAATTCTGAGTGACACGACCACAGTCTTCGAACCATCACTTCTCCAGTCTACTGTCTCCATCTGCACCAAAGAAATCTTCATCATTTCAGTTCCAAAGAAAAGTAAATGACTTTTTAGTTTCAATGACTACTGCCCAATAGCTCCAACACCGACCATGATGAAGTGCTTTGAAAGATTGGTAATGGCCTATATCTGCACCAGTCATCCCTGCAATCTAGACCCCGTGCAAGAAAATTATATGTACAGATGATGGCGTCTCCCACTCACAACATTACGCCCTGGGTCACCCTGACAAGAAGAACACCTATGTCAGAATGCTATTTGTTGAATGAAGCTTTTAGACTTTAGAGATACAGTGCGGAAACAGGCCCTCTGGCCCACCAAGTTCTCACTAACTAGTGATCCCCATACATTAACACTATCCTGCACACCACGGGAACATTTGCAAATTAGGTGATGAACACAAGCCAGTCCAATAATGGGAGCTGGTGCAGAGATGGTCAATAGCTTCAACTTCCTTGGCATCCATATCACCAGCCACCTAACCTGGTCTCCTCGTCAACTAAGCGGAGGTCAAGACAGTGCAGCGTCCAAGAAGGTTCAACATGACCACAAGGATTCCCTCGAATCTCCATGCATGCGCTATAAAAAGTATTTTGCCAGGATACATCTCAGCCTGGTGTGGCAACTGCTCCCCACCATCTGAATCTACAGAGAGTGGTAAACTCAGCCCAGCCAATCACAGGCTCATCACTTCCTTCCATCTAGTACATCAACATAGTGAGTTGCATCAGGAAGGGTGGGAGTACTGTCAAGGATGCCTGTCACCCTTCGAGAAGATACAGGAGTTTAAAAGTCATAAAATCATAAGTGATAGGAGCAGAATTAGGCCATTCAGCCCATCAAGTCGACTCTGCCAAACTTAAGCACAGTTTCTTCCCCACTGCTGTCAAACTCCTGAACCAATCACCAATTTCACATCACCTTTGCATACTCTTAATTCTATCTCATTCAGTTATTATGTTATTGTATTTAGAGTCATCGAGTCATGCAACATGGAAACAGGCCATTCGGCTCAACTTGCCCACACTGACCAACAATGCCCTACCTACACTAGTTGCACCTGTCCATATTTGACCCATATCCCTCTAAACTTTTCCTATCCACAACATATCCAAATGTATTTTAAATGTTGTATTAGCACCTACCTCTGGCAGCTCGCTCCATATACCCACAACCTTCTGTGTGAAAAAACTTCCCCTCAGATCACTATTAACTCTCACCTTAAACCTATGTCTGGTTCTTCATTCCCCTTGGAAGAAGACTCTGTGCATTTAACTTATCTATTCCCTTCATGACCTTATGCACCTCTATAAGATCACCCCAAAATATACTTTAATATTTTTGCACATCAGATTGCATTAAAATCTTTGCACCATTTGTATTCTTTGTTGTATTTATTTTTGTATCTTTTACTACTGTATACACTTTGCTCTGAGCTTCATGCGAACAAGGAATTTCCTTGCACGCTGATGTATATGACAATATACTAATCTAATCAGTATAAAGCTTCATTTAGAAAGATGCAGGGTGGATTTGCTAAGGGAAGGTCATATTTGCCAATTGATTTTTTTTAGAACAAGCAGGAACAATGAACACATTGTGTTTGATGTGATCTCCATCGATTTCCAGGAAGTTTTACACATGGCCCTGTTTGGCATTCTGGTCACAAGATTAAAGGTGCAGGGGGATCCAAGACAGAATGGCAACTTGGATTCAAGATTTGGCTCAATGCAGGAAGCAATGGGGAATGATTACCGGGTATTTGTGTGACTGGAAGGCTTTTACCAGTGGGGTTCCACAAGGCTCTCAGCACTTTGCTTTTTTGTTGCATATGTTAATAATTTAAACTTAAACGTAGAGAGCACAATAAAGAAGTTTCCAGATGATGCAAAAAAACAGCTACTTGGTTGAGGAAAATAAATGTTCTCCATTTCAGCAAAATTCAAATTAGTTCTGATACGTTTTGCAGAAAAGTGACACTTTCAGGTGGTGAGTTCCAGACTCCGACTGCCCTCCCATTGAAAGAAACGCTTCCATTAATCCTCTGCTAATTACTTTAAATCTATGCTTTGATCCCCTCTGCTGAGGGAAATGTATCTTCCTGCTTCATTGTTGGTCCACAATCCAGAAAAGTTTCAGGCAAGATTTTTAGGAAGATGCAGGAAGGCAGGGGGGGGGAAATACATTAAATGGGAGGATATTGAAAAGTGTAGAGAAACAAAGAGACCTTGAAGAATATGGTTATTCAAAGGCTGCAAGACAAGGCGGCACAGTGGCACAGCGGTAGAGTTGCTGCCTTACAGCACCACAGACCCAGGTTCGATCCTGACTGCGAGTGCTGTCTGTATGGAGTTTGTACATTCTCCCTGTGACCACATGGGTTTTCTGCGGGAGTTCTGGTTTCCTCCCACATTCCAAAGATTTTCAGGTATAGGCATTGTCAAAATTGTAAATTGTCCCCAGTGTGTAGGATAATGCTAGTGTGCGGGGTGATCGCTGGCCAACATGGACGTGGTGGGCCGAAGAGCCTATTTCTGCACTGTGTCTCTGAAGTCTAAAAGACAAAGAGATAAGATGGTTAAAGGGGAACATGGGATGCTTTACTTTATTAGTGGAAGCACTGAACATCAAACAAAGGATGTTTTTGTTGGAACTATATGCGGCACTGTGTAAAGTTTTGATCACTATAGCATGGTTAAGATGTAATTGCACTATGGCCACTGCAGAGAAGATTTGCGAGGATGTTACCTGGACGTTAGCTCTGAGGAAAGATTTGGATAGGATGGGGTCATTTGTACGGGGGAGGCTGAGGAAAGGTAAGTGCATAAACATTTGTGGGCCGACCACGAAGCAGGAAGATACATTTCCCTTGGCAGAGGGATCAAAGAATACCTTCTGAACCTTCTGAATTTGTAGTCGGCAGGGCAGTGCTCTGCATATCGCCAACTTGGATGTGTTGTGCATACTAACGTGCTGGTAGTGCCCCCTTAAAACTGTTGATTTGACTACATTGTTGTCTCGTTTATTCCATTCCCTTAAGGTTCTTACAAAGAATGAGTTCTTATAAATATCTGTCCTGGCGAATGGGATTTCTATTTGCATATCATTTGCACTTCCCCTCAGGGCGCGCGTCCCCGGGGAAGTGAAAAAACGATCAGATTTAAAGTGATCAGTAGAAGGATTAATGGAAGCATTTCTTTCAATTGGAGGGGGGGCAATCGGAGTCTGGAACTCACCCCCTGAAAGTGCCTGGATGTGTACTTGTAAAGCAGTGGACCAAATACTGTTGGGTGGGGTAGTTGTTCCAGCTGGTTCCATCTGTGCATCTCACACATACCCATTCACTTCTGCTTTTTCTTGCCGTTGGTTCCTTCTTCATATCCCGTCCTCATCTCCCCATCATCCCTCCTTTATCTGGTTCCACCCATCACCTGCCAGCCTCTGACTCATCCCTCCCGCTCGCTTCTAGAAATTGGCCATCCTCCCTCGATGCTCTCTGTCCTGATGTGGGATCTCCACTTAAAACAACCACCACAACTTGGCCTCCACAGAAGCAGCTTGATCCCTAATCCTTCCAGCTGTTTGCCTTTTTTGCTCCACGTTACAGCATCTGCAGCACTCTTGTGTCTCCTCCCAATACAAGCTGCCAACTGCAGAAATATTAAGTGAAGGTGAATGATCCTCTCCCTCTGCACTGTTACCCGCACTCCTTTCGTTTTACTTCGTTACCCCGTTGTAAAATCTGGGCAAGCCTGATAAAGTGCAGCAAGAAAGCAGTGGTTATATGATGATAATAAATCTGGGAATAGTGCTCCCAACATCCAGGTTTACCTTGGCATCAGCTTAGATACTATGGCTGCATACAGAGATCAATTTCCACATGCTCAGTCAAGTATAAAAAGCCTGCAACCAAGCCAGGGAGAAGACACACAGTAGGCGCCTGGAGAAAGGTGTTCCACCAGAGGATTCAGATGAAGACTTTGATGAGATATTCTAGAATAGGAACCTGATTCAATTCAATCTAATGATTCAATTATACGTTATTGTCACATGTATCTAGGTGAAGTGAAATGTTTTGTTTTTGCGTACAACACATAAAGTACACAAAGGGTCGGCATGTTTCTGACAGCAACAAAGTTACAAAAGTATTCATTAGAGCCATAGATAGAGACACAAAACGCTGGAGTAACTCAGCGGGACAGGCAGCATCTCTGGAGAGAAGGAATGGGTGACGTTTCGGGTTGAGACCCTTCAGGACATTTTTGGTTCGAGACCTTATTAGAGTCATGTTGGTAGGCAAAAATGCTGGAGAAACTCAGCGGGTGAGGCAGCATCTATGGAGCAAAGGAAATAGGCAACGTTTCGGGTCGAGACCCTTCTTCAGACTGATGTTGGTCACGTTGGTCTGTCTTTGTTCTCGGTGGCGGGGTCCGAGCGCCTCTTCGCAGCCGGTCCTCGGCCCAACCACCAGGTCGTTCGGCTCCGCGACAAGTCCCGGGCAACTTTTGCCACCCCACATCCCAGGCTTTCTTCAGTGAAACACATGGTGTATTGTGATGGCCGCCAAAAGGGGCACTTGTTGTTAAAGAATATGGGGACATTTGGTAGCCACAACCAATAGAACATCGAAGGCCACCTCTTCTCGCTTGAAGGTAGTGGGCAGCTCCATCTAAACGCTTGTAGATACAACTATGTGAATGAAGTGCCTGATGTTACAACATCCGGTCACCCAATCTCTCCGTAATGACAGCTGAAATTAAAATTCAACTTTTTCTGTTCAAAGGTGAATTAAAAAGTTTAAAAGGCAATGTAATGGAACCACAACAGTGCAGAGTAGGTTAAGGTTTATTATTTTTCACGTGTACCGAGGTACAGTGAATAGCTTTGTTGTGCATGCAATCCAATCAAATCAGATAATACTGTACATACATGCAATCCAGTCAAACTCAAATACAATAGATAGAGCAGAGTGTAAAATATAGTTCTCAGCATTGTAGTGCACCTGTTCCAATAGACAAAGTCCAATGTCTGCAATGGGGTAGAGGTGAAGGGCCTGTCCCACTTAGGCGTCATTTGCGCGTAATTTACGCGTCACGACCCACAACGGTTTAAAGCAGCATCTGCAGTTCCTTCTGACACACAAGCTTAGCTTAGTTTAGTTTATTGTCACGTGTTCCGAGGTACAGTGAAAAGCTTTTTGTTGCGTGCTATACAGTCAGCGGAAATACAATCCATGATTACAATCAAGCCTTCCATAGTGTACAGATACAGGGTAAAGGGAATAACGTTTAGTGCAAGATAACAGTCCAGTAAAACGCAGTCTGGTGATGCTCTCTTTCAAGCTTCTGTACCTTTTGCCTGATGGGTGCAGGGGAAAGAAGGAATGACCCGGATGGGGCAAAGTTATACTCTGATCATTAATGACACCAGTGGATCACAAAGCACAGGTCTGTTGCCTTCTCTCTAGATGCCAACAGGTAATCATCCACCACTGCCACTCCACCAGTGATCTTGAGGCAGTGGGAAAGCAAGTTATAAACTCATGCCAAGATGGCTCCGTCGATTTCCTGCAACTTGGGTTCATCCTCCAACCTTTCATCTCTCCGCAGAAAGTCCGTCAACCGTGCTATGGGTACCAGCGAAGGAACAGCAGTTTAATTTAGTTTAGTTTAGAGATATGGGGCAGAAACAGACCTTGTCGTTGCCGACCAGCGACCCCCACACACTAACCCTGTCCCACACACGCAATTATACCAAGTCAATTAACTTACAAACCTGTACGTGTTTGGAGTGTGAGAGGAAACCGGAGCACCCGGAGAAAACCCAAGCAGGTCACGGAGAGGATGTACGAACTCCATACAGACAGCACCAGTAGTCGGGATCGAACCCGGGTCTCTGGAGCAGTAAGGCAGCAACTCTACCGCTGCACCACCGTGCGAGGCAGCAAGAACTGCTGAAAGGTGACTATTTTTACATTTGTGTGCAATTCACCTGAATACCAAACGCCCCTCCCTGCCCTCCCCAAACACAAACCCTGCATCATTGCTGAGCAAGAAGAAATGTCAGCGGAGAGAGAAAAGGAGTTCAAAAACAAAAGAAGGCAGAAAACAGATGAAGAACTGAGGAAAAGAAATAAGGCAGACGACTTTTTTCTTTGAAGCTGAAACCATTGGTGGATGTTTTGGGAAAAAGAACCCTTATATATTTGCGACGCGGATGAGGGAAGTTTACAGCAACAAATGCTTTCTTGTTGGGCCGTCATCCCTTTTGGCCAGACTACCCTTATTCTCCTTCAGCACAGACGCCACCTTCCCTTCTGCTGAACACACTGGGGCGGCAGCTCTAAGGCAGAATTGTTCAGAGAATGCAGACCTCTGGTTGGTTGCCGCGGCGACAGACATACCACAACTCTGACCCCAGAGGAGGGTTACGTTCTGTCCCGGCAGGGAGTCCGAGGCAGCTGCTCCGCAGCTGTTGTATCCTTCCCTCTCCCACTACGCCCCACTCTCGCCCGCTGCTCCTGCCCCCCCCCCCCTCCACCAAGTACCACTCGCAAAACAAAATCCAACTAACAAAATAAATACAAAACCAGGTTCACAAGCAGCTAATCCTCACTTTAGCTTCAAAAACCCTGGGTTAGGATGTCACACAAACAGGATGTTGGTGTTTGATTGTTTGCGAGAACACGTTTAGAGAAAAGATTATTGCCTCAAGGAGTTTATTCCAAGCATAAATATCTCCAGCAGACTTTGCCCCACAGAATTTCTCCTTTGTAATATTATTTTGTCTCTCGCGAGTGGGACAGCCATACAAATTTCACACCATCGGGCTGAATTCACCCATGAGGGGAGATAGCTTTAAATAAAACTCCATGAATAATTCTGCGGAATGGAAGAGAAATACACGCTGGGAAAAAAAAAATCCAGGTGGATCAGTGAAAGAAAGAGTTCAGGCTTCAGCTTCACATATGTTCAGATACTGCCTGAAAATAATATTTAATGTAGGTGAATATTTCACATTGTTCATCTCAAACTACGAGGCCTCGAAAGGGACTTCTAACTGCAACTTAAAAAGGAACCGGTTACTTTGCGACGCATAAAAGACTGTCCTATGGTTGGGAAGGTTCTGTGTGTGGATCAGAATCGCCCTTTGGCAAAAAGCACTGCCAATTTATTCTGCATCGCTGATTCCTCTTTCTTACCACAAATGTTGGAAACCTCTTTTTAACCCCTGGCTGAGATGTATTGACTAATGATTCCCTTGAAACTTTAGGGTCTAATGTGTGGTTCAAGATTTTCAATCAAGCCTCTCAGTTTAGAGACACACAGAGTGGAAAACAGGCCCTTTGGCCCACCGAGTCCACGCCGACCATCGATCACCCGTTCACACTACCTGTTATCCCACTTTCTCGTCCACTCTCAACATATCAAGGGCAATTTACAGAGTTCAATTAACCAAAAAAACCTGCATGAGGAGAAATCGGAGGACCAGGAGGAAATCTACACAGTTACAGGTAGACCATGCAAACTCCACACAGGCAGTAACTGAGGTCAGGACTATCCCAAACGTCTGTTGTAGTGAGGCGTTGTAAGGCAGCAGCTCTACTAGCTGCAGGATTGTGCTGCCCCTTCTGGAGTAGATCGTGAGTTTCTGGACAGCAATCGAAACTACAGTTTCTATATAGATTAGAGATAGGAAGAACTCACATTGGCCCATTTCTGTGCAACTTAAAAATCCAATGTACTTGAGCATATATATTAATACTAGACCAAGTGGGACCAGTTGGGTCCCATCCTCCAACGGATGGGGGAGCACGACGTCACAGGGGAGGGCTGGTCCCCGAACGCAATATTCCACTACTCCCAATACTCACCGCTCCCTAGAGAGGGAGGGGGAGTAGAAAGGGAGGGGGAGGGGGGTAGAGAGGGAGGGGGTTAGAGAGGGAGGGACGGTAGAGAGGGAGAGGGAATGGGGTAGAGAGGGAGGATGGAGGGGGTAGAGAGAGACGGGGAGGGGGTAGAGAGGGAGAGGGGCAGAGAAGGAGGAAGGTAGAGACCCTATCCCATCTCCCTCCTCATTTCCCTCATCCTCCTCCCATTCCCTGCCCCAGGACCTACCCAGGTCGTAGAGCAGCACCAGGGCCTGGAACTCGGCCTGGTTCTCGTACTCGACCCGGCCCTGGCTGTAGACCCAGGCTCATCCTTGGTTCCACCGGCGGCTTCTTTCTCGCCCCGGGCCATGGCCCCATCCCAAGCCCCGGGCTTGACCCTCACGCCAGCTCCAGCACCACCCTCCCCACCGGGCATCGGGCGTTGGGCGCCACATGAGCCTGGAGTGCCCCTCACTCCCGGAGTGTTCCGTCCTGCCTTGCGAGTGCATTGAAACGTCACTCGGGTTTTTTTTCCGAAATGGGTGTTTTCGGGCTGCTCTTAAAACTTTAAACGATTAAAAAGTTTGGAAATATTGGTGGGAATGCAACGGGAAGATGTTTATCGCCTCGACGTGAAAAATTTGAGTAGAATTGTGTGAAAATGGGGAGGTTGTGGCCTAGCGTTTGGAAGAAAATCGGAAAATAAGAAAATTAACCAGTTTGACACACACACACACACACACACACACACACACACACACAAGACAAATAATTTTAGTATTATAGATATATGCAGGTAACAGGCAAGTGTTACCGAGTTGCAGTAAAAAAAATTACCTTTCGCCGTATCTTAGTTCATGTGAAAATAATAAACCAATATCAATATATGAAGCTGGAGTAACTCAGCAGGACAGATCCTTAAGGGCCTGTCCCACTTTCACGAGGTAATTCACAAATTCTCCCGAGTTTTCCCCTGATTCACTCGCAGAATGTTCGTAACGAGTCCGTAGGAGGTCATAGGAGTTTGTAGATATATCGTAGCAGCTCGTTATGCCAGCTGTAGGTACTCGTGGCATCAGGTAAGTCGGGACGTTTTTTCCAGCCCGATAGAAAATGTCCATGAATAAAAAAATGGTCGGGATGAAAGAATTAAGTCGTGAAAGTGGGACAGGCCCTTTATTCAGTCTGAGGGAGGGTCTCGACCCGAAACGTCACCCATGCCTTCTCTCCAGAGAGGCTGCCTGTCAGGCTGAGTTACTCCAGCATTTTATGTCTATCTTTGATTTAAACATGCATCTGCAATTCCTTCCTACCCAATATATGAAGGTGACAGGCAAGGACAAAATAGGTACAGTCTTGCTCCCACAATGGTCAGATCTAACCAACATTCATTCCAGTAGCATATGAATGAAAGTCAAGAAACATTCAAGAATCAAACACATTCATGAGACTAGTCAGATATAGTCCAAATCAGCTAAGGTTGACAGATATCATTTTCCAAAAGACAATAGTCTGCACCGCATCAGTTTTTTAAAATAAAAAATGCAAGAGCTTTATTCGTAACATTACTGCAACTGGCTTTAATAACAGATTTTTTTAGTTATCCAAATTTAAATTCCACAGCTGTCATGGTGGGATTCAAATTAATGTTACAGGCTGCTAGACCAGTAACGTAACCACTGCATGAGTCTGTTGTGTTAACAACCGTACAGGGGCAGTATAGAAAGACTGCAGTGGTTCATCATGGTAACCCAATGCCACCTTTCCAAGGGCAATTAGACACAGGAAATAATGCCCAGATCCCACCCCAAAAATATTAAAAATAATTGAGTGTTGTATAGATAATTCCCTGTATTCATATATATTATAGAAGCATATTCCCATGGGAATACAAACCATAGGATACAAGAGCTGCTGCCTCACAGCGCCAGAGACTTGGGTTCACTCCTGACCTTGGGTGCTGGCTGTGTGGAGTTTGCAGAGGAGGGTTACGTTACCTGTGACCACGTGATCCCCTCCAGGTGATCTGGTTTCCCCCCCACATCCAAAAGACGTGCGGGTTTGTTGATTGGCCTGTGTAAATTTCCCCTAGTGTGGATATGAAAATGGGGTGACATAGAATTAGTACGAATGGGTGATCGATGGTCGGCGTGGGACCCGATGGGTGAAAATCTATCTTTTCACACAGTGTATCTTTCAAGCAATCAACCAACCAATCAATTAATCAGTAATCCAATTGAATGAAATGCAGTGATACTTTCAATCTATTAGACTTTATTGAAATATAAATGTAATATTATCAGGCCTGGAAACTAAATTAACCAGATTGTAATGAAGAGAGAAAAGATTGAGCAAACAGTGAACGAAGAGGAGATGGCAATTAATTATTGACAAAATATTGTGAAATATTGCACATTCTGACTTGACAACGTTTTTCGTGCCTTTTTTGTTGTTTCCATTGTCGTTATTATTGATCTGTTATGTTGGAGCTTCGCTCGGGCAGCGCGCCTGAAATGTTGTTGTATGTGTTTACAATGACAATAAAGTATATTATCATTATTATTATTATTATTAAATTATTTTTACAACAAAATATTCAACATGAAAGGGCGGCACAATTGGCGCAGTGGTAGAGTTGCTGCCTTACAGCACCAGACCCGGGTTCGATCCTGACTTCGTGTACTGTCTGTATAGAGATTGTACGTTCTCCCCGTGACCGCATGGGTTTTCTCCAGGAGCTCCGGTTTCCTACCACACTCCAAAGACGTACAGGTTTGTAGGCATAATTGGTAAAATTACAAATTGTCCCTAGTGTATGTAGGATATGTAGGATGGTGTTTGTGTGTCGACTCGGTGGGCCGAAGGGCCTGGTTCCGTGCTGTATCTCTAAACTAAACTAAAGAAATAAGCAAAACGGAGAGAACTTAGAAATAGATAACAGATTAAGAACCAAAGGCAAAAACGATCATAAAACCTGGAGTGTGGTGGAAAAACAAAGAACAGCAAAAGATGATAAGATAGATGGTAAGAGCTACTGAAAGAGAGTATGAATAGAAATAAATGTTTTGTTGTAATTAAGGGAAAGATAGTCACAAGTACTGTGAACCCTTTGAAAATTATAATGGTTATTATTAAGAGAGGGGGGGGAGAGGAGAGGGGGGGAGAGGAGAGGAGAGGGGGGGAGAGGAGAGGGAGGGGGGGGGGAGGAGAGGGGGGGAGAGGAGAGGGGGGGAGAGGAGAGGGGGGGAGAGGAGAGGGGGGGGTAGAGGAGAGGGGGGAGGGGAGAGGAGGAGAGGAGAGGGAGGGGGAGGGGGAGAGAGAGGGGGGGGGGGGAGAGAGAGTGCCTTTTTACTTCAACCCAAACCCAAACAACCATTTGCAGGCAGTGCTTTTTTACCTCTAACCATCTTTTCATTTTCAAACCAAATTAAGGGTACTCACAGTGCTGTAGAGATTTGTGATTGTCATTCAGAGCTCTGATTGAGGCACACCACTTGCAGAGACTGATTGAGGCACACCACTTCCTGGTTTTATAGTCCCTCCCCCTCCCTCCAGCAGGGGCAGCAGAGAGAATGGGGAATTTTGTAAAAACATTAATATCTCTGTCAATTTTCATCGACGGGAAAAATCCTCGGCACACATGCGGCGGAGGGGGGCTCTGAGCGAGGTGGCCAAAAATGACGGCCGTAGGTGGCGGCGTACTCTCGGAAATCGCAGCACAGAAAGCCAAAACCGGTCAAGAACAGACTTTTAGTAATATAGATAATATAAGGTAGGCAAAAATGCTGGAGAAACTCAGCGGGTGCAGCAGCATCTATGGAGCGAAGGAAATAGGCAACGTTTCGTGCCGAAACGTTGCCTATTTCCTTCGCTCCATAGATGCTGCTGCACCCGCTGAGTTTCTCCAGCATTTTTGTCTACCTTCGATTTTCCAGCATCTGCAGTTCCTTCTTAAACTAATGGTTATAATATAAATGGGAGATTTAGTGATGGGCATGTTGAATGTTTTATTTTCTTGTAGGAGAAGATAACATTACAAGGAGGTGAATGTCGAAAAAGGAAAGTGGAAATCACCATAATTAAAGCAACGAAATAAGCAGGGTAACTATCAGCTGAAAGAATGATGAATTCCGACGAGTTAATGGTTTCCATCCAAAAGTGTGGAAAGTGAAGAACCAGCCCTGACTTATCAAGAGCGGGCCATGCTCGACTATTCTGTTTGTTGAGGATCCACAAACCTCTCTTCACCGATGGGTCAGAGGTGGAGAGGTTCAACAAGTTCCTGGGCGTGCATATCTCTGAAGATCTGCCTTGGACGCAGCCCATTGATGCAATCGTAAAGAGAGCCCTATCAACACCTCTGCTTCCTTAGAAGATTGAGGAGATTTGGTCTAACAATGAATACTCTTGAACTTCTACAGATGTACGGGTGCAAGCACATTGACGGGTTGCATCACCGTCTGGTTCTGCAACTCGAACTCTCAGGAACAAAGGAGATAACAAAAAGCGGTGAACATTGCCCGGTCCGCCACGGGTACTGACCTCCCCACCATGGAAGGCACTGCCTCAATAAGGCAGCCAGCATCATCAAGAACCCACATCACCCTGGCCATGCGCTCATTTCACTCCTTCCATCGGAAAGAAGATATAGGAGCCTGAAAACTGTTATGTCCAGGTTCAAGAACAGCTTCTTCTCAACAACCATCAGGCTATCAAACACTGTGTGTTAGAAAGAACTGCAGATGCTGGTTTAAATCGAAAGTAGACACAAAATGCTGGAGTAACTCAGCGGGCAGGCAGCATCTCAGGAGAGAAGGAATGGGTGACGTTTCAGGTCGAGACCCTTCTTCAGTCTGTTTGCAAACCTGTTATGGTGCATGTAAGATTGTTCTGTTTCGGGGGACATAACAATAAAAACTCTTATGCCACGTTTGAATTTTTGAAATTGTGTTATTTTGACTCCTTTCAAATCAATTGACCAAAGAAAGAACTTGTATCTCATAACTGTGAGAAATCCATGTGTTTAACCATAATAGAAAAAACAAGCCAGTCAATTCACACACAGCAACTATACACTAGCAACAATGCAAGAGTGAGCTGATAACATCTGCACCATTGATTAGAGGATAAATGAGAACCTTTCTCTTCAACGTAGTGCAGCAGTATTTTTAGATCAGTTGAATACTCTGAATGATAGCTGATATGTTTCTAAATTCAGCACCAGATTGCAAATACAACATAAGCACTGTGCATACCCAGTGGTAGAGTTTCTGGAGTGAAGGAATGGGTGATGTTTCGGGTTGAGACCCTTCTTCAGACTGAAGAAAGGTCTCGACCCGAAACATCACCCATTCCTTCTCTCCAGAGATGCTGCCTGTCCCGCTGAGTTAAGGGGCTGTCCCACTGTATGAGCTAATTCAAGAGCTCTCCCGAGTTAAAAAAAAAAAATCAAACTCGTGGTAAGCACATAGAATGTACGAAGCGGGTACGTCGGAGCTCAGGACGTCTCTTAGCGGCTTGTAACACTAACGGCAGGTACTCGGGTAACGCGGTAAGCTCGTGAAGACGCGTGAAGATTTTTCAACATGTTGAAAAATGTCCACGAGAGCCCCGAGTACCTACGAGCGGCTATTACCATAATTCTCCGAGTTCGAATCAGGGGAAACTCGGGAGAACTCTTGAATTAGCTGGTACAGTGGGACAGCCACATTACTCCAGCTTTTTGTATCTATCTTCGGTTCAAACCAGCATCTACAGTTCCTTCCTACACAGTCGTAGAGTTGCTGCCTTACACCGCCAGAGGACCGGGTTCGATCCTGACCTCGGGTGCTGTCAGTGTGGCGTTTGCACGTTCTTCCTGTGACCGTGTGGGTTTACTCTGGGTGCTCAGATTTCCTCCCAAAGATGTGTAGGATTGTAGGTTAATTGGACTCTGTAAATTGCCTAAGTGTGTATGATGCAAAGCAGGACTAACAGATCGTTGGTTGACGCAGATCTGGTGGGCCAAAAGGCCTGTTTCCACACTGCATCACTAAACTAAACTAAACTAACCTATGCAACATTCTTCGGTATGTGAGCTGATTTTCATATTAAGCACATTCTAGCATATCCCTTGTGTCTTCGAATATATTATTTTCATACATGATTACAATCGAGCCATCCACTGTACAAATACATGATAAAGGGAATAAGATGAAGTCCAGTAAAGTCTGATGAAAGATAGTCTGAGGCTCTCCAGTGGTCTCCAATGCGATTGAGTGGGTAGTGGTGCACAAAGGAATAAAAAATTGAAACTAATATCAATGACAATAGTACAAAGAAACAACAGTATTTCTTAAGCAAGCCCTCTTATGGAACTTATGAAGATGGGTGACACCTAAAATGGAGACTCTGGAAGATTCTGGAATCCTGAACAAAAAACAAACTTTTGAAGGAACTCAGTGATTAAGCTGCAACTATGGAGAGAAATAGATAGTGTTTTGGGCCCGGACCCTTCTTCAGACACAGAGTCACAACCTCAAACATCCTTCTATTACAGACACTTAAAATGCTAATTCTTTCATTGCCTTTAACAGATGGCTGTGTAGGTCATAAGGTCATAAGGAATACTAGAATTAAGCCATTCGGTCCATCAAGTCTACTCCGCCATTCAATCATGGCTGATCTATCTCTCCTTCCTAACCCCATTCTCCTGCCATCTCCCCATAACCTCTGATACCTGTACTAATCAAGAATCTATCTATCTCTGGTGTCCAGCAAGTGTTAAGTTTGCATGAAAACGCACGCAACCTTCGCAGGACCGTCGCGGCTTAACGCGACCACGACGTCACGTAATTTGCGTGCCAAGGACACGTAAGTGGGACAGGCCTTAAGACACAAAGCGCTAGAGTAACTCAGCAGTTCCAGCAGCATCACTGGGGAAAAAGGATAAGTGACGTTTCAGGTCGCGGGCCCTTGTTGTTTTTGATTCAGCTCAGGGTTGAGTTCATTGTACATTTTCCACCCTGGCCTATTTTGGAGCGATGTCATTTCACAGCGCAGGGACTGGGTCAAACCTTTCCCTGGGTAGACTGCAAGGAGATCTACTTCAAGGTCATTAATCTGATTAGTCCCTTATTCCATTATTTTAAATGGAAAACACTGTTTCAGAGTGAAGTAAAAAGGGGCAGGGTTTCTTCAACAGCTCAACTGGAAGACTGCCACGATCATACAGAAGCCCTTTAATAAACCTCTATCGGTACATCTGTATCAATCAAATTAAACATTTACTAGACTGAAGAATGGCTTGTTCTCAAAATACTTTTTTTCTCTGAATAAAATCATTTATTACTCATTTCCCTTTTCTCCGGTTCCATCTGGTGAATGTTCTGACTCCACCCACTTGTTTTCCCCCACCTCCCCCATGAAAAAGGCAATTTTTCACACATCGAAACAGCCAGAGCCAGTCTAGACAGTGAAGTTCAACTGCAGATGTGCCAAGACACCCTGTGACAGCCATTACAGACCACCCCTTCATCCCCAACACCAACGCATCATTGCCTGGCGCACTCTGCACAATGTGCGTTCAACTTAGTAGCAATTTATCAGAGGCCTGTACAGTATTGAGGGATTCATTCTCAGTGAGCCAACATTTTATTCAAGACCCTACTGGTGGGAAATTCAGTGCTGCACAAGTCTGTGATGAGGCGAACTACTCAACAGGTTATGTCTGAAGAAGGGTCTCGACCAGAAACGTCACCCATTCCTTCTCTCCAGAGATGCTCCCTGTCCCGCTGAGTTACTCCAGCATTTTGTGTCTTTCTTCGGTTTAAACCCGCATCTGCAGTTCCTTCTTACACATTGCAATATCAAAGGTGCTTCCTGGCTGCAGTGGGACTAGCACATGAATAAATAAGGAATAGTTTAGTTAAGAGTTTAGAGATACAGCGCGGAAACAGGCCCTTCGGCCCACCGGGTCCGCGCCGACCAGCGATCCCCGCACATTAACACTATCCTACACCTACTAGGGACAATTTTAACATTTGCCAAGCCAATTAACCTACAAACCTGTACGTCTTCGGAGTGTGGGAGGAAACGGAAGATTGCGGAGAAAACCAACGCAGATCACGGGGAGAATGTACAAACTACGTACAGACAGCACCCATAGTCAGGATCGAACCCTGGTCTCTGGCGCTGCA
The DNA here is from genome assembly GCF_010909765.2 of Amblyraja radiata. Lineage (NCBI taxonomy): Eukaryota > Metazoa > Chordata > Chondrichthyes > Rajiformes > Rajidae > Amblyraja > Amblyraja radiata. The sequence goes on from NC_045988.1 coordinate 20,898,805, forward strand.
TTCGCTGTAAGGCAACAACTCTACCGCTGCGCCACCGTGACTGCCCAAGGCAGAAACAAGGAAGTCCCTCGACCTGAAACGTTATCTGTCCGTGTTCTGCAGAGGTGCTACCAGACCTGCTGAGTTACTTCAGCACTTTGTATCCTATTGTGTATTAACCAGCATCTGTAGTTCCTTCCCACACAAACCGGTGGACACCACACTGGCAACAGGCCACGCACATTTCTAGACTGTCCGCCACAGCCTCCCTTATTGTAAATTAGTCATCTCGATCTGAGAGCACCAACCAAGAATTATAATTGAGCGCTGAAGCCAAAATTAAATTTGAGCTATTGAAAAGATAGCATGTCAGTCAGTGTTAATCTTGCAGCAAGAATCCTATACAATGAGGCTGGTTTGAAGAGTGCTGTGTGTGGGCTGAATACAGCTTTCATTAAATCTAACTGCGGCATTGAGATCTGAATAATCGAGCAGCAAATAACTTCAAACTGGCTATAAACATCCCACCTAGTTAAATCAAATGTAAACAGAACACTAACAGATGCAGAGACAACTCCAGCCTCGACTCCTGCCAACTCCCACATCCAGTCAAACCGCCACCCTCTGTCCCCGACATTGGTATAAATTAAGACAGCAAGATACTTGAAGGTGTTAATAAAGCTCCTCTCCCCACCCACCCCCAATTTCCTCGTCCCCATGTTGTTCTGCCTTGCAGATTAACTGTTTAATGCTTGAAGTGCCATTTCGTTCCTACACATTTTGTAGCACTTTGTGATGGTGACAAGAGTTTAGACTTTACAGATACTGCACGGAAACAGGCCCTTCAGCCCAGCACGTCCGCACCTACCAGCGATCGCCCTGTACACTACCACTATCCTACACACGTGGAACAATTTTTTTTAATGGACAATTTCGCACTTACAAACCTGAAGAAGGGTCTCAACCTGAAACATCACCCATTTCTTTTCTCCAGAGATGCTGCCAGCTGAATGTCAACCTTTGGTGTGAACCAACATCCTTCCTACACCAGCTACAAACCTGCACATCTTTGGACTGGGAGGAAACCGGAGCACCTGGAGAAAACCCACGCAGTCATGGGGAAATCGTACAGACTCCGTCGCTTTCAAAAGTGAGATAGGAAGAGTTCAGGACCAGCATGTTCTTGCAAGAGTAAAGGGCAAAGCCAGCAATATTAGGGAACCTTAGAGGATGCAGTGGGGAAGTTACTGGAAGATAGTTCAATAAGTAGAATGGAAGGTACCGAGAGTCGGGATTTATTTGCAATTTGATTGGGGATAGTCAGCCTGGCTTTATGAATGAGCAAACACGTCTCTCAAATGTGATTGAGTTCTGTTTATGTAGAGGTGACCAAGAACATTTATGAGGGCAGGGTGATAAATATTATCCACATGGAACCTCTGACAAGGTCCCCATGGTGGGCATCCAAAGGTTTAAACACAGAATCCAGGGTGAGCGAGCCATTTGGATACAAACTTGGCTTGTTGGAAGGAGTCAGAGAGTGATAACGGAGGCTATTACTCTGTTTTGAGGCTTACGATAAGTGGAGTGCTGCAGGGACCAGCACAGGGTCCACTGATGTTTGTCTTATCTGTTAATGATTTTGACGAAAATGGCGGTAACTTTGCAGATGACAACACAATTGGTGGTATAGTGGACAGTAAAAATGTTATCTTAGATTCCAAGGGGCTATAGATGAACAAGTAAGGGAATGACTGATATAATTTAACTCTGACTAGTGCAAGTAATGCATGTTTGTATGTTAAATCAGGGCAGGACATGCACAGTGGGGCATGATGTTGAAGAGAAAGACCTTGGGATGCAGGTACATAGTGAAAGTGACAACACAAGTAGACAGGGGGTGAAGGCAGCATACAGCATATTTGCCATCATCAGTCAGAGCATTGATAGTTGGGATGTCATATTACATTCATACTAAAAATGGAAAGACGAGAGAAAAGCTAGAGAGGGTGCAGAAAAGGTTCACAGGTTTGTTGCCTGGATTGAAGATCTTGAGTTACAAGAAAAGATTGTATATACTGGGTCGACTTGGGCGGCACAATGGTGCAGCAGTAGAGTTGCTGCCTTGCAGCACCACTGACCCGGGTTCGATCCTGATTGCAGGGGCTATCTATATGGAGTTTGTACGCTCGCCCTGTGACCATGTGGGTTTTCTCCAGGGGTTCTGCGTTCTTCCAACACTCCAAAGACTTTGTAGGTTTGTTTACGTGGGACACAGGTAGTGTACTGGGTGATTTGCTGGTCGACGCGGACTCAATAGACAATAGACAATAGGTGCAGGAGTAGGCCATTCAGCCTTCGAGCCAGCGCCGCCATTCATCCCAATCAGTACCCCGTTCCTGCCTTCTCCCCATATCCCCTATCTTTAACTTCAAACTGCCTATAAACATCCCACCTAGTTAATCACATGTAAACAGAACACTAACAGATGCAGATGAAGTGAGACGAGGTGAGACGAGGTGAGACGAAGGGCCTGTTTCTCTGCTGTATCTATAAAGTGTAAAAGTCTAAAGACCACTTTCCCTGAACAAAGGAGATGACATGACAAAGATCGATACATTTTGTGAGGCATAGACAGGTAGGAAGGCATAGTCTGTATCCCATGGCACGGGTGTCTAAAACTAGAGGGCACAGCTCTCATGCAAGAGGAAGGTGATTTAAAGGGGATTAGAGAGGTACATTTTTCCACACAAAAATAGTTGGCATCTGGTTTGATCTGCTAGAGAAGATCAAGGAGACAGGGAGAGTAAACATTTACATTGAAGAGGCATCTGGGCTGATAGTTGAATGAACAAAGTATAGAAGGAATGTGCAGGAAAGAACTGCAGATGCTGGTTTAAATCGAAGATAGTCTGAAGAAGGGTCTCGACCCGAAACGTCACCCATTCCTTCTCTCCAGCGATGCTGCCTGTCCCGCTGAGTTACTCCAGCATTTTGTGTCCACCTGTTGTGAATGTACTGTTTTGCCTCTCAAATTTAATATCCCCAATTTGACTATCAATCAGGATCAGTCTAGTATGACAGCAATAAAACTGAAAGTTGCAATAGGAAAGTGACTTTGGAGATACAGTGCTGAAACAGGCCCTTTGGCTCACGAAGTCCACTCCAACCAGTGATCACCCCATTCACCAACACAATCCTACACATAGGGGACATTTTTTTTACAACTTCACAGAGCCAATTAACCGACAAACCTGTACATCTTTGGAGTGCAGGAGGAAACCGGAGCACACGGAGAAAACCCATGCGGTCACAGGGAGAACGTACAAACTCCGTACAGACAGCAACCATAGTCAGGATCGAACCTGGGTCTCTGGAGCTATAAAGCAGCATTTCTACCGCTGAGCCACTCTGCCGTCCAAGGATAGACACAGGGACAGAATAGGGTAGACACGGGGATCTAAAAGAGCACAAGTCTGGATTTAATAAGATGTTAGCTTAAAATGGAACTCAAAAAGAGAGAGGTTTGACAATTGAGAGATTGGAGGTGGAGAAGGCCCAGTGGGTGCCACTGTCACCCTGCCTTTTGCAGGCGCCACTCAAGCAGCAAATAACCAAAAGCACCATATTTCTTATGTTATTCACACCTGCTGCTACACTGTAATACGCAGAGAATATCAAATGTTTGCAGGAGCTCCTGCAGCAGTTGTTAAAGTGAGAACCTCGTAAACTGCTTCTGCAATTTAAGCTAACAGCTGTGAGTGAAACCATAAACGTCAGACTTAGTCCATCCAGCACAGTAGCTGTGCCGTTCTGACATTCAATGAAAAAGTGCTTAAAGCTATGGAACGCACAATTGTCTTCCTTGCCATTATTTAGCCTCTCTCTTTTATTATTTAAAAATTAAAATTCTCACCTGATGCTCTAAACCCAAATCGTAGCAGGACCAGTGTCCAGAATTCAATTCTTCATATTATAGAACAGTAGTGATGGACCACACCAACGTTAATTTCTTCTCAAGCCCTTCCATCTGGCACAGGGCTTTAGTTCGGTATTATATGCGACTAACAGTCACACTTGTACATGTGATGGCCTTAAAAAATTCCTTTATCATTCTCAGGGGGAGATGCAAATCCATCATCGCCAGGCTTAGGAGGCAGCTGAAGGCCGCAGCTGGTGGTGTTGCTGCCTCACAGCTCCACAGACCCGGATTTGATCATGACCTCGGGTGCTGCCTATGTGGAGTTTGTGCGTTCTTCCTGTGACCATGTGGGATTCCTCCGGCTGTTCAGGTTTGCTCCCACATCACAAAGACATGCGTGTTTGTAAGTTAATTGGCCTGTGCAAAGTTCCCTCTGGTGTGTAGGGTGTGGATTGGAAAGTGTGATGACATACCTATACCACCCTGGCCAAGCTGACATCTCACTCCTGCTAGACACAAAAGGTTGGAGTAACTCAGCGGGACAGGCAGCATCTCTGGAGAGAAGGAATGAGTGACGTTTCGGGTCGAGAACTTTCTTCAGACTGAAGAAGGGTCTTGACACAAAACGTCACCTATTCCTTCTCTCCAGAGATGCTGCCTGTCCCACTGAGTTACTCCAGCTCTCTGTGTCTATCTTCGGTTTAAACTAGCATCTGCAGTTCCTTCCTATGCATCTCACTCCTGCTATCAGGAAGAAGGTATAAGAGGTATTAGAAGGTATATACCTGTAAGAAGGTATAAGAGTCTGAAAATCAGGTACAGGAATAGGTTCTTTCCACCAACAAATCCTTGAACACTGCAAACACCAACTAAAATACAAACTACCAACTAATATTGATTTTATTAATTATGTACTAATATTGATTTTATTAATTATTTATTGAACTATATTTTTGTTTGTTTTATTATGTTATCTATTGAACACTGTTTACAGGCTTTGTTGTGCTGCTGCAAATAAGAATGTCATTGTTCCGTTTCAGTACACATGACAATTAAACAACCTTTACTCTTGAACTAGTGTGAATGGGTGATTGATGGTCAGCATGGACTCAGTGGGCCGAAGGGCTTGTTTTCGTGCAGTATTTCTGAACCTCAACTAAAACTTGACAACTGTTTTGGGCGTGAGTTTGTTGCAGAGACTGAAGATGGGACAGGTCATAATGCCACCGCACGGCACGGTGGCGCAGAGGTAGAGTTGCTGCCTTGCAGCGCCTGAGACCCAGGTTCGATCCCAACTATTGGTGCTGTCTGTACGGAGATTGTACGTTCTCCCCGTGACCGCATGGGTTTTCTCCAAGATCTTCGGTTTCCTCCCACACTCCAAAGACGTGCAGGTTTGTAGGTTAATTCGCTTGGTATAAGTGTAAATTCTCCCAAGTGTGTGTGTGTAGGCTTGTGTTAATGTGCAAGGATCACTGGTCAGTGCAGATTTGGTGGGCCGAAGGGCTCGTTTCTGCTAAACTAAAACATTTCTAAAAGTTTCTTTGAAACTAAACGAAATATAGACAGATTCTAACTTGAATCTGTTTCAAAGATGGACAAAAAACTATGAGGCACAGGATTCAAGGAAAGGAAAGAGACTTTTGGAAACGGGATAGTACTTAGCAAAGACAGAAACATCAAGAAATTATTGGCCCTCCTAGTAATCCTGCCTTATGTGCAAATTTATATTGACCACCAAAACTCTTCAAATGGAAGGTGGGAATAAAAACCTTGACCAATTCCTTCCCTCCCCAAAGATACAGACAGAGAATTAATCACCTACAATGCAATAGATTCCAAAACAATATCATCTTTTAAATTTAGACTTTAGAGATACAGCACGGAAACAGGCCCTTCGGCCCACCAAGTCTGCACGGACCAGTGATCACCTGTACACTAGCACTATCCTACACACTAGGGACAATTTACAATTTTACCAAAGCCAATCAACCTACAAACTTGTACGCCTTTGAAGTGTGGGAGGAAACCGGAGCACCAGGAGAAAACACACATGGTCACGGGGAGAATGTACAAACTCCGTACGGACAGCACCCGTCGTCCGAATCGAACCCGGGTCACTGGCGCTGTAAGGCAGCAACACTACTGCTGTGCCACTGTGCCCCCCCCCCCCCCCCCTCCCCTCCCCCCCCTCCCCCCCCTCCCCCCCCCACCCGTAGTTAGAAGGATTAGAGAAGCAAGCTTTTAATACTGGCCGGCTTCAACACAAGACCTCGGTTGATAATTCAATAAGACATTGAAGAGTCTTGTACTATCAGAGTACCCAACTTACTAATGTGACATTAAATAAAGGCCCTTTCAGCCCTGGAGGTGGATGTTAAAATAATCATATGGTATTATTCAAAGAATAATGTCCTGGCCAACGTTTATCCCTTGTATCATCATTAAGCAAATAATCTGCTCATAATCACATTGCTGTTTATGGAACCTTGCTATGCACAATTGGCTATCTTATTTTCTAAACAAATAAAATGATAGCACTTTAAAAACATTTAACTGAGTGTGGAAGCATTTTGGGCTGCAGTAGAGCCATGGATGTTGTAAAACAACATTTCTTCCCTTCATTCATGGGCATAGAATCAAATCTGCACAATGTATATTATTCATCAATGAAGCAGAGCAACTGGACCAGATCGGCACAGGAAATGATCAATTATTCTTTACAAAAAAAACTGAAAAGTGAAGTAACGTTAAACTCTGACATCTTAATCCATATTCAGATAATTGGATGGTATGTACAATTATACTTTCAATAGGCAATAGACAAAAGGTGCAGGAGTAGGCCATTTGGCCCTTCGAGCCAGCACCGCCATTCAATGTGATCATGGCTGATCATCCACAATCAGTACCCCGTTCCTGCCTTCTCCCCATATCCCCTGACTCCACTATCTTTAAGAGCCCTATCAAGCTCACGACCACCAAGGTCATGCCGACCAGCGATCCCTACACACTAACACCAGCGATCCCTACACACTAACACCAGCGATCCCTACACACTAACACCAGCGATCCCTACACACTAACACTATCCTACACACTGGGGACAATTTACAATTTTCATTCCCATCCGTTACTTGGATGCTTTTAGTTTAGTTTAGTTTAGAGATAGAACACGGAAACAGACCCTTCGGCCCACCAAGTCCGTGCTGACCAGCGATCCCCGTTACACCGGTACACACTACACACTAGGGACAAGTTATAATTTTTACTGAATCCAAACCTACAAACCTGTACGTCTTTGCAGTGTGGGAGGAAACCAGAGCACCCAAGGAAGTCCCACGCGATCACGGGGAGAACGAACAAACTCCGTCCAGACCGCATCTGTAGTCAGAATCAAACCAGCACATCTCGCGCTGTAAGGCAACAACTCCACCGCTGCGCCACCGTTCACAATATGTCTGATGAAGGTTCCCAACTCGAAACATCACATCCATTTTCTCCCGTTGAGTTACTCTAGCATTTTGTGTCTATCTTTACTTTATTCACAATCAGGCTGATTTGAGGCACCCTGTACTGAAGGGATAAAATAATCAATGTCTTTAACACATTTAAATGATTCAGTAAGGGTGTGCACAGAGAAACCATTTCTTCCACCGGAAAACACAAGAGAATACACCTTTAAATGCAGTTAGGGAATTATGCAATAAAATCTTTCTATTCAAAAAGTATCATGGTAATATGGAACAGTCCCATTGAGCATATCTGTAAACTCTGCACGGTGTCATCTCTGGTAATTGATATATTGTAACAGGGCTTTTAAAGCATGCACTGAATTACAGGTGACTGGTCACTGCAAGTAGAAAGGCCATCAAGGGAAATCAAGCTGTATTTTTGTGCAAGAGGTCAGTTGGCTGCTTGAGTTTTAGTTTTAGCTTCTAATTTTAGAGACACAGCGCGGAAGCAGGCACTTCGGCCCACTGAGGCCGTGCCGACCAGTGATCCCTACACACTAATACTATCCTACACACTAATACTATCCTACACACTAGGGACAATTTACAATTTTATCAACGAGAATTATTCTGCAAACATGTGCATCTTTGGAGTGTGGGAGGAAGCTGGAGCTCCCGGAGAAAACCCATTCAGGTCACGGGGAGAACGTACAAACTCCCTACAGGCAGCACCCATAGTCAGGATCATCAAGATTGATGCAAATGGCAGCAAAAGCAGCTTCTTGTTTACTGCTCCCAGAAAAATTACGTATTGAGATTATTTTTTAGGTAATTATTTAATGCATTCTATTAATCAAGGAAAGTGGCATGCAATTATTGAGGGATATCAAATTAGCAAGTGATAAAATTGAAATTCTTCAAGAATCAAGGCTAACAGCTGGAGTAACTTAGCGGGTCAGGCAGCATCTCCGGAGAAAAGGAACAGCCGACCTTTCCGGTTGGAACTCTTCTTCCAGGCTTTTCCTGTCTGAAGAAAGTTTCCGACCCTAGACATTGCCTGCACCTTTTCTTCAGAGATGCTGCCTGACCCGCTGACTTACTCCAGCACTTTGTATCTGTCTTTGGTATAAACCAGCATCTGCTGTTCCTTCCTGCACAGCCAAAGTGACTACTGAAATACAACAAAGTCAGTTTCATGGGAGTAGTGGAGAAGAGGAGGTTAAAAGTATGATGTAACTGGGTAAGTATGCTAGTGGCACATACTGCACTTGGAAATTACATGAGGGTGCAAAGAACTTGACAGATATGGGCAATGATGGCAAAGGGCATGCAACGCTCCTTTTAACAATCCTAGTGTCAACCTGTACCATGAAGTAAAGCTGCCAGACACCAATGGTCTCCAACTTTCAGCAGCCAGTGAAAGTGTAGAAGTTGCCATTGGCCTTTCTAAAGAGCACCTGGCCTCACACAAGCAGCTGCAACAGTCCAGCGACACCCATCTTCTTCCAGCTTGCTGCTCCTTTCATTGCGATTACTCCAACCGACTGTGTTGTCGTCCCCTCTTCTCCCACACTCCTCTCTTCACCTAATACCTGTGACTTACACACCCCACCATTAATTCTCTCAATTTTCTCTCAAAATTCTCTTAATTTTTACACTCCCTCCAGTGACAGCAAATTCCAGAGGGAAGATTCACTGTGTTAGGCGTGTTCCATTTTGCATAATACTTGAGAGAGCACAACGTCACACAAAACTGATTTAGTTTCCTTTAGTTTATTATTATCACGTGTACTGTGGTACTGTGAAAAGCTTTTTGTTGTGTGCTATCCAGTCAGCGAAGACTATACAGGATTATAATTTATGGACATTCATTGCCACAGGTGGCTGCGGAGGTCAAGTCAATGGATATTTTTAAGGTGGAGATTGACAGATTATTGATCAGTACAGGTGCCACAGGTTATGGGGAAAAGACAGGAGAGTGGAGTTGAAAGGGAGAGATAGATCAGCCATGATTGAATGGCAGAGTGGACTTGATGGGCCAAATGGTCTAATTCTACTCTTCAAGTTCAAGTTCAAGTTCAAATTCGCGGATGAAACAACAGTGGTGGGACTCATCAGCGGAGATGACGAATCAATGTACAGGGAGGAAGTAAAACAACTAGTGGACTGGTGCGGCAAAAATAATCTAGAATTAAATGTCGACAAAACAAAGGAGATGGTTGTCGACTTCAGGAGGGCGCAGCCAAAGCATACATCCCTCAACATCAGTGGCACCACAGTGGAGAGAGTGGAGAGCATAAAGTTCCTCGGTGTGCAAATTACAGACAGCCTCACCTGGTCCAGGAAAACCACTGGGACCATCAAACGGGCCCATCAGCGACTGCACTTCCTGAGGAAACTAAAACAGGCCTCACTCCCCACCAACATCCTCAGGACTTTCTACAGGGGTACGGTGGAGTCTGTACTCACGTACTGCATAAATACGTGGTACTCCACCTGCAACTGCTCGGACAGGAAGGCTCTGCAGAGGGTAGTGAGGGGAGCAGAGAGGATCATTGGCGTCTCCCTACCCTCGGTACAAGAACTGTTCCAGAGCCGCTGTCTGAAAAAAGCTCAGAGAATTGCTAAGGACAAACTGCACCCCCTCCACATACACCTGGATCTCCTGCCATCAGGCAAGAGATATCGCAGCATCAAAGCCCGGACTACAAGACTGCTAAACAGCTTCCTGCCACAGGCTGTGAGGCTGCTAAACAGTCACTCTGTACTCACAGTCACCTGATTCTGCGGCTTGGCACGGACTCTGTAATAACTGGCACTGGCCACTCAAATCAGCTGCCCCGGACATTTTTATGATTGGTTTTACTGTATTTTAACGTTGCTGTTTTACCTGCTTTTAACTATTTATACGGTTCCATCAGGGACTGGATTGTTTTTAGTGTTATTATGTGTGAAATGTGAAATGTGCGATGCTCCGGTATTCCCTGGGAAACGTCTTTTCATTTTGCACTGTACAACTGTTGCTTGCAAGATGACAATAAAGGTTGATTGATTGAAGTTTATTGTCATGTGTCCCTGATAGGACAATGAAATTCTTGCTTTGCTTCAGCACACAGAACATAATAGGCATTGACTATAAAACACATGAATAAATAAACTGATAAAGTGCAAATAACAAATAATGGGTTATTAATGTTCAGAGTTTCGGCCGAGTCAGGTTTAATAGCCTGATGGCTGAGGGGAAGTAGCTATTCCTGAACCTGGTCGTTGCAGTCTTCAGGCTCCTGTACCTTCTACCTGAAGGTAGCAGGGAGATGAGTGTGTGGCCAGGATGGTGTGGGTCTTTGATGATACTGCCAGCCTTTTTGAGGCAGCGACTTCGATAAATCCCCTCAATGGAAGGAAGGTCAGAGCCGACGATGGACTGGGCAGCGTTTACTACTTTTTGTAGTCTCTTCCTCTCTAGGGCGCTCAAGTTGCCGAACCAAGCCACGATGCAACCGGTCAGCATGCTCTCTACTGTGCACCTGTAGAAGTTAGAGAGAGTCCTCCTTGACAAACCGACTCTCCGTAATCTTCTCAGGAAGTAGAGGCGCTGATGTGCTTTCTTGATAATTGCATCAGTGTTCTCGAACCAGGAAAGATCTTCAGATATGTGCACGCCCAGGAATTTGAAGCTTTTGACCCTTTCAACCATTAACCCGTTGATATAAACAGGGCTGTGGGTCCCCATCCTACTCCTTCCAAGGTCCACAATCAGTTCCTTGGTTTTGCTGGTGTTGAGGGCCAGGTTATTGTGCTGGCACCATATGGACAGTTGCTCAATCTCTTTTATAACATATGAACCAAGGAAATCAAGTTATCCACAGTGTCCAAATCCCACAAAACTGCCCTTTCAAGTGCAAAGTCACTATCTTTCAGCAGTGGAATTTCCCACGTGTCATATAATTTAACATAACCATGCAAAGAGGGGCTTCAAATCACTTTTTTAGTGCAAACTACAGTCTGCTCATAGGTTACACACGCTCTTGGATTTCTTTTGAGAGGTAAAAGTAGGGCACCTACTGCAATTCAAACGACTAATTCAATCATTTGGTGATGCAAACCCTGATTAGGGTGTTTTTGAAAGCAACGTTTTAAAATATCAAATCAAAACAGGTCATTTAAAAAAAAATACAGCTGCAATAACCACAGAAGATGGATTCCTTTAAAGAAAAACTGCATGAGTAAATTGCATGTGCTTTATCCTTTTTTTGCTGTAAGTATATTTCCATTGGAGCCATGGATGCTAAAGACTGCGTATCCCACAGTGAAAGTAGATGGAAGAGTTAACCAGAGTTATTCTGGTTGGGAATAAACTGCGTACATCTTGAAACTTCCAAAAATGATCTTTATCAGTTGAAACAGAAACATTTTTCACTGAGTTTTTAAATTTAAAGATTTGGCAGCAGCCAAACGCTCTAGTGCCAACAAAACCCAAAAATTCACAATTATACTGCTGAGGTTAGAACCCATTTATTTTATTGGGGATTGTAAAGCCAAATACAAGAGGCAATGGGGAAGGGACGGTACCTTTATTCAAATATTTCACTTCGGTTTATTGTCTTTAATTATGTTTTGTTAACTTATTAAAATTAAAAATAGGTCAAATTATTTACTTTCATGTTAGCAGTTTTGAAATTATCAGAGGATGTCAAAGATATGTTGCCATGCGGAGCCAGAGACACACGGGTTGGATACTGACCTCGGACAACGCCTGCGTGGAGTTTGCATGTTCTCCTCGTGTCCGCAGGGGATTCCCAACACATCCAAAAGACACAAAATGCTGGAGTAACTCAGCGGGACAAGCAGCATTTCTGGGGAGAAAGAATTCCTTCTCTCAAGAGATGCTGCCTGTTCCGCTGAGTTACTTCAGCATTTTGTGTCTATCTTCAGTTTAAACCAGCATCTGCAGTTCCTTCCTACATATATACCAAAGAGATGCAGGATTGTAGGTGAATTAGTCTCTATAAATCCCCCCTTGTGTGTAAGGTGTGGGATAACATAGAACTAGTGTGAAAGGGTAATCGATGGCCGGCGTGGACTCGGTGGGCCAAAGGGCTTGTTTTCATGCTCTATCTTTCAATCACTCAATACTTGAAAACAATTAAACAGCTTCTATGACCCTAACAGAGCCTTGCGACAGGTCTTGGCTTTCATCTCAGAGTAGTTTTGAGGCAGGTCCCATCATTGCATTCAAAGCATCCCACTGGATACCTGGCTGCTTTGGGACAGTCAGAGCCAGATAGAAACCACAGACGTGATTCTGCACAGGGAAATGTTAGTCATACAACACGGAAACAGGCCCTTCGGCCCAACTCCCCCATGCCAAGCTAGATGCACCATCTACGCTAGTCCCACTATCTACCTCATTGGTGACCCACGGACTATCTTTGATCAGACTTTATTGGCTTTACCTTGCACTAAACGTTATTCCTTAATCATGCACCTATACACTGTAAATGCCTCGATTGTCATAATGTATTGTCTTTCCGCTGACTCGATAACATGCAACAAAGGCTTTTCACTGTATCTCGGTACTCATGACAATAAACAAAACTAAACTAAACCTGCCTACATTTGACCCATTCCATCTAAACCTTTCCTATCCATGTACCTGTCCAAATGTGCTTTGAATGTTGTTATCATACCTGCCTCAACTACCTCATATGCCCAATACCCTCTGTATGAAAAAGTTGCTCCTCAAGTTCCTATTAAATCATTTCCTTCTCAACTGAAACCTATGGCCTCTGGTTCTTGATTTCCCCAAATCTGGGTAAAATACTGTGCATCTGCCCTGTCTGATCAAAATAAATAAAAACCTGTCCAACCTCTCCCTACAGCTCAGGCCCTCGTCATTGTAAATCTTCTCCGCACTCTTTCCAGCTTAACAGCATCTTTTCTATAATAGGCTGACACAATACTACAAATGTGCCCTCACTAACATCTTGCGCAAGTCATGATGGCAAAATCTGGGCTATTGGCTCCCATGTAAAAACGAGCCAAGATGTGTCGTTTTACACTCCTCCTCCACATTGGACTCCTGCAATTTCCATTTCACATGTTGGATCCAGTCAAACACTCAACGTTTGTTCTCACAGTCATGGACATTTATTAAGTGCTCCTCAAACCCTTGAAAATCTCCCTCTTCAGTCAAGCATTTATACAGACAGATACAGCCTCCACTTCTTCCACTTGTTACACCTCTGGAGCATCATAAGACACGTATTACTTTAATTACTTGCTACATATGTGAGGCAGTGATTTCGGGTATAATTTTAACTGCTCTTTCACTCTCATCAAATGCTGATAATTGTGTTTTAATTTTGTACCAGCCATATCACATATTCCTTCTGCCTCAGCGATGTTTACCTCAGTGGAGTTGAGTTTTCTTTAGTTAATTCCTTTAGTTTATTCGTGCTCAAGGCATGCTATGGCTGAAACTCGGGGGCTGCCTCACGACAAGTAAACTGTAGAATCCTCACTCCACGTGACGCGTGAAAAATACCACGGGGGACCCTAATGTTAAAGAGCGAATATAAAGTTCATAGAGAGTGGCACAGTGGTCGGGTGGTAGAGCCCCTGCCTCGTAGTGCTACAGACCCAGGTTTGATTCTGGCCTCGGGTGCTGTCCATGTGAGGTGTGCGCATTCTTTCTGTGACCACGTGGATATCCTCCAGGTGCTCCGGTTTCCTCCCACATCCCAAAGACATGCAAGTTTGTGGGTTAAAGACCTCTATAAATTGCTCCGAGAGTGCAGGGAGTAGGTGGGAAAGTGGGATAACATAGAACTAATATGAATGGGTGATCAATAGTCGGCATGGACTCAATGGGCTGAAGGGCCTGTTTTCCATGCTATATCACTTGAAGAGCAGATTAAATTGTCTCCAGTCCAAGGTAAATAAGTGTTTGTTTTCTCTCAAATATGTGATAGGCAACATAATAAGTACTTTCTCCGACCTCTGTCTACCATCTGCTTTTCTCACTTCCCTTCTTTAAAGTATCTGGATCCAAGGTTGACGTGTTTTGTGTTGCAAATCACAGACTATTTAATGATGTCTGCATTAGAACTGAAGTAATTCTGTCTGTCCGCACATTCACTTCACTGCTCATTCAGTCCACATACCCACCAGCAGGAGATTAGAGCTGAGAAACATGGCTAGATTTCTACTCCCAAGGCAAGAGAAATGGAGGCGGACCGCATCATCTCAACTTCCATACCAGGGGACATGAATTAATACCACACATTCCTGTCCTGCATGACGATCTAAACAGTAGCAGTGGCTTGAATAGCTGATCTATCGGGGGATCAATACCAGGGAGAAGTGACACAGCAAACAGATTACATAGTAACTAATGCTACTGTAGACAATTAGACATATCGTTTGCCTCTCCCCTAACTCTCAGTCTGAGGAAGGTGTCTCGACCCGAAACGTCACCCATTCCTTCTCTCCAGAGATGCTGACTGTCCCACTGAGTTACTCCAGCATTATGTCTAACTTCAGTGGAAGCCAGTTCCTTCGTACTCATTTACCATATGGACTCTGTTATAAGTTACCATATGGACAATGTTACAATACAATACAAATTTTATTGTCATTTGAGCCCCAGTGAGACTCAAACGAAATTTTGTTTCCACAGCCATACAAATAATTCTATATTGAGTAAAACTCCATTGATAAGAGTACAGGGATCATGTGCAAAAGCAAAATGTGTAATATTCACCCTTCCTACATGATAAAAGTAAATCTATACAATATCAAATTATTTTCCTTTGGAAGCCGCCAATAATTTGCTGTAACCCCAATATCGTTTTATAAGGATGTTGCCAGGATTTGAAGGGCTAAACTGGTTGGGCAGGCTAGGACTTTGTCCCTTAGAATGCAGGAGGCTGAGGGGTGATCTTGTAGTAGTGGTGTATAAAATCACAAGGGAAATAGATAGGGTGAATGCACAGGGCTTTTTACCCAAGGTAGAGGCATCAAAAACAAGAGGACATAGGTTTAAATTGAGGGTGATAATTAAATACGAACCCGAGAGGCAACTTTTTCATCCAGAGCTGGTGGTCGAGGCTATAACATTTAAGAGACGTTTGGACAGGTACATGGATCGGGACGTTTAGAGAGATAAAGGCTAAATGGGGTTAGCTTAGATGAGGCATAGGAACATAGAAACATAGAAAATAGGTGCAGGAGTAGGCCATTCGGCCCTTCGAGCCTGCACCGCCATTCAATATGATCATGGCTGATCATCCAAATCAATATCCCATACCTGCCTTCTCTCCATACCCCCTGATCCCTTTAGCCACAAGGGCCACATCTAACTCCCTCTTAAATCTAGCCAATGAACTGGCTGGCCTCAACTACCTACTGTGGCAGAGAATTCCACATCTTGGTCAGCATGGCCAGGTTGGGTCGAAGGGCCAGATTCGTGTTGTATAACTGTAATAACTACAAAGTTGATTATGTTTTCTCCCATATCAGCACAACCTCCCCTCAATCATATGGTTCAGATTCTGGGGATGCACGGTGAAGACTTCCATTTTAACCAGGATGTAAAGAGTTAAACAAGACCAGCGCTCAGACAATTTCAATCGGTCCAAATTCCAGCTGTCCATGGCTCCCAGGAGAAGCTAAGAATTGGGCAGTGTGTTTTTTTCCCTTCCTCATGCTTGCACTAAACACACGTCTGTATTTTATATCAGACTGTAAGCTGGAGCTGAAAAGCAACTTCCCAGAGAGATAGTGGCAACACAGAGCTTGGCTTCAACCTCCAATTCCTCGCCCTTGTCAAAACGCTTGAGGAAAACAGCAGGGATTGAAGTTCAATAGTATTTCGCAAATATTAAATTTCTTTCCATTCCGTCCTTTCAGAAAGCAGACCGCAGCTTTCCATAGAACACTGTAGAAAATGGGTGCCAACTTGGAATTAACATAATCATCTCCATAAAACACTAAAATAACTAATCAGACTTTAGCGAGTTCATTTCATACAATCTAACACATCAGGTGCCTGTGCTTTTTCAACTGACAGCACGTTACATACTCACCCAGGGACTTTCTGAGTGAGGCCGAAATTTATTTTGATATAGTTATGTCTGGATTCGAACCCCCTCAAGACTTCGAACTGTGCAAAAAAATTGGAGTTCGACAGCTGCCCCACTGGACTTATTGACTTGAATTCCATAACATTACTTAAACAATTTTCCAGAACTCATCGGACTGATATTAAATATAAATGCCCAATGTTCCCTTGACTGGAACGTAACCAAACTGACAATACTCATCCATGCTTTCAATTCCCTCTCTGCTCCCATCTTGGATGTTATGTAGTTTCTTCAGGTTGTACAAATTCCCCATTTATGGGACAAAAAGTCTCAATTTATTTACTCCGCAACTTCTGCTGCCTAAACACAGTCTACAATTAACTCCCTAAAGAATTTAATTCAGTTTAGTTTTCCAGATACAACACGGATACAGGCCCTTCGGCCCACCAAGTCGGCGCCAACCAGCAATCCCCACATACCAACACTGTCCGAATCACAAGGGAGAATTTTATAATTTTACCAAGCCACTTAGCCTGCAAACTGTTATGTCTTTGCAGTGTGGGAGGAAACCGGAGCTCCCGGTTAAAACCCACGCAGGTCCCAGGGAGAACGTGCAAACTCCGTACAGACAACACCCGCAGTCAGGATCAAACCTAGGTCTCTGGCGCTGTGAGGCAGCAACTCTACCGCGGCGCCACCATGCTGCCCCAGCCGTGCAGTTCTATCTCTCCTCATTCTTTGTCTATGGCATTAGATTTCTTGCATCAAGCTGTTTGCCAAATTTTGATGAACTTAGTTCACTTAAAGTACTACGGATTATTTTATTCCGTTAAAGGTGGAGAGTAATTCAAGTTATTCTTGATGTGGCTGAATTGGATTATTTGCTTCATCTTAACAACAACAACAAATCTACAACATTTGCCATTGACCTTGTGAAGACCTCAGGAAATGTTGTACATTTCAATCCTTGTGCTCAACTCCAACAGTAAAAGCCTGGCCTCTCCAACCTTTTCTTATTCCAACCATTGATCCAGTAAATCTTCTCTGAGCTGTTTCCAATGCAATAACTTTCTTCCTTAAACCAGGAGGCTTGGTGTTTTGCACTTCACGAAGCATACAGCCCTCACCCCTCCACCCTGGAAAATTACTTTGCATGGTGAACGGAATTGCCTCGCAAATCTTGAGGGACATTGTACGAGCCAGCTTCCTTCCACAGAACCCAGATGAAAAATGTATTCATAAACTACTTTTGAAGAGCAATGTGCTATCAATCAAAATTTGGTTTCTTGCAGTTCTGTCCCTTTATCTATCATAGTTTAAACAGACTAGTGCTTAGAAATTCATCCCCAGTCACTCCATCATTGATGCCAAATACCACATCAGCATGTCATACTGTGCCTCCAAAAGCTATTCCAGCAATGTCCGTGGAATGAATTCAAACCGATGAGGATGCATGACAATAGAAGTTAGCGTTGTCCACCAAAGATTAATTTCCAAGCCAGCTTTTTACTTACACTTTTTAATAGTTATTATTTAACACTTTGCAATGTTTTTGTCTGAAATGTTCAGAGATTCTGGCCCTCGATTCGTGCAGCAGTAAGATATTCTCACAATGTCTGTCGCTAACATTCCTTTCTCATCTCAGCCATTGTTGTCTTTCCCCTAATGAGGGGGCCAGATGCCTTGGTTACCCCTCAGCCTCAACTAGCAAGGGCGTTTGCTCAAAACGAAATACCATGAAAGAACCAACACAATGAATGGCAGGGCTCTGGGGAGTGTTGCGGAGCAGAGAGATAGACGGTGGGAGCTCATGTTACAGTTGTACAAGACATTGGTGAGGCCTAGATAATTCTAGACTGTGCTTCGGCAGCTGAAGTTGTGGAGTAAAAAAAGTATTATGGTCAGTTTTGGTCACCCTATTATAGTAAAGATATTGCTGAGCTGGAAAGGGTGCAGAGATGATTTATGAGGATGTTGCCAGGACTCGAGGGCTTGAGATATAGGGAGAGATTGAGCAGGCTTATTCCTTGGAACGCAGGAGGATGAGGTGATCTTATAGAGGTGTGTAAGATTATGAGAGAAATAGATTGGGTAAATGCACTGATACACGAGGGGGACATGCTTCTACTTCCTTTCTAAGGAATGGTGCAGGAATGTGTTTTAACATGGGGTGGTCATCGTGCACCAGCTACCACGTGATTCATGACAGGGACGTTCTGTCTATTGGCAAGATGGTCCAAGACAATTGGAGACCAAGATCTGCTCGGGTTGTCCCAGTGCACAGACTTGGCGTTCACACAAGCCCTTGTCACCAGCTCAACTCTCTCGCAAACACTACCCTCCTTCAATCCCAACTGTACTCTGATCAAAGATTCAATTTACGACATGCGACTACAATCCTGAGATGGAACATAACGTGTTATCCAACACACTCACACTTGGGAGTTTGTAAACACACCCATACATCCATCCACTGATTGATTCATTGATACTTTATTGTCACATGTACTTGGTACAGTGAAATTCGTTGTTCTGCCTACAATACACAAGTATATAAAGAATATGGGGCTCGACAAAGTAACAACAGTATTCAATATAGTCCCCAATCCACTATCCTGCATTGGTGGCAGTATGATCTGTTTTCCAGATTGGTTGCCTTGGTGCAGATCATCAGGGTTCACACAAAGAGTTTTACAATCTCGGTGACAACTAATTCATCTGAAAATGTAACTTAGATTCCAATCGCTGGGCAAGGCTAGATTGAGTACAATTTCAATTGAAGAATGTCAACAGGAATATAATTCTCCCAAAGTTCTCTCTTCAAAACTACCACCAAAGGCATGCAAGCTACTCGTTCTTATGTACTCTCTCAAGCAGCAGTTACACAATAGAACAGGACAAAACAGGGCGACACAGTGGCACAGTTGGTAAAGCTGCTGCCTTACAGCATTAGAAACCCGGGTTCGATCGTGACCTCGAGTGCTGTCCATGTGGAGTCTGCACGGGGTTCTATGAAAGTCCTGGGATGGCAGTACTTTCATATGAAGAAAGACTGGATAGACTCGGCTTGTACTCGCTAGAATTTAGAAGATTGATGGGGGATCTTATAGAAACTTACAAAATTCTTAAGGGGTTGGACAGGCTAGATGCAGGAAGATTATTCCCGATGTTGGGGAAGTCCAGAACTAGGGGTCACAGTTTAAGGATAAGAGGGAAGTCTTTTAGGACCGAGATGAGAAAATCATTTTTTACACAGAGTGGTGAATCTGTGGAATTCCCTGCCACAGAAGGTAGTTGAGGCCAGTTCATTGGCTATATTTAAGAGGGAGTTAGATGTGGCCCTTGTGGCTAAAGGGATCAGGGGGTATGGAGAGAAGGCAGGGATGGGATACTGAGTTGGATGATCAGCCATGATCATATCGAATGGCGGTGCAGGCTCGAAGGGCCGAATGGCCTACTCCTGCACCTATTTTCTATGTTTCTATGTTCTCCTTGTGACCTCACGGGGTTCCTCCAAGTGCTCTGATTTTCTCCCATATCCCAAAGGCATGCGGGATTGTAGGTTATTTAGCTTCTGTAACTGGCCCCTACTGTGGAGGGAGTGGAAGCGAAAGTGGTGAAATACTGAACTAGTGTGAAGGATGGAACTGCAGACGCTAGTTTACATTGAAGATGCTGGAGTAACTCAGCAGGTCAGGCAGCATGTCTGGAGAAAAGGATTAGGTGACTTTTCAGGTTGGATCACTTCTTCAGGCTGAAAGATAGAGAAGGCCAAAATGTGTGTGTATCCTCCGCATTCTGGCCTTCTCTATCTCTCAGTCTGAAGAAAGGTTCCGACCCAAAACGTCACCCATTCCTTTTCTCCAGAGATGCTGCCTGGCCCACTGAGTTACTCCAGCATTGTGTGTTTGTAGAACTAGTGTGAACGAGGGTCGGCATAGACTCGGTAGGCCGAAGGGCCTGTTATTACCATGCTGTATCTGCAGACATGTAGCTGTGAAATGGTGAACAAGACAGAGAGCTGGGGGAGCGACCACACATTTACACTGCGGGTCGCACACTGTTCAGGTGGGTGATCTGCCAATAGTTCCCGCTTCATCACTGCGCTCCCTGAGACAAAGGTAAACGTAGCCCATTTATAAAGACATCCAAGTACAAAGCAGAATGTATTATCATTCTCCAGCCGGCCAGAAGCAAGCAGCGTGGAAGGCTTGAAGTCAGAAAGGAATAACTTGTGTTTATATAAGAATTGCCTCATGGTCGGAGAAATTCACGGAGTAAATTGCTGGAATGCAGCAAGTTGCAGAGGTGGATACGGCTGCTTTCTGGACTTTGGAACGACTGTGTTAAGTTAAATGTTTTCTGAATGCTGGTATTCATTTTCGTTCCCCAAACTCGTGAGGATCTTTAACGCCCATTTGAACGTGCTAATCAAAACATTAGGAGACCGAAGGGTCTCACCCGAAACCTCTCCTATCCATGTCCTCCAGAGATGCTGCCTGACCCGCTGTGTTACTCCTGCACTTTGTTTCGTCTAATTTAGTTTAGTTTAGAGATACAGTGAGGAATCGGGCCTTTCGACCAACCAAGTCCGCACCAGCCAGCGATCCCCGCACACGAACACCACGCACACTAGGGACAATTTACCATTTTACCAGCCCAATTAGCCTCAAACTTGTACGTCTTAGGAGCGTGGACGGAAACCGGCGCTCCCGGAGAAAACCAACGCGGTCACTCAGAGAACGTGTAACACCATACAGACAGCACCCGTAGTCAGGATCGAACCCACTGTAAGGCAGCAACTCTACCACTGCACCACTGCCCAAGTGTTTGACGTAAGTTTCCAGCATCTGCAGTTCTTTGTGTCTCCTATTCAGAATATAAATGTAGTGCCTTGCCCTTGGAGAGGCAGTGCCGAGAACATGGCATCAAACCGGTGACCGAGATGCAAGTGTAGATGCTGGTTTGACGTTTAGAACACTGCTACCCATTGATAGCGCGAGATTAGCACGAGACTGATTCTTGACTTTGAAAACAAAATACGACTGGCATCGTTTTCACCCGCAATCCCCACATCCACACCGCAAATACTGTCTCCCCCCCAACCACCCCCCGTTACACCCCCCCAGGTTGGCTACAAGCCAGAATTACAAGTAGATGTGCTTTGAAAAGACACAAATGCCACTGGTAATTATAGTGTTCATGCTTCAAATGTTAACACATTTCAAATATACGCATACATTTCATTTAATTTCACTTCATTATACGACTAATGTAAAATGCATCGTGTCTAAAAGCAGCGATTTGACACTATATGAATAAATAATGCAAATTGAATCACCATCATAGCCTCGGCCTAATCACCCAATCAAATGCCCGGCCAATTATCTTTGCCTCCCGCAGCCACCCAAACGCTTTCAAAGTTTACATTCGGATAGCAAAGCAGCGAGGTGCCACTGCCAGTGCCCACAGCATCTCGTTTTAATAGAATCATTATCAAATCAACACAGCTCCCAGACTCTCTAAAGACCTGTTTACACAGAACCATTTAATTCTGATCTGATGGAAATTACCTCCTCGGCTTGGATTTAATCTGACTGTGGAAATGGCTGTGTGTGACGGCTGTTGTTCTGCCACATATGATCACAACACCGCAGTTCCACTCCCTAAAACATGAACTATAATGCCTGCATCACTGCTGCCACCATTCCACCCACAGCTCCCAATCTTCATTGTGAAAAGTGCTTCCAGTTCAACTTTACTTTGCAAGGCAAAACACAAAGTACTGGAGTAACTCTGTGGGGCAGGCAGCATCTGTGGAAGGAATGGATAGGCGTTTTTTTTTTTGGATCTTCAGATTTTATTTTCCAAGGTAAAGGGCCTGTCCCACTTGCCTTTTTTTTTCGGTGACTGCTGGCATCATTGACTGACGTATCAGGTCACCGAAAAAGTCGCGGCGTGATCCGGCGTGATGACGTATTGACGCGCGGTGTTTCCTCAAGTGTCGCAACATTTTTTTTGTCACCGCTGGATTTTGAAATGTTCAAAATCTTTCGGCGACCCTGATACGTCAGTCAATGACACCGGCAGTGGCCGAAAAAATCGCCAAGTGGGACAGGCCCTTAATAGTGGATTAAATCTTCGAGCTATAGCACGGAAACAGGCCTTTCAGCCCACCGAGTCCACGCCGACCAGTGATTACCCCCTGTACACTAGCACTATCCTACACACTAGAGACAAGTTACAATTACAAGCCTTCGCGTCTTTGGAATGTGGGTGGAAACCGGAGCACCCGAAGAAAACCTATGCGGTCACAGGGAGAACATGCAAACTCAATACGGACAGCTTCTACCCAGCTGTTATAAAGCAACTGAACCATCCTATCACCAACTAGAGAGCAGTCCAGATCTATCATCTACCACATTGGGGCCCTCAAGCTATCTTTAATCGGGCTCTTTTGGAATTTATCTTGCACTAAACGTTATTCCCTTTATTCCGTATCTATACACTGTGGACGGCTTGATTGTAATCATGTATTGTCTTTCTGCTGACTTGCCAGCACTCAACAAAAAAGGCGTTTCACCGTACCTCGGAATACATGACAATAAACTACACTCAATGAGCTAAACTATAAATGCATCCTCTTGTTTCCTTCTAATGGCAGTCTGCTGTCTGTGCGGAGTTTGCACGTTCTCCCTGTGACCATGTGGGTTTCCTCCAGGTGCTCCGCTTTCCTCCCATACTCCCTTATGGTGCACGTGGAGGTGTGGGGCAAGTGGGGGGGAAAAGGTGGAGAATAAAGATGGAGTCCTTCCATTAAGACAGTCCACTTACCCAGATAATCCGAGAGGTTCACAGATCCTGCTGCCTGGGATAGTGAGATAGAAAACTGAGACATTCAAAACCCAGAGTTGCACGATGTGCTAAGGCATAATTTACAAAATTATTCTGGGCTTTAAATGTTACACACGAGCCGCTGTTGCCAAGTCGATTTGAATCCAATATGATGAGTAATGCACTTCTCAACAGCAATACTCAGCCAGTCGAGTGTTTAAACAGCTGTTTTTCCACAGCTGAATTTCCAGGTATACGTTGCACTGCTTTGAACTCCATGCCAGAATAAAAAGAGAAGCGTACATATCAAATCCTGCAAAAAAGCAGCAAAGTTATTAACACCTGAGCACACAGAAGGGCGGCACAGACCTGGGTTCGATCCCGACCACGGGTGCTGTCTGCACAGAGTTTGTACGTTCTCCCTGTGACCACGTGGGTTTTCTCTGAGTGCTCCGGTTTCCTCTCACACTCCAAGGACGTACAGGTTTGCAGGTTAATTGGCTTTGGTAAAAAATGTTAGTTGTCCCTGGTGTGTAGGATAGTGTTAGTGTACGGGGTGATCGTTGGGCAGCGCAAACTCAGCGGGGCAAAGGACCTGTTCCCGTTGTCTAAAGTAAAAGTCTAAAGAAGGAAGCTATCTCAGATAACAAAAGGATTATTTGCTGAGAAGATGGTGTGTTTCAAGTTAATTCACTGGACTGGTCACCGTTATCCCTCCAAACCAGTTCTATGGACAACACAGCTATGGCAGTGGTGCAGCGGGTAGAGCTGCTGCTTCACGGTGACAGATACCCAGCTTCGAGCCCGGCTACAGGTGTGGTCTGTACGGAGTTTGTACATTCCCCTTATGACTGCGTGGGTTTTCTACGGGTGCTCAGGCTTCCTCCCACAATACAAAGACGTACATGTTTGTAGGTTAATTGGCCTCTGTAAATTGCCCCTGGAGTGCAGGATGTGAACGTGGGATGGCATAGAACAGGCGTACGGGGTGACCAATGGTCGTTGTGGACAAGGAGGGCCGAAGGGCCTGTCTCCATGCTGTATTTCTAAACTAAGCTAAACAAAACAGGAACAACTTGTGCCAAACACAATCTTGGTTTAGCAAACCCCAAGTAACCAAAACGTTCTTGGTTCATCAGTAAAACTAACTGAAATGCAGCACCAGCTCTCGAGGTGCCCATTGTACATATCTGGTTCCATGTCACAGCTAACTCTAACGTTCTGGCATATTAAACTTCCTATAGATCAATGACAGTTAAACAAATGAATTTTAGTTTGGCTCAGAGATACAGCATGGAAACAGACCCTTCAGCTCACCAAGTCCATGCTGACCATCGAACACCCATTCAAACTAGTTCTTTAGTCACTTCCATTCCCTACACACTTGGAGCAATTTAATGAGGCCATTAACCTACCAACCCACACTTCTTTGGCGTGTGGGAGGAAACCGGTGCAACGGAAGGAAAGTCACGCAGTCACAGGGAGAATGTGCAAACTCCACACAGAGAGCACCCAAGATCAGGATAGAGCCCTGGTCTCTTGTGCTGCAAGGCAGCGGTTCTACCAGCTGCGCCACTGTGTCACCATACGATAAAATAATGGAGAATGCTGATGTACACAGTATTGTTGATGTTGCTAATGCAGAATATCAAATGATGTCATGATGAAGTGCCACAAGATACACACACTAGCAAAGTCGAAACCTGAACTGCAGTACGAGCAGGACTGATACAAAGCTGGTTCAATAACAGAAATCAGAGTAATGGTGAAAAGACAGCTTTCAGACTAAGGGAAGTACAATCCCTAGATGCTGGTGTGAGGACCACTACTCTCTTCGATATACAACGTATTGGTTCCGAATATAAAAGGGCATATTTTTTAATTTCACAGAAGTTAACTTCTGTGGCCAGCACGGTGGCTCAGCGGTAGAGTCTGAAGAAGGGTTTCGACCCAAAACGTTGCCTATCTCCTTCGCTCCATAGATGCTGCCTCACCCTCTGAGTTTCTCCAGCATTTTTGTCTACCTCCGCAGCGGTAGAGTTGTTGCCTTACAGCGCCAGAGACCCGGGTTTGGCCCTGACCACGTGTGCTGTCTGTATGGAGTTTGTACGTTCTCCCGTGACCTGCGTGGGTTTTCTCCAGGTGCTCCGGTTTCCTTCCACACTCTAAAGACGTGCAGGTTTGTAGGTCAATTGGCTTCGGTTAAAAAAAACGATAAATTGTCTAGTATGTAGGATAGTGCTGGGATAAGGGGATCGCTGGTTGGCTCAAGGGGAGTCGAAAGCATAAAAAAAACTTTTTTATGCTGTATCTCTAAACTAAACTAAATATAGCGAGCAGCCAAACAAAGATTAGCCATAAATAAGGGAAGATTCACAGCAGACAATACATAAAGCACTGAGCATTCTGATGGGGGTTAGAATGAGGAGAAGGAATTTTAAGTGGGATGGTCCACATAGACTTTAAAATAAGTTGATAAGACTGCTCAAATATCACAAAGGGTCCTGGGATTATTATACAAGGACAAAGAGAATATAATACTGCACAACTTCATTAATTCGCAGGTTAGACCCCAACTGAGTATTCAGATCTGAACTCAGCACAGTAGGAACGAAATCAAGGCAATGGAAAGAGCACAAAGAGATTTCCTCAAAATTATAATATGGATGAGGGTCTAGTTTCCTGCAGAAATTAGGTAAGGAGGGATCAATCACATCTGCTCCAAGAAGAACAAGGGGTTTGACAGAGATAGCAAAATATAACTTTTTTTTGTTGAGACCTGCAAACTTATGAAATTGAATTCATTGCCTGAGAGGATATTAGAAGACTCAAATGGTAATTTTCAAAGAAAATTGTATAAATATCTTAAGAGGCTAAGCTTGGAAGACTACAGAAAAAAAGGTTTGACCTTGCAATATACCAGAGAAAGACTCAGATACTTTGTCAGGATCTAGGCAATGGAGGATGTTGTCACTCAGTCATGTGTCAATGTATACTCATTAAAAAAAAAACACACACACACACATACACACATATATATATACACACACGTTGAGTTTAGCTTAGTTTAGAGACACAGTGTGGAATCAGGTCCTTCAGTTCACCGAGTCCCCGCCAACCAAAGATCACCACTATTTCTATCCTACACTAGTTCTATCTTACACACTAGGAACAATTTACAAAAGCCCATTAATCTATAAACCAGCATGTCTTTGGAATATGAAAGGAAACTAGAGCACCTGGAGAAAACCCATGTGGTCCCAGGAAGAACGTACAAACTCCATACCTACAGGACCCCTAGTCAGGATCGAACCCGGGTCTCTGGTGCTGTAAGGCAGCAACTCTACCGCTGCGGCACTGTGCTGCCCATAGTTTCAAGTGTGGAAAAAAAGCAAACACCCTGGATCAGGCATGGACAAACTGACATCAGGATCACTTTTATCACAACCACATCGAGCTATTCCAAATTTTCACCTACTTGCTGATCGATAGTCAACAGTTCAACCCATTCAAAGGTATTAATGTGTAAGCGATTAATTAAAACGAAGGGGCCAACACAACTGGGTTTATCCCAGGAAGTGTGAGGGGCACAGTGATGCAGCTAATAGAGCTGCTGCACCATAGCACCAGAGACCCATATTCCATCCTGACCTCAGGTGCTGCCTATGTTGAGTTTGCATGTTTTCCTTGTGACTGCTCTGGATGCTACGGAATCCTACCCATTCCCAAAGATACGCAGGTTTGTAGGTTAATTGGCTGGTGTAAATTGTTCCCAGTGTGTTGAGATGTGGTTGAGAAAATGGGATAACATGGAACTAATGCGAATGGGTGTTCAGTCGGTGTGAATTTTGTGGGCCGAAGGGCCTGTTTCCATGCTGTATCTCCCAATCAAATATCCAGATTCCAGATATTTAAAGCGATGCATGTTTGTGACAAAAAGACAACATCCAGGATTTAGTGCCCAGAAATAGTTTTAATCAGAGATAAAAGGAAGAGAAATATAAATAGTGCGCAGGATGGAAGATATTGAAAAGATTTTAATCAGATGAAATGGTAGACTTGGAACATGTTTTGTGTAATTTAACTATAGTTTAAAACCTGGATCAGGAGAGTGGATCGGGGGCCTCTCCACAACGTAGACCTGGCTTTGGACTTTTGTAAATGCCGCCAAAATATGGCAATTCATGTATGTGTGATCTATGCAAAAGAATTTCACAGTGCAGTGCCTACGTGACCATAAAGAAACATTGAAGACCACAAATAGCTGGCAATATGGCAACTCAATGGATGATATGTAGACGTGACCAAAGGTAACCTTTGACATTTCTTCCTAAACCCACCCACAGCCCAAGGGGAAAAGAGGTGGATCTGAGGATCAACCACCAGGCCACATACACTGCCTAGTGCTAGTCTTTTTTGTTCCATTGTCCAAGCCGTATACACCAGTTCCCTTTTCATTCTGGCATGGTTTACAGCTTGGGCACTCCGAAAGAATCCGATACTTTGATGAGCCGAATGGCTAATTCTGCTCCTATCACTTATGACACAACTATTCTTGTAAAATGGATACAATATCAACTAGCTCCCATGTTCTTTTGGCCTTGGTGACTCTAGTTCCAACAGAAAACGACATCCTGGGAATTCTTGGAGGAAGCCTCTTGCAACATGTTCAGTATTCTCCAGCAGAAGGCCTGTCATTCTATCCCATTCATGTTGTGATATTTGGATCCTCTGAGTAGTTCAATTTCAGTTCAAATCCCATTAGTTACTACAAGTCTGATGCTCTGAAGGAATAGCTATCTCATTACTTAAAACAGATTAGATATATAAAATAGTAAAATTACTAGTTCCAACTTGCATGGACAAGAATGAAGTGTTAGGAGAATCTGGCGGGAATATTCTTGTAGAATGGATACAATAACAACTAATTCCAATGTTTTAATCCTGAATGTCCAATTTATGGTAAAATTAAAAAATAATTTTGGTCTTGATGACTCCATTTCCAACAGAAAGATGTAGCAGCACAGAAAACTCAAAATGTAAATTAAAATTAATTTTAGACCAAAACACTAAAGGCGAAACCATGTACTTGTTCTTTTTGCTCATGACTAGCCGACTGCTTAAGTTGGAATACATTAGCTTTTAATGAAGTGAATCACACAAGCCATCCAGGCAGCTCATTTTGCGCGATTGTTCACAGCCATTACCAGAAGCAATTACAAGGAGCTGCTGCAGTAATTGGAAAAGCTGGCAAGAGCCAGCAAAAATGACAATAAATAAAAAATATTCTGCTTAATAAACTTCAAACAGGGACAAAAAACAAATCAACGTAATTAGAATTAAGATGCAGCAGAAAAATATAAAAGGGAAATTGCTCAGATGTGCTAAATATAAAAAATGTAGTTCCCCGATTCTCACTGCAGCAGAGACGAGTGGAAAGGTGATTATAGTACATCTCCGGATCTGCCATTTCAACTCCTCTTCAGCATTCATGCAATTCAGGAGATCTATAAATGAACCATTGACGACAGTCCACAGTCAACTTCTGACTGGAACTATGAAGGAATAAAGGTTGTGAAAATCTAGGAGACATCCACTCCACTTTACCAGATCTATCCGTGACAGGTTACAAACTTGCAGCCCACGGTGCGAGAGAGTTCAATTGATCAGGACACCGATGTCAAACATCATTTGTGGATAAGTTCTCATCGTATGAAACATCAAAGTGGAAAATTAACCCAAGGCCAGGATGAAACAAGGAACAATGCAGAGGCGACTTGAAACATTACTTTTGAAAGCCAATAAGCCATCCTGAAAAAGAATGAAATCTAGGAGCCTCGAAGTCCTGGGAAATTAGTTAAAGCTACAGCCAATGTGATAAACCGTCATTTCAACATCTTGGGAGTTCTTGGATTTAGGATTAACCCTCACTTTTCATTCTCCCTCCCTTTCCTTCAGGGAGATTGTTGATGAGTTGTGATGCCCTCACGTGATCCTGTGATCCTGTGCCCAAGTGCCTACAACCAACAGCAGCATCAGTCCATTCCAGTCCATTTCCTGGACTTTATCTTGCACTTTATTCCCTTCATAATGTACCTATACGCTGTGAATGGCTCGATTGTATAATCATGTATAATCTTACCGCTAACTGATTATCACGCAACAAAAGCTTTTCACGGTACTTCGGTACACATGACAATAAATTAAACCAAACAATATATTTCACTTACAACTCTGTCAGCAGAGGTAATTTTCTATTACATCCTTAGATGCTGCATTCAAACCAAAGAAAAAAGTCAGTGTGTTTTGCACCTTATATCCAGCTTCCTTGAGTAGGTTAACCTATGATGAGCATTTGGCGACACTGGGCCTGTACTCGCTGGAGTGTATAAGGGGGACCTCATTGAAGCATACAGAATAGTGAAAGGCTTGTATAGAGTGGTGTGGAAAGGATGTTTCCACTAGTGGGAGAGTCAAGGACTAGAGGTCACAGTCTCAGAATTAAAGGACGTTCTTTTAGGAAGGAGATGAGGAGAAATTTCTTTAGTCAGAGGGTGGTGTTCAGTCAGAAGGCTGTAGAGGGCAAGGATATTTTTAAGGCAGAGATAGGTAGATTCTTGATTAGCACAGGTGTCAGAGGTTATGGGGAGAAGGCAGGAGAATGGGGTTAGGAGAGAGAGATAGATCAGCCATGATTGAATGGCCGAGTAGACTTGATGGGCCGTATGGTTTAATTCTACTACTATTTCTTATGACCTTATGTATGGGGTAATCGCTGGCCAGCATAGACTCTGTGCGCCGAAGGGCCTGTTTCCACACTGTATCTCTAAAGTTTAAAGTAAAGAGAAATGACTCTACATGGGAATAATAAATCAAGATGCAACCCCCTATACCAAAACAAATATTAATTCCAAGGGGCTCCAAACTAAAAATGGGCATACAGGGTTTCACCAAATTGAGCCCAAAATTCAGGTCTGAACTTCTGAAAGTTAGTTAAAAGCTTTTCCAAATAAAATGATCATAAGCTTATCCCTGCAGTGTCACATGGCACATGGGAAAACATGGTTGAATTCCCTGGCTCCATCTAATTAACGACTTAGAAAAGGACGTGTAATGGAGCAAAAATCAATGTTTTCATTTTTAAGCAAGATCTTTGTCCCTTGTTCCGACTCACCCAATCCTGCCTTAAGCCAGCAGCTGAAGACATACAACAGGTGGCCAGAAACCCAATAGCTGCCGAGTTAGCAGCCGATAGTAATCTGCATCGCTCAACAACATCTGGCTTTCTCCCCGCAAACCCTTCAGGGTCAGAACGAGAGACACACTCACGGACTGGCCACAGACGGGAGGCCCAGGAAAACGAAACAAAATCGGGACCCGATCTGCAGAGATTAAACACGCACTTCCTCAACTCCCACACCCAGCAATGTCAGTGCTTCCAAGCCAGCAGACATTGTGTGCTTCAACAGACATTGTGTGCTCCACATCTGATCAATTTGACGATTGTTTCTATGTGGAAAAATGTTGTGGTTCCTGAAAACGATATTAAAATGTTGAAATGATGCTCCATTTTACCCATTCCATTCAATGCCAAGTCAGGGCAGCATAGTGGCATAGCTGTTAGAGCTGCTACCTCACAGCGCCAGAGACCCGGGTTCGATCCTGATCTTGCGTGCTGCCTGTATGGAATGTGCGCTTTCTCCCTGTGACCTCGTGGGATTTCCTCCCACAACCCAAAGTCTTGTGGGTTTGTAGCTTAATAGACCTTTGTGAATTCCTCCTAATGTGTAAGAAGTGGAGAGGAAAATGGATTACAAGGAACTGATGTGAATGGGTGATTGAGGATGGGTGTGGACTCGATTGGCCGATGGGCTCTTTTCCATGTTGTACCTCTCAACTGAACTAAACTGCAAGCATTACTTAACCTGACAACTAATCATTTTCTCAGGAGGTTTGAAGGCACTAAATAAGTTTGCATCTGTAGAACTAAAGGCGATGATTATGGCTGTGCGCTAGTTTCAAGGTCATCTGTTCTCCAATAACTCATCACTCCCAGGTTGCTGAGCACTGGCTGGCAAGTTATTCCTGGTGACGAATATCATGCAAGGCCTAGGTTGCCCTTAATTCTCACCAGGAGATCACAGAGAACAAACAAGAGGTTATCCCAAATAGACAGATAGACACAAAATGCTGGAGTAACACAGCGGGACAGGCAGCATCGCTGGATAGAAGGAATGGGTGACGTTTTGGGTCAAGACCCTTCTTCAGGTCTGAAGAGATCCAGGGAAGCTGCCTCTCCCGCTGAGTTACTCCAGCATTTTGTGTCTATCTTCAGTTTAAACCAGCGTCTGCAGTTCCTTCCGACACAAGTTATCCCAAATACTATATGAAGAGACCCAGACTGAAACAGATGATTTACTCGCTGACCATTGATTCTGCCTTACCAGGTGAGTGTTTCTTTATTTTTTTAATTCAGTTATCCCGTAAGTGTAGATATGTTATTGTCATCTCAAATAAACTCCCTGGCATGAGCAGTAAAACTAGCACAGCCCAGCTGCAATCAAAGGTGTGTATTTCTGTTGTTGTTCTGGGTTTCTTGGTCCTCCAAAATATTCCAAATGGAATTTAAACTGGAGGTGGTGGAGGGAGGACTTAAGCCAGAAAGGGTTATTGGGAAGAAAGAGCTACTTTAAATTTAGTTGCATCTGGTTGGGTAACTATAGATGGGTGGAGATTATTCCATGCTTTAATTGTGCAGGGGAAGAACGAATTGCTGTACACATCTGTCTTTGTAGCTGGCATCACAAATTGGATCGAATGCCCTCGTCTGCTCCTAATTGGTTTGGGTTTGGTGTAGGTCTTGTAATCTATGTCGAGTTGACCATTTAACATTTTGTAAAAACAGGTCAAATGGTGAGCTTCACGTCAACTTGGAGAGGGTTCCACCCCAGAGAATTCAGAAGTTTGATGACACTCGCTTCTCTCTCATAGGTGTTAGTAACAAATCGAGCTGCCTGTCTTTGGACACGTTCGATGGAAGAAATATTTTTATTTGTGTATGGGTCCCATGCTGCAACTGCGTAGTCCAAATGAGGTCTAACGAGGGTGAAGTATAGCTGTTGTTCCTGCTGTTACTCCAGCAGTTTATGTCATTTTTTGCTCAAGTGCCTTATCAGGAAATAAATTTCCTTAGGAGGCGGAAAATTAAAAAAAAAAAATTACATTTAGTTTAGTTTAAAGATACAACATAAAGCAGTCCCTTTGGCCCCACCGAGTCCATGCCGAACAACTAGTTCTATCCTTCTATCCATACACTAGTTCTATCCTACGAAGTAGGGACAATTTATGGAAGTGAATTAATCTACAAGCCTGCACGACTTCGGAATGTGGGAGCACCCGGAGAAATCCCATGCAGTCACAGGGAGAATGTGCAAACATCGTACAGACAGCACCCGTAGTCAGGATCAAACCCTGGTCTCTGGCACAGTGAGGCAGCAACTCTACCGCTGCACCACTGTGCTGCCCATATCTCACAAAAAATAAAATTATTCAAGGAATTAATAACCTTATTCTATCCTAACACAGCCTTATTGAGTGAGAGGAGATTTTTGCATGTATTGAACAACAAGATTTTCCATGTGAGACTGAGTTATCCATTCATTGCAAATCAGGGGTAGAAAATGCCAGTTCAGGACATGTTCTAGCTTATTCTGCTATCTCTAACTTTAATGACTACACTTATTCCTTGACTTGAATAAACTTAATGATTGGGGCTCCAAACCTCACTAGGAAAATGCCAATGATTCCACCCTTTTGAGTTTGAAAACTACTTCTTATTTCTATCCTGATTAATAGACTCCTATTTTGAGGTCGCGACAGTCCTGCAAAGAAAATGCCCCGTAGGAATTTTCTCATTTCACAGGGAGTTCTCATTTTTAAACTAGCTGTGCAAAACTGTGAGCGCTACATTATCTAAATATTGGTAATTAGAGGAAAATATTAAACCTGCCTAAAATTTTAAAATTGTACGTTTGCAATCAACCCTACCTTGCAATACAAAAATAGCAATAACTAAAAGATGGATCTATTTCCCCTAATATTAGCAGGGCTGGTGATCATTTAAGCAAGAGAAGTTAGATGGAATATTCATTCAGAAACCTCTAACTTTAATGAAAACGGGATTTGATGACTTCATTCAAAAGATATTAAAAAGTTGAACCAGCAGCTGATTAAGGTCACGAATACCCAAGAGCTTTCCTTGCTGTTTAGCAAGTCTCATTCAGGCATTACATGTGAAGTCTGACTACAAGTGAATGCGGTTTCAAAATATGAAACATCTCCTCAAATAAATTAGCTTCAGAGCTACACATACTGCAGGTTGATGCTTCTCCAGCAAGTTGTACAAAAAATAGTGCCAAAATAAATGATGCCATGAACATTCCTTTGATCATTGCTCGTTTCTGAGCTTTCCCCCAGTTTCAGTAAAAACACTGAATCAAGCACTTGGAACAACTAAATTATATTTTACCAAAAGCGCGTCACAGATCAAACACTGTACCTATCCCACCGCGGGTTCGATCCTCGCGTCTGCCTGTTCAAGCTCCCTAGGCCTCGCTCAGACAGAGGCAGTCCAGATGTTCACGCAGTCCGGAGCGCTCTTCCAGAAGATCGATGCTGAGTCTCGTGATCGCGGATTTTTATATGTCCCGGGACCTCGAGGGGCTGAACCACATGGGGGTGGTCTCTCAATAACCCAATTACAGATAGTGATTAACCCCATACATAACGGGCATTCCCCTAACAAAGTCAACTTGGAAACATTGGCCCTGATTTACAGAAAACCCAGAAAAGGGTCAACATCTCATCCAAGCAACACTCAGCAAAGTCAGACTCTGCAATATTATTTACAACTATTTACAAGATGTATGTCGGGTTTGCAGCCATCCAATCCATTCTATGCATTTTGCACCAGATTGACAGGGTTTGCAGATCTTCCCATTCTTTGCTTGCAAATTGTATCTAAGCTCCAGACACTCTGACACCTCTTCGCAGCTCGTACAGAGTAATTCCAATTTGACCAAATCTCCCAGCAACCCTGAAACTTAACCCCATTTTGAAGTCTAGCTGCTCCAATTTAGCCAGGATTAACATTCCTTCCTTTTATTATAATGATAACCAAAGTGGCTCAGTAATCAGCTAACCAGATATATATAAATCTAACAATAACACAAGATGATGACGTTTCTTCTCAGAATCTTGTCAAGCATCCAGAGTTTTCATGGGCATACCTTCACAAGTTCTGTCTGAGGAGTCATCACCTCCCGAGTTTTCGTGGGCGCGAATTCCCTCTATCCGTGATCCTGCCCAGTCTTCCATCACCTTCCACAGTCAAACCAAAACCCTAGAAAATTCTAAGAATCTTGGGACAAAGCAAGTTACCATCATGCACTCATGCTTCCCCACACATTCGCTATTCCTATTTCACTTGAACCTATCCCTATTCTATTATCTATTGCTCTATTACTGTTCCCTATTCCTATTCTGTTTCCTAATATATTCTTTATTATTCTAGAATCAACACTAATTAGCCTTTTTCATACTCACACGGTGTTATACTATGTATATCTGATGACGGGTAGTCATATACATTCCAGCTGGGTTCGGTCCAGATTCCTCTACAGGCGTGACTTTAATTTGAAGCAAACCATGATAAATGTTCCAATTTAACCAAATTCAGTCTCAGCCTCCAATTTACTTTTTTGAATTTCAATGTCCATTTCCTCTTCTCATTCCACAGCATTGTAGCCGATAATACAATTCCCTTCCAATTCCTGTGGAATTCCCAGCTGTTCAAATTTAAACAATCAATTTCCTTTACTATTAATTTTATCCAAAGTCCAATCAAAAATGCCAAATCCAGGGACAATTTCTTTCCACCTTGATAATATAAGCTGCTTTACCATCAAGAGTTAAACAATTCAAATCCATCGGGTGAATACACTTCGGATCTGCTATTCCCAATACAATTCAAGGTTCCCCCTACAGTTAACCAAGTCTTTCCTCCAGTATCTCCTCTTATTTATGTATGCACTCCTCACTATGGTAACTCGTTACTATGTTGATTCTCCACTATGTTGGTTCTTCACTCTATTAGCTCTTTACTATGTTGGTTTTTACTATGTTCGCTTCGTTCTCTGTCTAGGGGTTCTCGCTTTTATTCTATTGGCTTCATTCTTTGTCTAGCGGTTCTTATCTCTAAGTAACTCTTCTATATGGTTAGTATTGATCTTCCGAGGGGAACATAAATTTTCTGTCTACCTCATCATTTTATACTACCACCTTACGTTTCCAGGGTATGTATTATTTCCTGATATCCGCTAGGGTCTGTCCCTTCCTTGCTAGTAACTAAATGGTCCAGTCCTATCTTCGACTATCCTCCTATGGGTGAGACAAAAGAAGAATGCTAAATTAATAGTCAATTCTC
Organism: Amblyraja radiata; assembly: GCF_010909765.2. Taxonomy (NCBI): domain Eukaryota; kingdom Metazoa; phylum Chordata; class Chondrichthyes; order Rajiformes; family Rajidae; genus Amblyraja; species Amblyraja radiata. Next base: position 20,934,562 of record NC_045988.1, read on the forward strand.
TAACAATTCCAAGACCGTATCCCATAAGCCCTCTTTGAATTAATTTACTTAGAACTAAATTTTGGGGCAAAGTGAGTATTTTGCCCCAAATCCCAGAGAAATTCTGTTTTATTCTGATCGAATTCCAAAGAGGAGCCATCCCAACAGTCTTTATAAGTTGTCAATGTTATTTCTTTTGGAGATTATGAAAGTGTCCTTTATTCCCCTTCCTTTTATTCCTCCAGTACCTAGGTGATATTAACGTTGGGCACTAGGGTAGGTCCTTTTCTTTCTCCTTTCTACTGATGGTGTTGGTTACTAGGGAGTGGAGATACGGAGGAGCATGTCGCTCTGCCTGCTGGCCTTCCCAAATATCTTAAAGGGGCAGGACAGTATCAATTCTTCCTGCTGGTCACCTTTTTCTGAGGAGCTACATTACCTTTTGCTGTCTTCTTCCCGTTCTTAGGGGTCTGTGCATTATTTTACCTCACTCCCCAGACAGTCTCTTGTTGACCTACTGTCCTGCAGGCATAAAACTCAGCAATACATTAATTCAGTATCTTCTCTCCCCGCTCCCATTCCTCCTGCACAGTAAGCTTGTTTCTTCTCTCCCTAGTGCCATTTCTATTCCTTAATTATTATCTCTTTTCACGCTAGCTACTATGTTCCTTTTCTTACTTTCTTTATTGCCCCTTGATTTTTCTTCAATCCTGCTATGTTCTGCCTTCTTGCTGGACGTTCCTTGCTCCAGTGACCTGATTGGGGGCAGTTTAAACAAACTCCTTGATTTACAATCTGCTTTGCTCTAAGGGGTTTTCTGGGGTAATCAGAAGAGGGTTTATTATTTTCTTCCATAAAATTCCAGCTTTTACTACAATAGTATATCAAATCCGCTCATTCTGGTAAATTACTTGAGGGGGATCTAGAGTAGGGGCCATGTCTCCACGCCCACAATTCCAGGGCGGTTTGGTGAGTCAGGACTGAGAAAATGGGTTTGCTTGAGTAAACAGTATGTGACTTCTCAGTTCCTGACATTCGGGCCATCTCTCTTTCTGGTTTCTTGGGTCCCAGTAGTCTCTTGAATTAAAGGACCTCCCATAATACCTTGAATTTCAGATGTCTCTATATTCTCTAGGATCTCTAAGTTCTTCTTAATCCTGGAAATCTCTTCTTTGACCCCTCTCTTTCATTCTTTCCTTCGTTGGACAGGCCCTGCTCCAATATCCCATCCCTCCACAAGTATAGCATTGGTTAGGCAGCATTGTTGGTCTTATTCTACCCTTGGGTTCCATTGAAATGTGCTTGAGATTGGGATTATAACGGTGATAGTAATCTTAGTAATCTGGGACCCTAATTTCTCCCAATCGGTAATTTGCTGGCACTCTGGGAATCCATGGATCAGAGTTAGATTTTGGTCATTCTTCCTTCGCTATGCGTTCACTTTCTCTCCAAGTTATAGGATAATTTTCCTGGTTCCTACCTTCCTTCCAATAATATCTCACAGCTCTGGCTATTTGACTGGCTCGGTTCTCAGACCAGTTCCTGTTATTAGTTTTAATTAAATCCGCTATTTTAGTGGGGAGATAATTCAACAAGGCTGCATAATATTGAGGGGAACTTACTACATTCTGATAGTCTAAATCACCTGATTGGTCTATATATAATTTTGAAAAGCAGTCTAGAAATTCGTCTGCTCCTTCACCCTTCTCAAGTTTTATTTTCATGCCTCAACTTAAATCACCTGGTTTCTGAAACGTTTTTGCAAGGGCCGTTAAAACAGCCTCTTCTCTTGCACTGTCATCCATGACCGCGCCCGCCGATGTTTCATAAATCGGGTGTCCTAGGGCTACTAGAAATTTGGTATTCTCAGCTGGAGAAATTATCTGTTGTATGGTCTCCCACAAATCCCGTGAATCTGCATGGTATACACGCATTGTGGTCCGCAAGTACTCTATAAAGGCAGCAGGCGACTTCTTCCTATCAGGGATTCTGTTTAGTACTGCCGTTATTTCATGGGGCTTCCATGGCATATGGGTGTCAGTAACGCGGGGATTACTCATACTCACTGCGCTGGCCGAATCTGTTATTCCCATTCCTTCTCTTACTGGTAACTGCCTATGGGATACCTGTTCAATTCGTAAGCTTTCGGTTACATCAAAGTCTATTTTGGTATCTAGAATTACTGTCTCACCCTCCGATAAATCTTCCGGTTCACTAGGGAATTCCCGATACTGCCCAAATAAATCATTCCTTTCCACTCGAGTGATCTGCCTAGGTTGTGGCTCACATAAATACTCTGGTGGTTGCACTATGTCTAACATACCTTTCTTTTCTTTAAACATGGGAGCTAACCTTTTCTTCTGGGTGCCATGGACGATCTATCAGTGATGGCGTGGATACGATCGAAGGATCTAGTACCTCAGTATCTGCTGTTGGTAAAACCTGTTCAGATGTAAAATCTGCCGGAGTTGTTATAGATTCTGCAGACCTGAAATATTTATATCGGACACAAGTCATACACGGTGCTAATGAAGCCTGGGAAACGCAAGAGGAACATGGTGGGAGCTGTGAACTTCCACTGGCATTGACATTTGTCCACTCTTCTAAATACTCATCTCTTCCACCCCCCCCCCCCCCCCCCCCCCCCCCCCCCCCCCCAGCACTAAACATCAGATTCTTAATCTTTAACATTACAGGGACTACTTTTCTTCCAGGTGATCCACCTTTCCCTTGTTCTGAATGTTTCCCTTTATCTCCACTCCTGTCCCTACCACTACCTGGAGGTCGATCTATTTCACCTTCTTTTAGTTCTAATCCAGGTTTAGCGATCTCTTTTTCCCAACTAGCCATTCTCTTGACCTTATTCGCCTTCCGATCCTCAAAATATGTTCTCCATAACCCTATTAATTCTTTTGCACCCTCGTTATTACTATGCTGCCAAATGATCTGTTCTATGTATTTTATCCCTTTTACTGTTCCTGTTCCCCCCGGTGGCCATAGCTTAATCCCTAATTTCTTATTTAATGCTCCTGATAAATTTCTTAATTTCTCTGCCTTCTGAGGAAACTCATTACACATTAGTTGCAATGGGCTTTTCTCTTCTTCTGTTACATCTCTATCTACATTATTCCCCATGCTTCCGAACACCTGAAACAGAATTTTTAAATCCTTCCTTTTATCCCTAAATTTACCAAGCACGCTCCTAGATAATGGCTAATGGTTCAAAGCGATCGCAGCCTCGCAACTCGCTACTCCTTCGCACCACCAGTCCTGTTCGCTTATTCAAATTCTTCTATCTCCCACAAGCCCACGCTCTTTCAACATAACTTTCTCAATCAAAACATATAAAAATGATTTTCAGACACGTAAGTAACACAGTCCACAAGCAGGATAACACGCTACCTATCACTATCAGGCACAACCAAACCCCTAAATAAACCACAAACATTTGTCTATTATAAATCACGCACTCTAAGAAATCTTCCTCGTGGCGCAATCAATCAGTGGGATGACTCCTCACCCGGCGTAGAGATCGAAGGAGTACAGCCCCTAATCAAACCACCCCGATTCCGATTCTTACAAATGGATATTAAACAAATACGAATATCTAACTTGAACACACTCTTTCTTCAAGTTTTAAATCTGTAACCACCCGCACAAGCAGCAACACAAATGACGGTCTGCGGATCTAAATCTTAACTTTTAATTACTCTAAATTTACTTACATACAGAGAATATTTACAAAATCCGGATCCTATAACAATATGGAAAGCTATTTTTTACAACTTACAAAATGATTTAAAGCACGAGCGCACAATTCACGAACACTCGATCTCGACGCCGCTGTTATCACGCAGTAAACCTCTCCCTCTGATACCGAAGATTTTCCCCTTGCAAGTTTACTCTTTGCTGAGGGGTACTATTCCCTAAATGATTACTTTTCCCCCCCGAATGTTACTCTCCCTCTGCTAAGACTGGACTTCTAGAGGGGGACCTCTATCCCTCCTCTCTAAGTTCGACAGAATTAGGGGTACACTTGGCTATTCGGATTACTTATCATCAAGTAAGGAGGCTCCCATTTCTCAGGTACTCTTCGCTATCAGGTACTAGTCAACAATCGACCAGAGGGTTACTATTCACTGTTGATCTGCCGCTATTCGGAATCGATCATGGACATGCACCAACTTCGAAGTTCTATATACAGGAATTCGAATCCCACCTTACGCAGAACTTCAATATGAAATCCAGTATTTGAAAATTTGGCTGCAAATATAGACTCAGACTCGAACTCGATCTCCTAACTTTTAGTGCGTATCTCTCTTACTGATTCGGGATCTCGAATCAGCTAAATGGCCCGATTAAATTCTTGAATGAACTGGAGTATTCCGGCCAATCTATACTCTGTTCGTCCAAGCTTGGTACCTTCTCGAGGCTATTCGTCCATCACTTCAGGCACCTACACACAGATACACCCTTCTGCTAAGTACTGAGGATCCAGTGCCTAGCCACTTCGTGCTGTGAATTATCGATGCTGTTTTTCGAAGCGCACCTTTTCAATTCGCGCTCCCGGCAGCAATCCAATCGAAGGCGAGACCTGTCTTTTAATACCCCACCAATTCAGATACCAAGTCTAACCCTGGGCCACTCCTTGCCCAATGAAGCCTGTTTGGCTCTCATTAAAGGCAGCTTCAGTCTGTCCAACTACGACCAGTTTTGGGCCTCTAACCCAGGAAAGGGCCTCTAACCCAAACCCACCAGGGCCTTTAACCCCAGGCTGGTTTTATGGGCCTCCAACCCAAAGGTGTGCTAACCACTCCCCCGTGCTTGCTAGACTCTGTTCTAATGATCTCGATTAGACCCTTTCCCAAGCCCGCTAATGATCGATCCGCTCCGACTCACAAAGTGCCGAAAATCAATGTGAAAACCGCACCGTATGCTCGATTTCTGCACTCGCGATCGAAACACCTCAACACCCTTGATCGCAAACTTGTGTTTGGAGGACTTTTGAAATCCCAGATGAGCCCCCAATGATAATTACTCGTTTCTAAGCTTTCCCCCAGTCTAGTTTCAGTAAAAACACTGAATCAAGCACTTGAAACAACTACATTTTATTTTACCAAAAGTGCGTCACAGATCAAACACTGTACCTATCCCACAGGGGGTTCGATCCTCACGTCTGCCTGTTCAAGCCCTCTAAGCCACGCTCAGACAGAGACAGTCCAGAAGTTCACGCAGTCCTGAGCGCTCTTCCGGAAGATCAACGCTGAGCCTCATGATCGCGGACTTTTTTATGTCCCGGGACCTCGAGGGGCTGAACCACATGAGGGTAGTCTCTCAATAACCCACTTACAGATATCGATTAACCCCATACATAACAGGCATTTCCCTAACCCAATGATACAACAGTTCAATACATTGTATTCAAAATGAACCTCGAAAGGAAGTCAACTTGGAAACATTTACCCTGATTTACAGAAAACCCAGACCAGGCTCAACACCTCATCCAATCAACACTTGGCAAAGTCAGACTCTGCAACTTTATTTACAACTATTTACAGGGTGTATGTCTGGTTTGCAGCCATTCAATCCATTATATGCATTTTGCACCAGATTGACAGGGTTTGCAGAGCTTCCCATTCTTTGCTTGCAAATTGTATCTAAGCTCCAGCACTCTGGCACCTCTTCGCAGTTTGTCCCAGCTCTGCAGAGAGTAATTCCAATTTGACCAAATCTACCAGCAACCCTGAAACTTAACCCCATTTTGAAGTCCTAGCTGCTCCAATTTAGCCAGGATGAACACCTTCATTGGCATAGAGTTTATTGATCGCAGCCATTAGGCACTGCAATTCTCTTCAGCACTTTTGGCGAACGAAGAGAAAGAGAATGAGGAGAAAGGGAGAAAGGAGAGTGGAGGAAAGAACTGCAGATGCTGGTTTAACACAATGATAGACACAAAATGATGGAGTAACTTAGCGGGACAGGCAGCATCTCTGGAGAGAAGGAATGGGTGACTTTTGGGTCGAGACTCTTCTCCAGTCTGAAGAAGGGTCTTGAACCGAAATGTCACCCATTCCTTCTGTCCAGAGATGCTGCCTGTCCCGCTGAGTGTCTATTTTCGAGGAGAAAGGAGAAGTGGAAAAGTACAGAGGGAGCCAAAAGGGAACAGGAGGAGAGGATATACAGAGCAGCAATGTACACTGATGAACTTGGAAAGAGTCACTCCTGACAATTAGACTTGCAAAGGCGTGTGTTGTCTTTGCATCAAGATCAGTCTGAAGACGGGTCATGACCTGAAACATCACCTATCAGGGATACTACCTGAACTGCTGAGTTACTCCAGCACTTTGTGCCCTTTTGTGTATTAACCAACATCTGTAGTGGTTTGTTTTTAGTTTATCCAACCTCTCTTTATATTTAATTTTATCTAATTCGTGTCCAATCTGTTAAAATTCTTTGGTACTCTCTCCAAAGCACCCACATCCATCCTGCACTAGGGCAACAAGAAATGTACACAAACACTCCAAATGTAGCTCAATCAACAGCTTTATAAACCTGTAACATGACTTCCTGATTCTTATACACAATGTCCCCACTAATGAAGGCAAGCATACCATGCACCAGTCCACTCTACCAGTCTACTTGTGTTGCTACTTTCAATGAGCTATGGATTTGGACCCCAAGATCCCTCTGTACATTAATGCCGTTGGTGGTTCTGTCATTAACTGCACCTTCCTCTTACAAGTGACCACCCAAATGCAACACCTCACACATTCCCAGATTATACTCCATCTGCCATCTCTCCACACATGTCTGTACACACATATCTGTAACTAATTGATCCTTCTGTATCCTTTGATGAGCCTTCTTCACTATTAGCAACTTCACAAATGTTTGTGTTGTCTGCAAACTGACCAACAAACCCTTCTACATTTTCATCCAAAACACAAGGTGCTGGAGTAACTCAGCAGGTCAGGCAGCATCTGTCGAGGGAGTGGATAGGCGACGCTTCAGGTCAAAACCCTTTTTCAGACGAACAAAGGGCCCTGACCCTGACTATTCCCTCCACAGATGATGCCTGACCCATTGTTTTAGCATTCTCCCCCTGATTTCACTACCCTCAATGTCCCACTCCTTGGTGAATATGGATGCAAAGTACTCATTTAGAAAATCAACTACATCCTCTCACTCCAAGCATTAATTCCCCCCTTTACACTTGTGTAGTCCTACCCTACCCTAGTTACCCCCCTTGTTATTAACGCATAATTTGGGATTTTCTTTCATCTGATGCCAATGACATTTCATAGGCCTTTCTGGCCTTCCTCATTGTCTGTTTGTTCTTTCCTGCTTTCTTTATATTTCTCAAATGCCTCGTCTGTTTATCTTCCTAAACCACACATTCCCTCTTCATTTTGACCAATACTCATAACCTCTCTCATCATCCAAGGTTCTCCTACTTTACCACCTTGTCCCTCCCCCTAACTAGAACACACTGGTCCTGAACTCTGATTAGCTGCTAATTTAAATAACACCTACATGTGAGATGCAAATGTATCCATTTAACAGCTTCAGGTCAAACCTCCTGCTTAACAGTGTTGCCTCCCCAGTTTAGTACTTCCCCCTAAGGACCAGATCTATCCTTATTCATAACTATCTTAAAACCTTTGGTCACTATTCCCAAAGTTATCTCCTATTGAAATGGTAGTCACCCGGCCAGGGTTGTTTCCCTATACAAGGTCCAGGATGGTCCCTTGAGTTAGAATATCCACATACTGTTTCAAAAAACCCCTATTGGATGCACCCAACTAATTCTGGCCCATCTAAGGGAGTTAGATGTGGCCCTTGTGGCTAAAGGATCAGGGGGTATGGAGAGAAGGCAGGGATGGGATACTGAGTTGGATGATCAGCCATGATCATATCGAATGGCGGTGCAGGCTCGAAGGGCCGAATGGCCTACTCCTGCACCTATTTTCTATGTTTCTATGTTTCTAAGCCTCTTGCACGAAGTAGGTCCCAGTCAGAATTGGATGGAATTAGATTGTAGCTGAGTTGATGACTTCTTCATGATTAGCCTGCCAACACACAAATAGTGAATTAATAGAACGTGACATGACCCATTTGTAACATGTGGAGTTCTTATATAGAAATACTAATGGAAACAAAGTTTTGTAACACAGTCAGTCATCTCATTGCTAATCCAAACTAAATTGAAAGCGTATGAAGCAAATATCTGAGAGGGGCAATTACATATCTCGATCTTCAAAATTAAACTTGGCAGTGGTTCAAGATCAAGAACAACTTAGGCAACTGAAAACATTTTGTACTTAGGTTGAAAGACTTTAGAGATACAGTGTGGAAACAGGCCCTTTGGCCCATTGATTCCGCACTGACCAGCGATCATCCCGCACATGAGCACTATCCTACACACTAGGGACAATTTGCAACTTTATTGAAGCCAACTAACTTACAAACTGTACGTCTTTGGGGTGTGGGAGGAAACCGGGGCACCTGAAGAAAACCCATATGGTCACAGGGAGAACGTACAAACTCCGTACAGACAGCCCCCGTAGTCAGAATCAAACTCGGGTCGCTGGCGCTGTAAGGCAGCAACTCTACCGCTGTGGCACCATGCCACTCCTAAATTCATAATTACATGGAATAAACGGGGATTACAGCATTGTGCAAATCAAGGATTAAGACGTTAAACTATACCAGTCAAGGAGATGGACTTGGTCCATAGTAGCTGTTGCAAAGCAGCTGAGATTCAATTAGATTCGATGTATGAATATCAATTGTATAGAATGCACAAAGACTAGGGCTCATAAAGATGGAATCAGTGGAAAGTTCAAGAGAAACATTTCTTCAATGGCAGGAATGTGAAACTCCAGTTGCCGAGGCAAATAAAATAAATGTATGCAAGGAGGCAAACACACCAAGAAGAAAACAATAGGTTAGTTTGATGTCGAAACAAGGAACAGATGCAGGTTTACAAAGCTGAAGAAACTCAGCGGGCCAGGCAGCATCTCTGGAGAACATAGATGGGTGATGTTTCAGGTCGGGACCCTTCTTCAGAATTGTATATAATTCTTCATAAGGGTCCTGACCCAAAGCGTCACCTTTCCAAGTTCTCCAGGGATGCTGCCTGACCTGCTCAGTTACTCCAGCACTGTATTTTTTTTTAAGACTAGCATGATAGTGTTCAAATAGGTGTAGACTCTTAAACCATAAACATTTGTTTCAAAGTATTGCGCAAAATGACAACATGATTTGCCACACATTTTGTTGTAGATTATGGTAAACTCCGTGGAAATCAGAACCAATTTCAAAAGAGGAATTTTACTGAGAAAACTGATACAAGAGCTATGAGTGGATTCCACATTTTTTAAATGGAGATATTTCTGAATAGAAATATTTCCATACACTACAACAGTCGATCTAAATTTCCAGAGATATGGGTGGGATGCTGTGCTATTTTTATTATCAATGAGTAGTGATGACAGGCAAAAATAACAAGTCTTGAATTACCAAACATTGAATTACCAATTTAATTGGATCTGTATTATCCCAAGTGCAGAGAAGGAATCAGGAGGCAAAAAGAAAAAAAAATTGACAGAAGTGGCCTCATTTTTATTGTGGGATCTAAGTCTATAAACACCAGAACACCAGGAGAAAACAACTGCATGGCATCTGGAAGTCAGGATCATTATGTATTCTGGACTCTGCGTGGAAAGATCAGAGAGATCAACACAAAGGAAGCCGGTCTCCAGGGCAGCTTGCATCATATTAAGTGCGTTAATAGACTGCAGCCGTAGTACAGAGGTTCTGGTGGAAAGTGGCTCGGCAAAGTCCGTACCAGTGTCGTGCTCCTTTGACATGATGCATCAGGAATGCACACCAATTTACGAGCGAGTAGAAAATAAATCTGGAGACTGATCAGCCAATTCCCACAACCTGTCTGAACAAGGGTCTCGACCCAAAATATCACCCATTCCTTCTCTCCGGAGATGTTGCCTGTCCCTGCTTCCTTCTCCTATTCCTAATGGAATGAAGCAGCTACATATTTACCACTATTAGCAGTGGCATAAATATCACTAATTGTTATATCCATTAAAACAATAATAAAACTATTGGGTGGTGCAGTGGCATACCATGTGGTGCCGGGATGTCTCACACTGCCAGGCTTCTGGGCGTGATCTTATCGAGTAATGGAGCACGGAAACAGGCCCAACGCGTCCATGCCAACCAAGATGCACCATCTAAGCCCCATTTGCTTACATTTGGCCCATATCCCTCTAAACCTTTCCTATCCATGTACCTGTCCAATTGTCTTTTAAATGGTGTCATTGTACTTGCCTCAACTACCTCCTCTGGCAGCTCTCCATATACCCACGACCCTCAGGGTGAAAAGGTTGCTCTTCGAGTTCCCATCAAATCCTTTCCCTCTCATCTTAACCTATATCCTCTGGTTCTTGATTCCCCCACTCTGGATAAAGCACTGTGCATTTACCCTAATCATTCCCCTCATGATGTAATACACATTTATATGATCACCCGTTAGCCTCCTGCACTCAAGGAATATAGCCCTAGCTTGCCTATTCTCTCCTTGTAGCTCAGGCCCTTGAGTCTTGGCACACCATCATAACTCCTGATTCTGAATTGCATTGTCGAGGCGATCGAGGCTCCCGATGTTGAAGCCCCCGCCGGGCGATGGAAGATCCCACGGCCGGTTTTATGCCGCGCCGGGCGATGAAAGGCCCCGTGGATGGGCCGATTGAAGCCCCATGATTCTGGGCGGACGAAGTTGCTGTTGGTGGGGTTCAGAGTCGGTCACCACCCATGTCAGCTCCCAGTGTTATTGTCCACAGGGCCCACGACGAAGCCTCGTGCGTGTGTGTGCATGTGTCCCCCATGTTTTTATAGCGACTTCCGCCCCAGCACAGGCACATAGATTCAGATACACAAATATACATAAATTATAGCTAAATTACACAAAATTCTCCAAGATAGTAAAAAAGGACCATGTCATGAGGTGCTTAGTGTAATGAGGCTGATAGTAAAAAAAAGAAAAAAGACTGTGCAAAAAAGGGACTTTAGTGCAAAACAATTAGAAAAAAACAAGTCTGTGGTAGTGCAGGAGCTGGTCCATAGTGTTCCATTGTCCAGTTAGTTAGGGTCGTCCAGGTTGGTTAAAGAACATGATGACTGTAGGAAAGTATCTGTTCTTACATCACTAGTGATGTACAGCGTCAGGCTTTTGTAACTCCTGCACATATTCACACATCCCAAAAACATGCCGGTAGGTTAATTGACTATTGTAAATTTCCTCTTAATCTGAGCAAGTAGCAAAAGAATCAAAGGGGAGTCAATATGCACATGAGAGAGAGGATAAATTGCAGGGTCCCTGGGGAAAGCAAGGAGGAATGGGGCAGGGGATGCTGGTGGAGCTCTGACTGTGGCATGCATTCATTCTCCCTTGCTCCTAAACACAGCTTTGTTCATTAGTTATTTGCATCTGTTCATTATCCGCATTGGCTTTATCTCATTATGTTCCTTATTAGGCCAAGTGAATAAAAGCCTAGTCCCAGCATACAGCTATAGAAGTCATTTTGTGGGTGATCGATGCCACTGTGATGCCATTGCTCACACTATCTGCAGCCACTTTTATCACCGGTACTATTTGTCACCATAATTATATATTTTTTAACTAAAACAATGTTTGGTATTGTATCCATGGTGCAGTGCACAAAAGCCCACCGATTTAATAAAGCATACCGTGTCAACCTCTTTCACTACAAGTTCTTACATGTGCACAAATAGTCAAAACTACCCTAACGGAACCACCTCAAGCATCGTTCAACGTAACAATTTGAACTTCAGATATTTTCTTGATAAACAATTTGTGAAATAAATTTGAAATCAAAACGGCATAGCTTTAAAACATGGCATTGTGCCTTCAAATCCTGCCATTGATCCAATGTGCCCCAACATTATATTTCATCTAAACTCTTGCTTGTAACACCAGGACAATCTACTTGTTAATTCATAAATCCCGAGGAAATATTTATATTTAAAAAGTAATGAAATATAAAACTTACTGTTCGGCTGACTGCGCTCAATGTTTGAGACAGCTGTTACATTAGTCCTTTGCTAGTAAAGAACTCACTGTCAGCAGACTGTGCCCGAAATATTAAAAATATTAATATTAACAAGTAATATCAAATGCAAAATCTTCATTTAAATAAAACACATTTTCCCCTTTTGTTATTACTAGAATTGGGAATACAGCTTCAATACAACAAGAAATGTAATTAATTTTTGATATGTTTATACTTTAGCAATCAAGAAAGCGAGAGATAAAAGAGAAATCAAATGATCACTGAATTAAAACAAAAATTCTGGCTGAAGGTTCGTTTCTTGCAGTTTCATCCCCTTGATTCTTCTTCAACTCTCTTCAGCTGACCACCACCCCTCCCATGTCCACATATTCAGTACTCTCCAAAGGTTTTGGTCACCCATATGTGTGTGCCTTAAAGCTGGATATCATGGGAGGCACCCCTGCAGAGGACATTGTACCATGAAACAATGGGATTCATGTCTCATTACACTCCCCAAAACTGTGGCCTAGGTTGCATTGCAATTCCCTTTCAGCACTATTCAACTCAAACAAAACGTTAACCCAGCAAATATGGCATTTAATCTGGTCAGGGAACTTAACCAGGCAGTTCCTGCCATGAGTCACCCTCATAGCCCCAGTCAGTTCCACATCAAGGTTGAGCAGATAATATATTTCCCTGTGCAACATGCCTCTTGTAACAAAATTTGCAGCATTTTACCTAATTTTCATTACACTAAGCACCTCATGACATGGTCCTGACACCTCTGACACTAAACAGGGAGATCTACAGATAACCAAAATGCTTACTTATGCCTTAAGATGGCCAAATGTTTTTTCACTGAACTACCCACCAAATGACCAGAGGCTCTTGGTTTCTTGGTTTCCTGGTCCTTCAAAATATTCCAAGTGGCTCCCCGCAACTCCACGAGTCTCTACTGCTATCCGTATGCCCCAGATGCTCAAGCTACACCTCCCAATCTACTCCTTATCTTATATTATATTAATATGCTGGTTGCCCCAATGGTTCTCATCAAACAATTGCTGTCAGCCTCACCAATCTCCCTTCTCCAAGATACACCAGCCTCCCTGATCCCAATCCATTCATCCTCAAATGTCTCTGATCCTTCCTCTTCTCCAACCGGATGACTACCAATACTGATGTAGGATGGGTGCCATTTTCAAACTCAATTATGCGTGGTGGCCTTATGGCTAAAGTGCGCCACCATTTAGGGCACACTAAAATATTCAAGCATGCAAGTATTTGATCATGCCATCACATGTAAAACACAAATGAACATCAGATATTGCCCCAAGGGAACCTGGATATATAAGCAATGGCCTTGACAATCCCTTCTTTTGTTCCTATTGCTTTGTCATCAAGTTTGGCTAAACGCCCACCTGGGCCTGGTGGATCTCACACAATCAATGAAAATGAAGATACAAATTGACTTGCAAGTCTACAGAGAGCCATGGGTAAAAATAGTAGGCATTGTTCACTGTTCATGTCATAGGAGTAGAATTTGGCAATTTGTCCCATCAAGTCTACTCTGCCATTTATTCATGGCTGATCTATCTTTCCCTCTCAGCCCCATTCACCTGTCTTCTCATGGTAACTTTTGACATCCCTATGTATCAAGAACCTATTAAGTTGTTTGAGGATATATAATGAACTCCCCTGCCCTAAGTATTTGCATTTCTCTTCAACGATACATTATTACCATGTACGGAGATGTCTGCCAAACCATTGGTCTCCCGTCTGCCTCAAGCAGTTTCGGAAATCTTGGATTTTCTATGGAAGCTTGGCTAATGCAGCTTAATTTTAATGATTTTAAAACATCCCAAGGCGCCATCTATTCCATGTTGCTTTAAAATGATTTACTTGGTTGGATGCAGCAGTTTACATGCACAGTAAAGCTTAAATTCTATTCCAAGTTCACAACATCTTTTATTGAAGTGACAATTCTATTTCCCACACACCTCCCATCTTTGTGGCCATGGCAACCATGAAGCGCCAATTTATATTGAACTCGAGATAGCTTTTTGCCGTCAGCATGCCCACTGGGAACAAGGCCCAGACTGCATCTAATTTCTCTCACAACAGATTCAGGCTCATGGCTCAAAGAGAAAAGAGCTGCATGCCAGTGGAAGAAATTCATATATAACATCTCAAAGGTACACAAAATTGCTGGGGAAACTCAGCGGGTGCAGCAGCATCTATGGAGCGAAGGAAATAGGCGACGTTTCGGGCCGAAACCCTTCTTCAGACTGTTTGTGGTCACGGGCAATATTGTGGTCACGGGCAAGTACTTGAAAAGTTACACAAAATACCTCATGGTCATTTGGTAGATCGCTGCATTGTGATCTCAGAATGGTCCACTATTCTCTTTCATTGTTCATTTACAGGACGGAAGAATCGTTGGCAAGGTTGGCATTTCTTGTTGATTCTCAACTGCTTTTGAGAAAAGATCGGTTCCTATCTTCTTAAAACACTGCAGTCATAGTCATAGAGTGATACAGCGTGGAAATAGGCCATTCGGGCCAACTTGCCCACAACGGCCAACATGTCCCAGCAACACTAGTCCCACCTGCCCGTGTTTGGCCCATATCGCTCCAAAACTGTCCTATCCGTGTTCTATTGGTGAAGATGCTCTCAGAGCGTTTGGGCAGAGCATTCCAGGATTTATGGTGTTACTTCTCTCTTCCCCATCAACCCCCCCCCCCCCCCCCCTCCCCTTCCAGGTGCCTGTCCAAATATATTTAAAATGTTGTTAGAATACCTACCTCAACTACCTCCTCTGGCAGCTTTTTCCATATACCCACCACCCTGAAAAAAAATATCCCTTTTCCTATTAAAGTTCCTATTACTTATTAATAAGGAGACAAGTGGACAGATAGCATTTTCTTTTGGACAGGGATCCAGACAGGATGGCAAAAATCAGGCTGGGACTTGCCACCATATCTTCTGGCCTGCTCCTCAGTACTCATAATGTAATCATCCACATAATGCATTGGTCTTCCACAAGCTATCTGCTTGAAATAATTTATGAGTGCGCACAGCATATAATCCCTTCATTATTTTAGACCTCGATCAAATTACTTGAGGCTTAAGTTAAAAAAAACAAAATCTTCAAGCCTGTCTGGGTGGTTTCAATTTTCTGAACTAAAACTAGCATTTCTGACCCTATTGCAAATATTTAATAATACACACCAACAATCTAATAACACATAAAACCGAGAGAAAACCAACAATCTGTTCACAATGATTTAAGTGAGGCCTAACCAACTACAAAATGACATGCTTCATTTTGGAATTACTAATCTTGGGACAGGAGCCTGGATCGACCTGCATGGGCTATAAAGTTGTGACCTTGCTGTGAACTCCAAGAGGTAGAGAACAAGACATTAATCATCATCTTTTCACACCAGAGGCTTAATTTCTCCGCATTGTGAGTGTTAAGATGCTGAGTGTTGGTCCTGCCCTAAATGCAGTTCTCAAAGGTTAATGGCCTTCAAGAAATAATAGATCTCAACCCAAAACATGGAGATTGCTTTCAGCTGTTTGAATACACAGTCTTACAACTGCATAAATATTCTTACCTTCAGCAATTTCATCCACGCGACACCTTCGTCAACAATAAAAGCAACTTTTATTTATATGGATCTATTAACAAAACTTTCCAAGGGATGCAAAAGAATGACGACCAGACTAAAATAGAAATACACCAAATGCTGGAGTAACTCAGCCGGTCAGGCAGCACCTCTGGAGAAAAGGAATTGGTGACGGTTCAGGTCGAGACCCTTTATCAAACCCTTCCTTAATAGTCTATGGGTCTCGACCTGAAAAGGCACCTATTCCTAGAGGTGCGGCCTAACCCACTGAGTTACTCCAGCATGTTGTGTCACTCTTCAGTGTAAATCAGCATCTGCAGTTCCTTCCTACACAACTTTTGTTTATATGGATCTATTAATAAAAATCTCCAAGGGACGCAAAACAACTACTATCAGCCTAAAGATGATCTGTGTCGTTAACCATTGGAATGATGGAAAGTCCATGAAAGAATCCCAGTAGGATATCCCCAATATTGATTAGTTGTTAATAACTGGTTTCTTTGAATGGATTTTCCCATCATTTCTTTACCCACAGGAGATTCAGTCCAGTAATTCTACCATGCATCTTTCAATGCACGGCATGCTTTCAGAAATAAACTCATGTGTCATCAAGGCAGTGGTTAACTCAGTGAACAAAATTAAGAAAACGTTGGAGAGGCCTATGATGTTTGGGTTGAGACCCTTCAGGTCTGAAGAAGGATCTCGGCCCGAAACGTCACACATTCCTTCTCCCCGGAGATGCTGCCTGTCGCGCTGAGTTACCCCAGCATTTTGTGT
The DNA here is from genome assembly GCF_010909765.2 of Amblyraja radiata. Classification (NCBI taxonomy): domain Eukaryota; kingdom Metazoa; phylum Chordata; class Chondrichthyes; order Rajiformes; family Rajidae; genus Amblyraja; species Amblyraja radiata. The sequence continues at coordinate 20,951,039 of NC_045988.1, forward strand.
CTATCTTCGGTGTAAACCACCATCTGCAGTTCCTTCCTACACATACCACCTAGTCAATTGCTACATCTAACATAACGTCTTCAGAGAATTAAAACAAAATCTATTTAAAAACATTCTGCTCTGTTAATTTAGTGTTACGCACACTAAACGTACCCCTAACATTCACAACGACAATTACTTTTTTTTTTTAAAGGAGATACAGCATGGAAATAGGCCCTTCGGCTCACTGAGTCCATGCCAACCAATGATACCCTTACACTAGTTCTAGCCTACACACTAGGAACAATTTACAGAAGCCAATTAAGAAACCTACAAAACCTCAATCTTTAGAAATTTGGGAATAAATCAGAGCACCCAGAAAAAGCCCACATCGTCACAGGGGGGACAAGCAAACTCCACACAGACAGCACCCGAGGTCAGGATCGAACCCGGGCATCTGGCACTATGAGGCAGCAACTCTACCGCTGCACCACTGGGCTGCCCTGTAGTTACTAAAGGGCCTGTCCCACTTTCACGACCTAATTCACGATCTTTTTTACCCGTGGACATTTTTCATCATGCTAGAAAAACGCCCCGACCTACTTGATGCCACGAATACCTACGACTAGCATCACGACCTGCTACGACCTGCCTCCGACCTCGTGACGACCATGCTGCGAGTATGATTCAAGGGCAAACTCGGCAGAGGTCGTGAATTAGGTTGTGAAAGTGGGACAGGCCCTTTAGGAACCACATTCTCTCAGTAGGCAGCTTACAAGTGTTGAATCTTACCCCGTATTAGAACCCTTGTGACTGACGATCACAGCTGCAGACACTTCATTTTCTTAACCTGGAAAGAGTGCTAACTTGCAGTGTCACCATTTTCCTTTTCTCCTTGACTTAACTGTAGGACCAGCAAACCACCAAAAACATTCACACACAGAACAACAGCTGATCCCAATATATATGGGGAAGGTTGTTCTTCAACCTGCAACATTATCTTTGATTCTCTTTCCACAGATGCGACTTGACCTGCTAGGTTTTTATTCAAGCATTTTCTCTTTTTACTTCAGAGTTTCGGCATCTGGATATTTTTGATTTGCATCGATTGCCAGGACTGGAAAGTCTATCTTGGGACAGTTCTGAGCATTATTTGGACTTCAACTGCAAATTTCTGTTTATCTGTTTATTCAGGAAGACTAAAAAAAAACACTCCAGCAGCAACACAGCAAAGTGACCGATATCCATGCAAGGATAGCCAGTCGTGTCTCCAGAATTATTTTGTTGGAAGTAGCTAAACAGCTAAATAACAGAACAAAAACTAACCTGTATTTGTCCCCAGTCACATTATTCAAAGTGTTTGGCTGTGGCGGAATGGTGACCTTAAGGAATTAAGCCATAGGATGGTTAAACAACAGTGGAATTAGAGATGGATCATCAGTGAAGATCAGTACAGTCTGAAGAAGGGCCTCGACCCAAAATGTCACCAATTCCTTCTCTCCATAGATACTGCCTCACCCGGTGAGTTACGGGCCTGTCCCACTTGGGCGTCATTTGCGCGTCACGCAGATGGCGCGCGAAGATTTTGTGAATCCCAAAATCCTGGGGCGCCGCATGCGACCGCGCATCACTGCCTACGTCACCACGCACCATGCGCGCGTAATGCACGCCATTACGTGCGCGTCATGACACGTAAATGATGTTGCATAAATGATGCTCAAGTGGGACAAGCCCTTTACTCCAGCATTTTGTGTCTACCTTCGATTTTACCAGCATCTGCAGTTCTTTCTTAAACAGTACAAGTTATTTATTGCTAAGAATTGAGAGAGGGTTTAGGGATCTTGGACATCATTGTCGGAAAATTAAACCATGGTCCTGTTAGGCCTCTCGACTTCAGGATCCCCCTTAGTTCAGTTTTAGTTAGGTGATACAGCGTGAAAACAGAGTCTTTCGGCCCACCGAGTCCACGTGTTCCGTCAATCACGTGTTCCGTACTCTAGTTCTATCCTATACTCAAGGGACAAATGACAGAAGCCAATTAACCTACAAATCTGCACATCTTTGGGATGTGGGATGTGGGAGGAAGCCAGAGACCCTGGAGAAAACCCACACGGTCACAGGGAGAACGTGCAAACTCTGTACAGACAGCACCCGTAGTCAGGATCAAACCTGGATCACTGGCTCTGTAAGGTAGCAACTCTACCGCTGCACCACCGTGCTGCCCTAAAGCACCCTGACCGGATCTTAGTTACTCCTGTCTAGGTCTGAACATACAATCTATTAAGGCAAGTCACTTACTGGCAAATGATGAAGTGCGTCTCTTTTCATTTCAACCAGTTCTCCTTGAACGAGATGAACAGCTTATTTACAAAAAGTTACATGTCAAAGCAGGTCATTGATGAAAGGTAGAATACAAACAATTACAGAATTCAATCAAAAGATCTCAACCAGTCGACTTAAGATTCATGGAAATAACATTCCTTTAGTAAGATGACCCTCAAGACTCCAACGTGCACCGTACTCCACCTTGAAGGAAATATTCTAGTCGAGGGAGAATCGAGGATGTTCAAGGGAGAATCAGTGAATCTTCAAACAAACTGAAGACCAATGACAAAGACCAAATATTTATTCCATGGAATGTCTTTGATACAAGGCTATTTTTGCAACCTGCTTGGAAACAGGATGTTAACATCAGGCACTTCAATCTTTTGGACACAATCCCAAGTTTGGCATCAACCACTGGTTTAAACAACAGGTGCTGTAATGAATACACGTTACGATTGCGAGCTCCATCAATATTTATAATTTTATATCTTTACGTCCCGTTATCAGCCGGTTATGCAGTTTTGTAATTGCCCCCATACTATCACACATCTCCTCCCCTTCCACCTCATCTGCATCACCCTCCCCTCCCCTTCACTTCCATTGCCTTTGCCAAAAGGTCTTTGAAGTGAAACGTTGGCCATTTCTTCACATGCCACACTAGTTGCCGAGCCTAATTATTACAATTCATAGAGTCGTAGAGCACGATAACAGGACCTTCGGCCCAAGGTAGACAAAAATGCTGGAGAAACTCAGCAGGTGAGGCAGCATCTATAGAGCGAAGGAAATAGGCAACGTTTCGGGTCGCGACCCTTCTTCAGACTCCTTTGGCCCAACTTGTTCATGATGCCCCATCTACACTAGGCCCGTGTTTGGCCTATATCCTCTCTAAACCATTTCAATCCATGTACCTGTTAAATGCTTTCAAATACTGTTATAGTACCTGTTAAATCTTTTAAATGCTGTTATTGTACCTGCTTCAAATACTTCCTCTGGTAGCTCCTTTGTTTATTTTAGAGATATAGCATGAAAACAGGCCGTTTGGCCCACCGAGTCTGCGCCAACCAGCGATCACCCCATACACTAACACTATCCTACACACTAGGGACAACATATAATTTACAGAAGCCAATTAACCAAAAACCTGTACGTCTTTGGAGTGTGGGAGGAAACTGGAGGACCGGAGAAAACCCACATGTACAAACTCCGTACAGAAGTTCCATATCAGCTCATTCCATATACCCACCACCCCATCTCAGTTAGAGGCTTCCGTGTTTTGGGGAGATAAAGAAAATAGTTTTAAATCCTGTAATTTTTGTGAACATATTTCTGTAAATTCTGCATCCAACTTGGGAGATGGCCACAAAATGCTGGAGTAACGCAGCGGGCCAGGCATGCGATGGGAAGCTGATAGTTATGGTATATTTAGAGTCACAGAAGGAATTTGATATGGGGCCCACACTAGAGTCGGTTACACTAGATTAGGGATCCGTGGGATTGTGGATAAATAATACCCGGACTGAGGAACAGGTTAATCAACAGAAAGTAGAGGAGAAATAAATGAGTAATTTTTGGGATGGCATGTCAAACTTTGTTAATTCCTCCAAGCAATCTTCCAAGGATAGAACCAGATGCTTCCAGTGGGAAGTTGCTTGGGAAACAAGTGCAAGCTACTGAATTTAAATCCAACTCTCAGTCTCACTGTGGGAATCAGGTATTTTAAGGAAGCATTCTGCCTTTTCAGTAAAACTTATTGTAACTGCCATATACAATTTGTGTACATTGAGAATGTACAAACTCCGTACAGACAGCACCCGTAGTTGGGATCGAACCCGGGTCTCCGGCACTACAAGTGCTGTAAAAGGCCAGTCCCACTGTACGAGGTAATTCAAGCGCTCTCCCGAGTTTAAAAAAAATCAAACTCTTGGTAAGCACGTAGAATGTACGTAGCGGCTACGTCGGAGCTCGTGGATGTCTCGTAGCGATGTCTCGTGGATGCCTCGTAACGCTAACGGCAGGTACTCGGGAAGCGCGGTAACTCGTGAAGTTTTTTCAGTACTGTGAAAAATGTCCACGAGAGCCCCGAGTACGTACGAACGGCTATTACCGCAATTCTCTGAGTTCGAATCAGGGGAAACTCGGGAGAACTCTTGAATGACCTCGTACAGTGGGACAGGCCCTTAAGGCAGTAACTTTACCGCTGCTCCACCGTGGCCGCAGTGCTGTGAGTTCACCCCCGTTTTGTATTTACTCGCTTTTCTGCTTTAAATTAACATTGTAGTCATTGACCATGGCTTCCAGGGTGGTGGGTAGAACGAACAAGTGTCAGTTTAAGTGTATGCCAAACTTAGTTCTATAAGAACTTAGTTCTACAAGTTAGAGAATGGTGCTACGGTAGTGTGTATGTGAAGAATATGGTGTGAAAAATCAAACTCTTTATCGTGTGACTTTGTTTGTGTATGTTTATTGGCTGTTTTTCCTTACCATACCCCCCTTACTTGGTTATACTGGTCAATCGACAATAACAGACATTCTTACCCCCCCAAGTGGGACAGCCCCTTAATGCATGATGACAAGTTGAGGCAGAGAAATTAATGCACTCGAAACTAGACAGAAACAAAAAAAGTTGCAGTTGTGTAACTTCCTTTACAGCTTCTTGTGATCCTGAGGTACTTTACAATCAACAAACGTCTGACCTGCTGCTCTCCAGCTTCCTATCTGAGAGAATGCCGGTCAGCGTACCTGATAGTCAGTGCTGACTCCGTCCCTCCACTAAGTCATGCATCATACTGGTGGCCCCATGGCAGAAGCATCCACGAAGCGGGGCTGGAAACTGGAAGTATCCTGAGCTAATTCTGTTACCACCATCATCAATTGCAACAAGTGATGGCTCCCACTGATTGTTGCCGGAAGCTTAAGTCCTATTCAGGACGGAGGATGACAGCGAGCTCAACATTTGAAACATGGAAGAGGGACACGAAAGAAGAAGATCATGCTGGTTGCAGGGATAAACAGTTGGTTATAGCTTGGAAACTGAACAGCATCCATTTACATTGCGAACAGATTCAGGAATTTGAAGTCTCATCAAGGTAATGAATGACAGCAACAAACAGGGGGATCTTTGGGTTCAGGTCCATTGCTCTACACAAGTAGTTAGGATTATAAAGAAGGCATATGTCAGGGCATAGAGTTGAAAAGGAATGTTGTCTCTGTATAAGACTTCAGTTAGACCACATTGGAGTATTGTGTGCGGTGCTGGTCACCATATTACAGGAAGGATGTGGAAAGCGGAGACGACACAAAAGAGGTTCACCAGGTGATTTCCTCGATGAGTATTAGCTATGAGGAGAGACAAACCTGGATCATTTTTTTCTGGAACCTCAGAGGCTGAGCGAAGACCTGCTAGAACGATATAAAACTATGAGAGCTATGGACTGGGTAAATGTCAGAATCTTTTTCCCCAAAGGTGGAAACATCAATTGCTATAGGGCATAGATTTAAGGTGAGAGGGGACAGTTGAAAGAGGATTGGCAAGGCCTTTTTGTTTACATGAACAGGGTAGAATATGTGGCCTAGGGAGATGGTAGAGACGGATAAGATAGCAACATTTAACAACCATTTAAGCAGGTGTACGAACAGGCAGGGGATGGAAGGATACGGACCACATGCAGGCAAATGGAAGGATATGGACAATGTTTAAGCAACAAACTATTTGCTGGCGGAAGTTGAGCAGTTTTTGTTGGAAGAAGGGCATGGTTGACATTTTGGGTCAAAACCCTGCAACAGGACGGTCTTTGTATCTCCAGGATTAGTTTAATTGCATCGTGGCCGACACAGATTTTGTGCATCAAAAAGCTTGTTTCTGTTTGCATTGTTCCCTGATCTATGGTCAAGGCCTTTAAAATGACAGTGTATATCAAACACATCATTCTGTGTACACTGCTTTGAGATTTACTACCCTAAACATGGTTTTACTGCAAAATATAATCTAAAAAACCAAGAACAGAATAGCTCAGTGGTAACAATAGGCAAAGAGTGAGCCCAACATTTTTGTCAATAAGACCCTCTTTTCAGCATCAGTGGGACACTGGTCTTTATTGCAATCCTGTCCATCTCAACTTAGTGTGAACGAGGAGTATCATGAACATGCCAGTTGACGTTAGAGAAGGGGGCAAAGGTACCAACTCTACATTGCCTCATTCAAAATCAATGGCTTGTGTGCGCCATGCATCCCGATCAGTAAACCCAACAAATATAACACCACTTTTTGGTTAAGTCATCAGGCAGTCAATGAAGCTCTTTTGCATTCATCGCAGTTTCATCAAGAGATAACAGGTTTCTCAATCTGTACCGCCAGCCCTCCCACATCCCAGAATCAGAGGCCCTTTATTTTCTTAGGATTAGTTTCCCAACTGCAGCTACACTCAAAGAACCTCACTGGATCGCTGTTTGTGGAACCTGCCCACCCACCAGATACCATCTGCCCACAGCACAGCAAGAGATCAGCTTTACCAGTGAGTGGGCAGTAGATCGCCAAGTTAAAATTCTAACCTGCCTAAACATGGAGTCATATCCCTCCATTCCCTTCATACCTATGTGCCTATCTCAAAGCCTCTTCTCAATGTCATATTATATTTGCCCACACCACCACTCCTGGCAGCGCATTTCAGGCCCCCACCACTCTCTGTGTAAAGAAAACTAGCCCCACACATCTCCTTTGAACTTTGCCCCTCTCCTCCATAAAGCTCTGCCGGTTAGTCTTTGGCAGTTTCACCCCGGGGAAAAAAGGTTCTGACTGTCTACCCTGCCCATGCTCTCATAATTGTATCTGCTTCCATTAGGCCACCCCTCAGCCTCTGGCACTGATTAAAACACGATTAAAAAATGACAGCAGTTGAGAACTTCCAATCAAAATACGTGTTTTGGTCTTTTTTTTCTTCCAGGTACTGTCAACTGGGCTTTGTCATTGTCAACATCAACTGCGTTCAACTCCAAACTAAGAATGCAAACTCTCTGCGACTCTCCTGAAGTCTCTAAGAATGAAAGATTATCAACTTAGAAGTATAGTCATAGAATATTTTCTTTTAAAACGTGTGCTTTATTATTTTTATTGCACTATTTCACTCCTTAATGATAAAAGCATTGAAGAAGAGAGGAAAGAAAATTGGATGGCAATGCACTGCGATGATGGACAATGCCAAGAAACCAACAACTAAAGAGTGACCGAAGATCAAGGCACAAGTGAAATCAAAATTGTCAACCCTACTACTGCATAAACAATAATAGCTACAATTCTGCATCTGGTCAATAACTTTCAAAGTTTCTGGATTCATCTTGATATAACAATTACTTACAGTAGCGATTCTTTTGTGAACGACAAGGTTTTTGAATTTGACAAATTCAAATGCTTTTCTGCTGCATCTGTGAAAATACAAGACATCACAATGGTCAGGTTAATCAGTTGTTCGCAGAAATTTCCAACGACCAAACTGCAACAACTTGCATCCGCAATTTAACCAAGTCTCATTAAATGGATGGGCGTAAGAAAATTAGCTCCAAAACTAGGAGGAAAAATGGTTCAAGCCGAGTGAAGCTGGAGGAGAAGATGCAGTGATAAGGGAAATGCCACCTAAAGATTTCAACACTAACATGATAACTGTAAATAGACAATAGACAATAGGTTGTTTAAGAAGAAACTGCAATGCTGGAAAATCGAAGGTAGACAAAAGTGCTGGAGAAACTCAGAGGGTGCAGCAGCATCTATGGAGCGAAGGAAATAGGCAACGTTTCGGCACGAAACGTTGCCTATTTCCTTCACTCCATAGATGCTGCTGCACCCGCTGAGTTTCTCCAGCACTTTTGTCTACCAATAGACAATAGGTGCAGGAGTAGGCCATTCGGCCCTTCGAGCCAGCGCCGCCATTCAATGTGATCATGGCTGATCATCCCCAATCACTACCTCGTTCCTGCCTTCTCCCAATATCCCCTGACTCCGCTATCTTTAAGAGCCCTATCTCTCTCTCTCTCGTTTGAAAGTGTCCAGAGAACCGGCCTCCACAACCCTCTGAGGCAGAGAATTCCGCAGACTAAACTCGAAGTGTTGTTCATCAAGGAGGCAATACGTCAGGTTCTTGAACTAACCTGCTCAACCCAGCGGCACACCAGACCACTGTAAGCCTAGCACTGCCATGGACTTATTTTCTAATTGTGTTTCCCATTGATGAGTAGTTCCTTTCGGCACAGTCTTTTTTTTTCTTTCCACTGCCTTATAGAATTTATAACTCAACAGAACAGGTCCCATGTAATTCAATGAATAATTTATATATGATGTATGTTTATGTGTATTGTCAGAGTCCATGTGCCCGCAATGCTGGCATTAGCAAGATTTTCCCTGTATCTGCACTTCACCACACTTGTAAATATTACAAAAAGGAACTCTACTTGACTTGAAATGAGTGTGTATAAAACACAGCTGGGGCAAGCATTAGGATTTTATTTCTGAATGGGTTCAAGTTCGATTGGGTCTGGCAAACTTGCATTGTTGGTAGAAAACCCCAAAAACCTCCAGTACAGACGCTTATAAAACTCACAGAACTGTGGCCAACATACATTGACAGATTTCTGCACTATAGAGGAGTAAGGATCAGAGATAGAATTGACTTAATTTATATTCTTTCACAATTTGGATAAGGAGCATGTTAGAAGCTTTGTCATTTTCCATTCTGGAGGGGTGTGGAGTCTCAGGCATTGGGTCTACTGAAATTAAGGGAATCGAGAGATGCTGGTGTTTTACAAGAAAATGGTTCATTGGTTCAATGGACAGTTATTGTCACATATGCAATTAAACATTAAACAGTGAAATTCATTTTGCATATAATAATGCCGGCGCTGTTATATGTGGCGATATTTTATCGAGTTCAAAGTCCGGATTCCTGCATGTTCGTTCTACCAGAGTTGCTCCCAATCCCCACCGTCGCCCACGACCGGTTCAGCCCGCGAACCGTCATCTCGTTAGATGATCAGCCATGATCACAATGAGCGGCCCAGCGGACTTGAATGCCTACAGGGTCTATTACTGCTCCTACTTCTTACGTTCTTGCATTCTTAGATGCCTTCATCCAAGCCCCTAAAACATCGTATCGAGATGGCAACCATGCAGATTATACAACAGCAAGTCATACCTAAAAGGCAAAGTAGTCATTCAATCTGCTTCTGGATTAAAACAAGTGTACGAAGAGAGGCAGGGAGATGCCTGTGAGAATGCCAGCACGCAGAGAACCACAAATAATGGAACAAAAGTATAGCGAGGAAGAGGAAAACAAAATGCTCTTAAGTGAATGAAATATAAACCCCAGAACGTTAACCAGTGCAGCAAATTGTTATATAAATAGTACGACATAAAGGACTGGAGATCAAACATTGAAAAGGCAGATGGTGCAAGTCTGTGACACTTGCTTTAAAACAATGTCAGAATAGTATGATAAACTCCATTCTTGGTAATGCATCAATCTGCCCCAAACTGTGTGATTAATGACCTGATAAAGGGCAGTAGGGGAAATCCCAGTTGATAAAAGACACACGATTGTGCGGTTAGAAGTAACATTTTAAAAGGTGAAAGGAAATCTCTGTAGGGCACTCCCAATAACACTGTAAAGCAATTGCCAACGAGATTTGATGCCTCACAAGCCCCGACCCAGAACTTCACTTATCCATGTTCTCCAGAAATACTGCCTGACCCGCTGAGTTACTCCAGCACTTTGTGTTTCCTCTTGTAAAACTTGCTTGGCAAAAATCAACAACAGTCTCTGAGCCAGGAATTGACAATCAAAGCCTTGGCCACAATTCACACCTGCATGATTATATTTCAATACAAGCAAGTTACCTGCTCAGGGACACGATCTCCCAGTTGCCAAACTGACCTTTCTGTCCTGGGCCTCCTCCACCGTCAGAGTGAGACCACATGCAAATTGGAGGAACAGCACCTCATATTTCTCCTGGGCAGTTTACAACCCAACGATATCACTGTTGATTTCTCTAATTTCAAGTAACCCCTGCATTCCCTCTCTCTCCACCCCTCCCCCACCCTAGCTTCCTGCCAGCTCCACTGGTTGCATCCATATATCCCTTCATTGTCACCTCTTCCACAGCCAACAATGGACAATTGTGGGACCATTGTGGGAAGAAACCTGAGCACCTGGAGAAAACCCACGTGTTCACAGAAAGAACATACAAATGCCGCACGGACAGTACCCAAGGTCATGAAGAAAACTGGGTCTCAGACGCCGTGAGGCAGCAACTCTATCGATGGCCACTGTGGCGCCCATTGTAGAAAGGATAAAGATTTTCTTCCATGGGAGTTAAGCCACTATAGGGCGAGGTCGAGGGAGAGGGAGAGGGAGCGGGAGAGAGGTCAGAAGAACTGTACAGGTTAATGAAGATCGGGAAGACTCAAACCAATAATGTTGTTGAGACCAGGTCAACTGAGAAGGCTAGATCCTGTTCGGAATAAACCATTCCCCTGAGATAATAGCTTATTAAAAATGTCACAAACATTACAATTAGAGCACCTACACAAATATACCCCAACATACATGCTGGAAATATAGATGAGTTTGGGATTTACCACGAGTAAACTGAAGGAGCAAGGAGATGTTATATACACTTGTATATCATCGCAGAATCAAATTATAATAAATAGCACAAATGAAGCAGGCAAATACTGAAAGACTTCTCATTGACTGAGTTGCTTCCAATCAATAGTCACAGCAGATTAAGTGATCAAATATGACCCACAACTAAACCAATGTCAAATATGACTTTACAATCTGCAATTACATTTTTGCACATGATATAAATAAATTCTGGGTCCATTAGTAACCCGAGAGCAACTGAACAACCTTGGCCTGAGAAACCAATGCAAGGCAAAATGTTTCAGAAACATTTCCAAACAGATTATAACATCAACTTGGATTATGCTACTAACCTGTGCCGTTAGCTTGCTTTACACACATTGATTGCTGCATTCCTACATTGTACCACTGACCAAACAAACAAAATGGAGACAGTAGGAACTATAGTTCCCAAGGTCATGAAGAAAACTGGGTCTCAGACGCCGTGAGTTACACAAGGAACTATAGTTGCTGGTTTACAAAAAAAAGTGCTGTAGTATCTCCAGAATCTCCAGAGAACATGGATAAATGATGCTTTCAGTTGGGACTCCTCTTCCAGAACATCACCTATCCACATTCTCCAGAGATGCTGCCTGACCTGCCAAGTTACTCCAATAACAAAATTGTTTATTTGACATGTCTCTTGGTCATTGCAGGTGTTACAGAAGCTCCTAAATTCATAATTATAGGAGAAGAATTAGACCATTCGGCCCATCAAGTCTATACCGCCGTTCAATCATGGTTGATCTATCTTTCCCTCTTTAAGAGGCACAACAATCTAACTTTACTCCAGGATACTTGCAAACGTAAAGTCATAGTCCCAATGATGCAGTTATCCATCCAAACCTTGCTGAAAGTCAGCTTTCTTGATCGGAAAACCAGGGATAAATTTGACTTTAAATCATACAGTAGAGGAACATGTGGAAATTATTGCTCACCCAATCTTTACCAATGGCAGTTGGCTCTTCTCACTGGGTTTTCATCCAGGTGCCCCGTCCCAAAGACGCGGGGTGTTCTAGGTTTAGGGCCTCTGTAAATTGCCCCTGGTGGGTAAAGAGTGGTTGAGAAACTGGGATAACATACAACTGGTGTGAACGGGTGATCAATGATTGGTGTGGTCTCGGTGGGCTGAAAGTTTCAACGGTTCCATGCTGTATTTTTCAGTCAATCAATAAATCTACTGCCAAAGATTCAAATTGCTTCAGACTAAAGCAATGTTGAACTGGACTTTCAAGCCCAAGGTTTGTACAATGCAGCATGATATCCGCTTGGAACCTTCCAGCTTTGTGCTATTCTTTTCTTTCAAACTGAATTCGATCAGCCCCCTGTCCATACGGAAGATCTCAACATTGTCACTATTACCTCCGTTTTTACTTGCCTGACAGCATTTGGTTAAAACTGGAGGCACTGGGTAGGGGAGAGAGGGCAGAATGTGCTGTAGTGTAGCACTGAAGACATGCTCTGCTAATGAAGGCACAGATGCGGGAACTTAAACTTGAAGTCAGGAGTAGGGCTTAAGTCTTGCAACTCGAGCTCAAGATTTGCTTTGAAGATGGCAAAGGTTAATTGAAACCCTTAATCACAAACCATAGAGATGGATTCAGTTTAATTTTGTTTATTTGATTGTCATATTTACAGAGGTACAGTGAAAAGCTTTTGTTGCCTGCTAACCAGTCAGCAGAAAGACAGTACATAATTACAATCGAGCCATCCACAGTGTACAGATACATGATAAGGAAATAACATTTAGTGTAAGGTAAAGTCCAGTAAAGTCCAATTAAAGATAGTCCGAGGGTCCAAAATGAGGTAGTTATTTGCTAGGATGGTTCAGTTGCCTGATAGGGAAGTTGCCAAAAAGATTCAGAGTAGCTTTCAAAAGGTATAGAAACATAGAAACATAGAAATTAGGTGCAGGAGTAGGCCATTCGGCCCTTCGAGCCTGCACCGCCATTCAATATGATCATGGCTGATCATCCAACTCAGTATCCCGTACCTGCCTTCTCTCCATACCCTCTGATCCCCTTAGCCACAAGGGCCACATCTAACTCCCTCTTAAATATAGCCAATGAACTGGCCTCGACTACCCTCTGTGGCAGAGAGTTCCAGAGATTCACCACTCTCTGTGTGAAAAAGTTCTTCTCATCTCGGTTTTAAAGGATTTCCCCCTTATCCTTAAGCTGTGACCCCTTGTCCTGGACTTCCCCAACATCGGGAGCAATCTTCCTGCATCTAGCCTGTCCAACCCCTTAAGAATTTTGTACGTTTCTATAAGATCCCCTCTCAATCTCCTAAATTCTAGAGAGTATAAACCAAGTCTATCCAGTCTTTCTTCATAAGACAGTCCTGACATCCCAGGAATCAGTCTGGTGTATCAGTACAAACCTAAACTCCAGAATAAACTCATTTATTTATTGTGCTCATTGCAATTGGCTTCCACCTGGATATCCAAATTTGCAAAAATATCCATTGGGCACGAATTAAGAGAATTCACAGATAATTCTATTTTGTTTCCCTGCAAACTAAACTTCAGACCAGGATTAATGATGTTAGAAATGTGTTGGAAAGAACTGCAGATGTTGGTATGAAATGTGTTCCTCTTTCCTGATTAATACGCATTTGTTAAAAAGGATTAAAATTGCTTCAGGAAAATCAAATGCTCCAAATGTTATTATTGCTATTTGCCTCAAAGAGGTAAGCGGGATTTTCTTCATTACTTGAAACGAGGCCACAGAAGGGAATTAACGGCTATTTTTATACCATAGGATTATTAGAAGTGAAAGAAATTACTGCTACTAAATAAAGTTATTTATGTCTGGGTGAGTAATTTTTTGGGGGGAGTTGGCAGACGGTTCAACTGGAAAGGTGAGGCCAGAGGTATCAGATTTCTTTCATCGTCTGAGCCCCAGTCACAATTTAACAAGTGCTACTTGGGCCTTTCATTGCTCCTCTATCGCACCAGGTGTGAAAGACACAGACAGAGTGGAAGTGGAGAGGATGTTCCCCTCTCGTGGGAGAGTCTAAGACCAGAGGGCACAGCCTCAGAATAAAAGGGCGTACCTTTGGAATGGTGATCCGGTGATTTTCTTTTGCCAGAGAGCAGTGAAACTGTGGAATTCATTGCCACAGACGGCAGTGGAGGCCCAGTCAATTAATATTTTTAAAGTGATTGATAGGTTTTTGGGTAGTTAAGGTGTCAGAGGTTAGGAGCAGAAAGCAGGAGACTGGGGTTGAGAAGGAAAGATAAGTCAGCTATGATTGAATGGTGGAGTAAACTTGATGAGCCGAATGGCCTAATTCTGCTCTGATTTATAATCTGCTTTAGGGCTTTTTAAAGCTGTAATGCAATGAATTCCAACCTTCCCTATACAAAGTCCAGCAATTCATTCGCCTTCTTGACTACTTTCTAAACCTGCCTCTGTTATTCCAATGGAGTCAGAAGGATCTGCAGGTGCCAGACCTCCCCGGTGGGGTATCTGCAAGATCCTCTCTCATTGCTCCCCCTCTGATCTCTGCATCTCTCCTGCTCTTCCACCATGTTCTGACATCCAAGGGTTTCGGCCTGAAACGTTGCCTATTTCCTTTGCTCCATAGATGCTGCTGCACCCGCTGAGTTTCTCCAACATTTTTGTGTACCTTCTGATATTTCAATGATAGTTGTCCCAAGTAGCCCAAGTGAATACCCTCTCCTTTTGTTTCATTTACAAACTGCGCTGTCCTATCTTTCTTATGAGAGGCACTTATAAAAAGAGATTGATTTTCTTACAACAAAATGCCAAAGGTTCACCCATTCACTTTAGACTGCATTATAATTATTGCAACTTAACATTTTCACCCAGCACAACAATGTTTTTGGAAAGAAATTGTATCTCCAATAAGATATGAAACATAGGAGATTGATCAATACTGTTTCCAGCTCTCCCCTCAAGGTTTAGTTTAGAGATATAGCACGGAAACAGGCACTTTGGCTCGACGAGTCCACGCCGCCCAGCGATCCCTGTACACTGGCATTATCCAACACACTAGGGACAATTTACAACTTTTACCAAAGCCAAATTAACCTACAATGTCTTTGGAGTGTGGGAGGAAACCGGAGCACCCGGGGAAAACCCATGCGGTCGCGGGGAGAATGTACAAACACCAAACAGACAGCAACCCAAAGACAGGATCAAACCCGGGTCTCTGGTGCTGTAAGGCAGCGACTCTACTGCTGTGCCACCATCATGTAGAGCTCAAGGTTCAAAGTGATCTACATACTGAGAAAGGCCCACTGCAAACACACTGCCATGTCTCTGCATACACTCTCACAGATATTGATACTACAGACCTTGTTAATGATAGCAGTAACTAAAAATACGATACCGGGCTGCCAGCACTTCTCAATGACTCTGCTCTCAACTGGCATTTCATTTTCCAAGAACAAGAGGAGGACAACTGTGATGTATTAGGAGCAGTTTCTGTAAGGGGGTGGGATTTAGCAGTGTTGATGGAGGCTTCCAAAGCTGCCAGGGTTGAGAACAGAACATAGAAAAACATAGCACAGCGACAGGGAGACACAGTGACCCAACGGTAGAGTTTCATCCTTGCAGCATCACAGATCCAGGTTCGATCCTGACTATGGGGGCTGTCAGTACGAAGTTTGTACGTTCTCCCTGTGACCTCGTGAGTTGTCTCTGGATGCTCCAGTTTCTCCCCACACTGCAAGGACGTGCAGGTTTGTAGGTTAATTGGCTTCGCTAAATTGTAAAATTGTTCCAGGCATGCGTAGAGTAGTGTACGGAGTAATCTCTGGTTGGCGCAGACTCAGTGTGCCGATGGGCCTGTTTCCGCTCTGTATCTCGAAGGTCTAGTCTAAAAGAACAGGCCATTCGCTCCACCATGTCTGTGCTGAACATGATGCCAAGATAAACCAATCTCATCTGCCTACGTGAGATCCAAACCCCTCCATGTCCATGTGCCTAACTAAAAGCCTCTTTAACGCCGCTATCGTATCTGCCTCCATCACCATCTCTCAAGCGCGTTCCAAGCACGCACCAACCTCGGAGTAAAAAACATTTGTCCAATAAACTTTGGTGGTGGGAAGAAAGACAGAAAGAGGATTAAAAGACCACATTATCAGGGGGAGAGAGAGAGACTGGGCAGGGATGTTAATGTTGTGGAGTTACATTTGAATTTGAGCTACTTAGTCTGAAATTTAATATTGATCACAAAAGAGCTTAGCAAATAGGTCAGGGTAAATTACGATATTGGTGGATGTTTTGGCTAAGCTGGAGTTTATGAAGGATTGAGAATGGATAATTAGTCCAGGCATTGGAACAAGCAAGTCTGGAGTTGCAAAGGCAAGGATGAGGGGTGCAGTGCCTTAAACTAGGCACCAATCTCAGTCTGAAGAAGGGTTTCGGCCCGAAACGTCGCCTATTTCCTTCGCTCCATAGATGCTGCTGCACCCGCTGTGTTTCTCCAGCATTTTTGTGTACCACCAATAATAACTTACACAAGACAAAATCGGGTGGCATGGTGGCGCAGCAGTAGAGTTGCTGCCTTACAGCGCCAGAGATCCGGGTTTGATCTGATGGGTGCTGTCTGTATGGAGTTTGTACGTTCTCCCTGTGACCACATGGGGTTTCACCTGGTGCTCCAGTTTCCTCCCACACTCGAAGGCATGCAGATTTGTTGGTTCATTGGCTTCGGTAATAATTGTCCCTAGTGTGTAGGATAGTGCTAGTGTACGGGGTGACCACTGGTCGGCACAGTCTCCATGGGCTGAAGGATCTGTTTGCACTCTGTATCTCTAAATTTTAAAGCCTAAAATGGAATCAAGTAATGTCATGACACACAATTGATTTGCTCTGATGTAGTACTGGGATAAAGGAACATACCTACCCTTTAACCTTCTTCCCATCATCCAGGATCCCAAATCCATTCTAAGTCAAATAATCTGCCCATGTCTTTTTCCAATTAGTACACTGAGGAAACCAAACAGACTGGGCGTGTAGGATGGAACTGCAGATGCTGGTTTAAACCAAAGATAGACCTAAATATGGGAGTAACTCATATAACTCATAGTGGGACAGGCAACACCTCTGGAGAGAAGGAACGGGTGATGTTACGGGTCGAGACCCTTCTTCAGACTGGACGACAGCTTTGCAGAACACCTCAACATTCAGCCCCAATGTGATTGACTTTAAACTTCCAGTCACTTGTCATTAATTGTCCAGCCGTTCCCTATTCCCCTGCTACACTGTTAGGGCACTGTTTCCGACACTTGCTACACTTCTCCTGGGAAACCCAAGCTTGAGAAACACAACCTCACCTCCGACTCTAGGTTCAGATAATGAATCTGCTACTCTTGCTGACACTTCTCCAGATGCATCCGCTTCTTGTTCCATTCATGGCACCTTTGGTGATGCAATATCATCCTTTTCATTTCCTTCTTGCAGTCAATCCTATCACAGATCATTATTGTTCCTTTCGTTCATCCCTCCTTTTGTCGATATTTAAACTTTTTCTCGTTCTAATCAGGGGCCACTGTTGGGAAACATAGAGAGCACTTTCTGTCTCTTTTAAGCTTTTTTATTGACAAATAAGTGGATTTTTATTGAGAGTTATTGAGTCTGTTTCATCCCCAGGATTCCCGACATACATTTGTGATCCAATCTAGGTGGCAGAGTCAATGCAATAAGCAGTGGTGGGCATTTTGTCTCCTGGGAGTTGCCTCACTCGGTGAGCTGAAGGGTTGAAAAATATACAGATTGAACCATGACTGGATGGATAGCTTTGGAAAATAAGATGACTCCATTTGTCCAGTACATTTCACCAGAGGAGCGCAGTCCTGAGCTACCATCTACCTCATTGGAGACCCTCGGACTATTATTTAATCGGACTTTATTGGAATTTATTGTGCACTGAACATTATTCCTTTCATCCTGTATCTGTAAACGGCTTGACTGTAATCATGTATAGTCTTCCTGGATGGCATGCCACAAAAATGATTTTTCACTGCTACAGCCACAGAAGGCTGTAGAGGCCAAGTCAAGGGATATTAAGGCAGAGATAGATAGAGATTTGATTAGTACAGATGTCAGAGGCTATGAGGAGAAGGCAGGAGAATGAGGTTAGGAGAGAGAGAGATAGATCAGCCATGAATGAATGGTGGAGTAGACTGAAGTAGCCTGAAGAAGGGTTTCGGCCCGAAACGTCGCCTATTTCCTTCGCTCCACAGATGCTGCTGCACCCGCTGAGTTTCCCCAGCAATTTTGTGTACCGGTGGAGTAGACTTGATGGGCCGAATAGCCTAATTCTACTCCTATTCCTCATGACTGTACCTCGGTACATGTGACAATAAATAAACTAAATTGGAGACCATGTTACAAAGTTGGAATATTGAGTCAACCTACTCTGAAGGGACAGAATGAAGTCAAACGCCAGACTTCTCTATGAATGCCACCAAGAAAGCAGCCAAAATCCAAATTGAGAACTTGCCTCTTTTCTCAATACTCGTTCAGTTACAGTTGTAAATTGTCCTGGCATGCAAGGAGAACTCACTGGTCCCCCTCCTATCATGCCACGAGGGTCATTAGTTTCACCTGAACAGAGAGATAGAGATTTGACATTTCAAAAAGACATGCCAGGTCACTAGGCTTCAGTTTCATTAGAAAATGTCATTCTCTAAGACATCAGTTTAAATCCTTAAAGGCAGCGCAAGGCAGGCAGAACGAGCGCTCAATCCAGTAACAACACTGGCTCAGAATTCTCTTATCTTCTCGAATGACAAATTAAGATTCCGATAATCTAGTGTTGGTGTGCAAACTCAAACACTTCTACCAGGCTTTGAAAGGAGTATTTCCCAACTTCTCACTTGAATGGCTTACTGGGTTTGTGAGTCAGAGTCATACAGTGTGGAAACAGGCAGTTTGGCCCAACTTGCCCACACCCTTCAACATGTCCCAGCTACACTAGTCCCATCTGCCTGCGCTTGGCCCATATCCCTCAGAAAACGTGACCCCTTAGATTCCTATTAAATCTTAACCCCTTCACATTAAATCTATGTCATCTGGTTCTTGATTTACCTACTTTGGGCAAGAGACTGTGGATCTACCCGAGCTATTCCTCTCATGATTTTATAAGATCACCGCTCATCCTCCTGCGCTCCAAGGAATAGTTCCAGCCTACCCTACAGCTCAGACCCTCTTTCATAAAACATTTTTGTTTTTAAATATTTTTAAAGAATTTGGCATTTTATTTACATTGACTGTTTTCATGGGATGTGGGCAGGACTGGCAAGGGCAATGTTTATTATCCATTCATAACTGACCGCCTCTGCACTGCCCCCAACTGTGCAGCCATTTCAGGCCGCAACTGCATTAAATGCATCTGTGTATTTTGGAGTCACGCAGATGCCAGGCTAGGTAAAGATCTCAGACGTCCTTCGCCGAAGCACATTACTGAACCAGGCAGGCTTTTACAAAACAAAATGCAATATGTTCATGGTTACCAATAAATTAAATTTGGAAAAAATCAGTCATATTTTCAATTCAAATTCCACTGCGGCAGGATTTGAACTGGACTCTCTGTATAAATATTCTGGACTTTGCAGTTCAAGGTATCAATGAGTCCTAGCGGGTTTTTTTTGGGGTTTCTGGCTTCCAGATCACTCAAGTGACATAATTAACGGCATTGGACGGCACTGGGCCTATATTTGCTGGAATTTAGAAGAATGAGGTGGGACCTCATTGAAAAACATATAGAATAGTGAAAAGCTTTGATGGACTGGATGTGGAGAGGATATTTTCACTCGTGGGAGAGCCTCCGGACTTGAGGTCACAGCCTCAGAATTGAAGGGCATTCTTTTAGGAAGGGGATGAGGATTTTATTTAGTCAGAGGGTGGTGAATCTGCGGAATTCTTTGCCACAGAAAGTAGTGGAGGCAAAGTCAGTGGATATATTTAAGGCAGAGATAGATAGTTTCTTGATTAGTACAGGTGTCAGAGGTTATGGGGAGAGGGCAGGAGAATGGGGTTAGGAGGGAGAGAGATCAGCCATGATTGAATGACGAAGTGCACTTGATACTCCTATCCCTTGTGATCTTATGAAATAACCTTGTAATACCCCAAATTCATTTCTGGCAGAATTTTGCACCACATTGGTCCCAATAACAACTGCCGCTTGTTCACTCCCGAAAGAACTGACTTTTAGTAATGATTCAGTGTGAGCTTTCAGCATTACTTAAAGGTTAAGACAATTTTATTCCTCCAGTCACAGCCAGAGTGCTGTTCATTTCTCTGCCAGAATACCCTTCAAGTTGTCGAACCAAACTGGGATCCCAATCACCACACTCCCAGGTGGCATCAGCAAGCTCCCTTCTCAAAATTCCAGAAGAAATCTTGCAAAAGAGTAATGTCTCTCACTCCATCAGATCAGAAAAGATGTAATGGAAAGGAAGATAGACACAAAATGCCGGAGTAACTCAGCAGGACAGGCAGCATCTCTAGAGAGAAGGAATGGGTGACGTTTCGGGTCGAGACCCTTCTTCAGACTCTTCAGACAATGGAAAGGTACATTTCAAAAGAGGCGATACATTAAAAACCTATCCCCAGCCAGGCTCCACACGGATCCAGCGCTTACAGAAGAAGCAATTATATCCCAACCCACCCCCACTCACTCACTTCTGTAACGACAAAACACCTCTACAAACTCAAATGCCTGCATGCTCAAAGTTAAAGACCACCTCACCCTCAGAATCAAAGACCCTACTTGCAGGACCTTTCCCGATGCATGCAACTTGGAACACTGCAGCTCAAACGAACAGCAGCAGCTCAGACATTCTTAGGAGTGGGGAGCTGTTGATTTCTGGTCAATGGCTATTTTTAATTCAAAGCTGGACAGAGCATTTGACTGCACTGCAAGTCTCCACAAAGGGTGGTCATAGAGTCATAGACTATGGAAACGTCCTTTGGCCCATCTTGCCATGACTATTAAGATGCCCCATCTACGCTAGTCCCACCTGCCTATGTTTGGTCCTTATCCCTCTAAACCTTTCCTATCCATGTATTTGTCATGCTCTTAGAAACACTTCCCTGCCAATTTACAGCCAGAAGCACATTTGCAAGAGGTTGCATCATGCATGTACTGCCCTTCAGAAGCACTGGAAGTGGCATTGAGTGCCCTCTTTGTGCCATTGTTGCAGTGTGCACTCGCTCCTTGTCAACATTCCCCAGTGGCTGAAAGAGCTTGAATGGTATCGTTGTGTGATCCTTCAAGATTTACTCCTTAAGGTTAGAGCAACAAGGAAATATGTTATTAATGTTGATGGAAACCTAACCCCTAACACCTGCTGTTGGTTCCCAGAGTAGAATTGCAAGGAGAGTCTGTTAACTGTTTTAAAACTGACCCAACAAAATTCAATTAATTTTCTATTCATTTTTGAAATTGGCACCTGTTATTAAAACAGAATAATGATGCAGGTAAACTTACAGGCCCATGTGTTCAGGATTATATGTGGTTCTCTTCACCCATCAAATACTACTGAGATGTAACAAACCAAGGTCAAAACGATTCATATAGTACTGATGGACTGCTCCATTGTCAGAAGTGCTATTTTACAGTTAAACCATGATGTTGCAGGCCTTTAAATGCAACATTCAGCACCATCATATGGACAGTAGGAAAACCTTCCCAATCCGGATCCAATGTAACAAGGTCAGCATGGTGATGCAGTGGCAGACAATAGACAATAGGTGCAGGAGTAGGCCATTTGGCCCTTCGACCCAGCACCGCCATTCAATGTGATCATGGCTGATCATCCCCAATCAGTACCCCGTTCCTGCCTTCTCCCCATATCCCCTGACTCTGCTATTTTTAAGAGCCCTATCTAGCTCTCTCTTGAAAGCATCCAGAGAACCTGCCTCCACCGCCCTCTGACACAGACTCACCACCCTCTGTGAGAAAAAGTGTTTCCGTTCTAAATGGCTTACTCCTTATTCTTAAACTGTGGCCCCTGGTTCTGGACTCCCCAACATCGGGAACATATTTCCTGCCTCTAGCGTGTCCAGGCAGAAAAGCTGTCATAGTGCCAGAGAACCTGGAACATCCTGACAAGGGGTGCTGTCTGTAAGGAGTTTGTATGTTCTCCCCGTGACCTGTGTGGGTTTGGTTTGTAGGTTAATAGGTAAATATTGTAAATTGCCACTGATGTGTGTAGGATAGTGTTATTGTACGGAGCGATTGCTGGTCGGTGCAGACTCAATGGGCTGAACCGCCTGTTTCCACTCTGTATCTTTAAACTAAACTAAAGTGGTCTCATTTTGAGTATGGAAGTATTTGCGTGATGCAAAATGTTGTTATTTTCTTAATAGGAAGATATTCATTCCAATTTATTTTTTGGAAAAATAAAGCATCAGCAGAAGGCATATCAGAATTAAATTACCTTACACATTAGAATACTCCCATCATTACTTCTAATAACAAACATGCAATTTCCATCACTTCAACCTTGTTGCACAGATCAAAATGTTCTTTCTCTATATGCCTAGAAGAACATAACCTTTGATAGTCTTCATAGGTCTTGAGAAGTCCAGTCAATAGAACACAAAAATATTACTGTAATCCTTAGTGGTGCCACTTTGAAACCGGGCGACAAGGGAAGTTAGTTTAACAAGTCCAGTTTCAACTCGATCCATCAATAGTTGCAGAGTGGGATAACAAGAATAATATTGGGCAGATTAATGGGACATTCCCAACATTCTGCAGGCAGGCTTTGCGTTCTCCACCTTCTACAGACTTCAACCAAGCAATGTTCTTCAAACCCCGCTTTCTTTAATATGTTGATTCATTGCCCAATGCAAAGAAGTAAAACACACTTATAATGCGTATTTCCATAATACAAATTGGATATTTTACAAGTAATGAATTAGGGAATGTTATTATATCAATGACTTTCTCCATCCTTACATCCCTCTGTAATAACTTTGTTTCAACTCTATTTCATACATCACAACTTTCAGCTCACCCTTCACAACTAAGTGAGTTTTGCATATAGGAATTTTCCTCTTTCTTTAAAATCTATTCATGACTTTAATCATTTCTTCAGCACAAGTTTTGTCCAATTATGCTTCACTGATGTGGCTGTGAGATATGCATGTATCTTAATGGAATCAAACTAGTGTAATTGGTCACAGCGGTTAGTCGTTGTGAGGCCACTGACATGGAATCTGCCCAAAACAAAAATCCCCTCATCTTTCAAGGTCTCTTCTTGAACATTTTCAGAGGCGGTTTCAATTGAGCTGATTCAACGACCCTCAAAGGGGAAAATAATGCAATGAAGAGATACTTCTTCTTTCCAGATTTAACCGCTGATAAGAATCTTCCTTTGATATAAAACTACTTAACCAAAAGCAACGTGGTTGTTCCACAACAATGACTGTACCATTTCAACATGATCCTCTCAAGGGCAATAAGGTAATAAGTAATACTGAATAAACGGCTATCATGCAGGCAACAGATATATTCCTTGAAAATACATTTTGAAAGAAGACCACAATTTCCAAAGTGCTACCTTCCAACCCCTGTCATAAACTGATGCAGCAGGTAGTGTAGCTGCTCGAGTAACCTAGGTTCCGTCTTGGTCTGTTACGGAAACAGGCCTTACGGCCCAACTCGTCCCTGCCGACCAATGGAACTAAGCTAGATCGATTTTCCCATGTTTGGCCCATATTCCTACAAACCTTTCATATCCATGTACTGTACCTATTCGAGTGTCTTTTAAATATTGTTATAGTACCTGCCTCAACTAAATCCTCTGGCAGCTCATATTTCATATATCCACCACCCTCTGAATAAAAATGTTTCCCCTCAGGTTCTTATTAAATCTTTCCCCTCTCACCTTAATGCCAGTCATTTAGACAGGTATGTGGGCAGGATAGGGTTAAAGGGATCTGGGACAAACGCAGGCAGGTGGGACTAGTGTAGATGGGACATATTGGTCAGTGTGGGAAAGTTGGGCCTCTGGGCCTGTATCCATGCTGTATGACTCTCTCTCTCTTGCTCCAATTCAATGGCACATCATTATTTTCACATGCAGAACTGGTGATTGAAAAATATTCCAAACCCACACGATGCTGAACAAATCCTTACAAAACAAACAGTTTATGTCCGATGGCGCTGCTTGAAGGAAGAATGCCAACCAGGACATTGAAATGGCCCTTTTGAAATGCTGAGGAGGGAGTGGAGGGTTTAGCTGTGGAATCTTATTAAAGTTCTTGGCAATAACAAAAATGACCCGTTGAACATGGGGG
Organism: Amblyraja radiata; assembly: GCF_010909765.2. Taxonomy (NCBI): domain Eukaryota; kingdom Metazoa; phylum Chordata; class Chondrichthyes; order Rajiformes; family Rajidae; genus Amblyraja; species Amblyraja radiata. The sequence goes on from NC_045988.1 coordinate 20,975,298, forward strand.
CTGGAGGGATGGAAGGAGAAGCCCTGGAGAAGTCCTGGCGGGATGGAAGGAGGTCCTGGAGTCCTATGATAGAGAGGAAGCCATGGTTCAGGATGAACGAAGCCATCTTGGAGGCTCCTGTGGGGGAATCTCATAATCGGAGCAAATATAGAAGCAGAGGAACTGTAAATGGAAGGTACACTTGATAGGGAGGTAATATAGTTAAGACAGGAGTATGCCTGTTTCTCCCTCCACAGATGCTGCCTGGCCTGCTGAATGTTTTCAGCATCTTGTATTTTTATTTCAGAACTTCAGCATCTGCGGGTTTTTCCTTATTTGCATTCAATAATCACCAATTGTACGTGAGGGTGAGAGATTGTGACTGTATGACTCGAGTGCAAGGATTCAAGCCACTATTACCACACTTGAGAGACTTATTCATACAGGTCTGCAGACTGTCCACTGGCCCATTATGCCTGCAAACTTTCTTAAATATTCTATTTAATAAACTTCTCTGTATTCCCCATGGCCCAATAACTAATTCCTGTAAAATTACCTGTTCCACCTCTCCTTGAAAGCTGCTATTAAACCTGCTTCCACCAGCCTTATGGATTACTCATTCCAAAGCATTTCCACTCCTCGAGCAAAATCAATCACAGCTCTCCTCTTCGTTTTGTCATTACCTTAAATAACTGTTGACCAATTTTTGACCTTCCTGATAACACCAGCTTTGCGCATCATTGCATGTGGCTGCATACAAGACTGCGCAGGCATTTTTTCTCCTTTTTAAATGATGCACATTCATATGGGTGGCACGGTGGCGCAGATGGTAGAGCTGCTACCTCACAGCGCCAGGGACTTGGGTTCGATCCTGACTTCTCGTGCGGTCTGTGTGGAGTTTGCACATTCTCCCCGTGACCGTGTGTGTTTCCTCCAGGTGCTCAGTTTTATTTTCCCACATCCCAAAGACGTGTTGGTTTGTAGGTTAATTTGCATCGGCACATGCCACAGAAGGTAGTTGAGGCCAGTTCGTTGGCTATATTTAAGAGGGAGTTAGATGTGGCCCTTGTGGCTAAAGGGATCAGGGGGTATGGAGAGAAGGCAGGTACAGGATACTGAGTTGGATGATCAGCCATGATCATATTGAATGGCGGTGCAGGCTCGAAGGGCCGAATGGCCTACTCCTGCACCTATTTTCTATGTTTCTATGTTTCAAAAGACAAGACAGTTGACCAGGATACAGCAAGATTTCACTCTAAGGCATCTGTAAGGAAGCAACTCCATCGGTAAGGCTACTGTGCCAAGGACAACAGCAGTGGGAGGAGAACATGATTGAGAGTGCCCATTCTGTGATTGGGACCCACTATATGAATCTCTTGCATGGTTATTTGCGGGTCAAAGATCATGTCATTGTAATCCAACCATTCAAGTCACAAATCTCAATCAATCCCCTTTATAAAGTTATAACAGTTCTGATGAAGGGCGTTCATCTAAAACACCAATTTTGTTCTTCTTTCCACAGATACAATGTGGTACAGTGGTGCAGCGGTAGAGTTGCTGCCTTACAGTGCTTGCAGCGCCGGAGACCTGGGTTCGATCCCGACTACGTGTGTACAAACTTTATACGTTCTCCCTGTGACCGCGTGGATTTTCCCAGAGATCTTCTGTTTCCTCCCACACTCCAAAGACATACAGGTATGCAGGTTAATTGTCTTGGCAAAAATGTAACAATTGTCCCTAGTGTGTGTAGGATAGTGTTAATATGCAGGGAACGCTGGTCGGCGCAGACCCGTAGGGCCGAAAGGCCTGTTTCCGCGCTGTATCTCTAGAAATTAAAAAAAACCTGCAGAGCATTTTCAGTTTTACTTCAGATTTGCAGCATCTGGTTTTATTTCATTTTCATTTGCCTTTTATAAAGAGAGTTTGGTTTAAGAAACCAACGATCAAGGATCAGGCAACCTTATTTATACATAGGGAGGTCCATTTCGGCTACGGGAGCGAAGATCGTCCCGTCAACGGAGGGCTCGAGGCCCCGACCACGGGAGAGCAAAGGGAAGAGATTGAACTTTTTTCGCCTTCCATCACAGTGAGGAATGTGGAGGAGTCACTGTGATGGATGTTTATGTTATAATCTGTTTTGTGTGTTCTGGTGCTTTTTATTTGTATGACTGACTTGGCAACTGAAATTCCTCGTATGTTGCAAAACATACTTGGCTAATAAAGTATTATTGTGATTGTGACTCTCTTTAAATAAGATAAAGACTTTGGGGAATGTTGGAAATATGAAAGAAGGAAACAGGAATAATTAACAAATTATTTAGCCTCTTTACATCTTGGAAGAACTTCATGCAAAGGAAGTGGCTATAGAACTTGGCATAGGTTATTCCAGAGACAACTACTGCCCTGTGAGAAAGGGAGTGAAAATAGGTACATGAGCTTACAGATTCAGTATGAATCAGCCATTTGCTGAACCTAATGGCTTGACAAGTTGCAGCATCAACACACTGTAGCACAATTCAATTAAATTTTAATCTGTGGACAAGAGTATTGACAGCAAGGCGAGAATTGATTGCCAATCCTCGTTTAGCCTTGAGAAGATTACAGGGCATCTTTTGTAAAGTTTACAGAGTACATGAAGAATATTGCAGATTCAGCAATATTAGGGGGGGGACTTCAGATTTTGAAAAAATGAATAATTATGTTCCTGGTGCATTTGTTGTTCTCATGGCTACAGAATTGAGGTGTGGAAAGTTTGTCAAAGAAACCTGGAATATTGTAGGAACATTTATCACATACAGCCCTGGTAATGGACCCTCCAGCTCGCATTGCAATGCATTGGGATTTTTTGTTATTCCGACATTTGATGTATTTAAAAACAAGAATATCCCAAGGTGCTGCACAAGAATATTAGCAGATGAAGTGCTGTAATATTGACAATAACGTAGAGGACAATATTTGTTTGATCAAAGTTTGATCAAAGATGTAGGGACACCTTTGTGGGAAGTAAGACACTGGAAGCAAATGAATTTACTGCTCCATCTTTGAATGTACATCTTTAAGAAATGCATTGTACTGCTACATAAATCTATTAGTTGTTCAACAGTGGGGATCCATTAATAGGCATTGCTGTTAAAATAAACTCAATATCCAATCTGAAAAGGGTCCCACCTGAAATGTCACCTATCCATGTTCTCCAGGGATACTGCCTGACCCGCTGAGTTAATCCTGTACTTTTTGTGATTTTTTTTCTGTAAACCAGCACTTGTTTCTACACTCAAAGTTCATGGATAACAGACTATCAGTGCTATCTCTATTCCAGGTCTTGCAGTTATCAGGCAACAAGTTAATTATGCATCAGGCAGGATGAAGGGTCTCAACCCGAAAATGCAGAGAGGTTGCCCGACCTGCTGAGTTACTCCAGCATTTTGTGTCTATCATCAGTCTAAACCAGTTCCTTCTTGCACATCAGACAAACTATTATCTTCTACATGTACAGGAGAATTTTACATTCATTCAGGATGCCCCCTCTGAGGAATGGGATCCAGGGCACAATATGAGCACAATGATGTGCACTGTATACTATGGATAAATGTAGATTAAAATACCTTCCATTCTTGAACAGTCTCGACTTTGGGAAAACACCTTCAACTGCAGAAGTTTACTTCCCATGTTAAGCCTCAGTCCTAACCAACTGCCAGTTATAGCCAAAATCGGTTTGATATTTGTACAGAACTGCCCATTAAAGTCATTTAATCTAGGATCCCTTCAGTGAGTAGCATTGATTCGTGTCACAGACGTTGGGACAATTTATACAACAAAGCACACTCCCAACTCCTGCAGTTATCATCTGAAGTATCAACACTCAGACTTCACAAGATTCATCCTCAGAGTTTATTCACAATTAGCCAGACATCAATAACTCCAATCGTGCACAGTTCCTCACATTCTGCAGCAATACAATTCCCTCACATCACAAGATTTTTAACATTTGAACTCAGACCTTTGTGGAATGAAGCCTTAATGAACTGAACAAATCAGGGGTGTTTGCCAACAGTATTGATTTCGGAATGATTTAATTTGACTCCAGAAATTGAGCCAAGAGTTTCATGTTGCTAATTGCACGCAGAGGCAGGTCCTGAATGGCTGCGAGAAAATAAATCAATCCCGTCTGATTAAGCAAAGTATCGCCTTGCATGCAATTAATGGAGAGAACTCTAAACACACGTTAAAAAGTAAAAGAATACTCTAATTAACTGTTCCATAAGGGGTAGCTTTCAATGGTTCTTCTCAGTTGGCTCATCGACCAGTCTTATGGTTTCGGGCCTTTGCGCATTGGAGCCTAAATGTAGGTATTCTGGGTAATTCACAAGGAACGGGCTGATCGACAGCAAACACAGACTCAAAACTGCACTGCCATTCAAAAAGATAATGAACGATCTGTTAACGAGTTAGATATAGCTCTTAGAGCTAACGGAATCAAGGGATATGCGAAGAAAGCAGGAACGGGGTACTGATTTTGAATGATCAGCCATGATCATATTGATTATATTGAATGGTGGTGCTGGCTCAAAGGGCTGAATGGCCTACTCCTGCACCTATTTTCTATGTCAATGTTTCTATGTAACTCAATCAACAAGGCAGCACAGTGGCACAGTAGTAGAGCTGCTGCCTTTACATCGCCAGAGACCCAGGTTCGATCCTGACTATCACTGCGGTCTGTACAGAGTTTGCACGTTCTCCCTGTAATCGCGGGGGTTTCTCCCACATTCCAAAGACGTGCAGGTTTGCAGGTTAATTGGCTTCTATAAATTGTCCCTAGTGTGTAGGACAGAACTAGCACATGGGGGCTCGTTCGTCAGCACGGATTTGGTGGGCTGAAGGGCCTGTTTCCACACTGTATCTCTAAACTAAACTAGGTTGGAATGTAACCTTCCTGATCTACAGTTAACACAACTAATGCCAGCTGGCAGGAATCTGCTAATTGAATATGCTGTAAGAATTTAACCAAGATCTTTGTCAGTACAAAATAAAAACAAAATGCTGGTAATACTCCACATTGTCAGCACAATCAATGGTCCATTTGCCGTCCCACGCGTGCGACAAAAATATATTTTGAAGCTTATTTTTTTGTTTTGCTTTGACACAAGTGTGCACCTTCATGTGATCAACTCACACCATTACAGATGTTGAGCCCAACAAAATGCATGCCCCAGAGGGGCAATTAATCCCGATGAATGAGCGAGCTCTCCAGATGTGATAACTAGACCAGATCCTCAGAGGTTGAAAAGTGACCACGAATCATAAGGTTAGACCAAAGTGAAAAGGACAAAAAATATTTCAGCTTGATATTTTTTTACAAAAAAAGGTGATTAATTTGATTTAGTGATTATTAGAGAGAATCATTGCGACACTATCAGTGAAATCACAATAATTAACCTTACTTTCTCATACTTCACTTATGCTGGTTCTTATTTCGACAAGGGGCTGGGAGCAGTCAACAGATGGCTAATGTTCACAGGAAAGAGAAAACAATTTGCACTTTCTCCAGCTACCAAACCCACTTCCTAAGTTAATTCATTAAGATGAAGGCAATTCTCAAAAGCAGCAATTAAACGCAACGGAATCAAGAACACACGGATCGTTAGTTACTTGGCCCCATCTATCTTAACCTTCAGATAATAAGATGGTTTATGTATGGAGACCTAAAAGACAAGTGCCTTAAACCACTTTGATTCTCCATTCCCCTTCCACACTAATGTCTGTGGCTTTGGTTCCAGTGGAAACTCCAGGAACAGGGGCAGCATGGTGGTACAGTGGTAGAGTTGCTGCTCTACAGCGCCAGAGACCCGGGTTCGATCCTGACCAGGAGCACTGTCTGTTCGGAGTTTGAACATTGTGACCGCGTGGGTTTTCCGATTCCCTCCCATACTACAAAGACATACAGGTTAGCAGGTTAATTTGGTTTTGGTAAAAAGAGTAAATTGTCCCTAATGTGGGTCAAAGCCCCTGATTCTGTGCTATAAACTAAACGACAGTCTCATTTGTACACCTAGTGCCAGAGTAACTCAGGCAGCATCTCTGGAGAATGTGGATAGGTGACATCTTAGGTCCTAAAACCCGTTGATGATCAAAACGTCACCTATCCATGTTCTCCGGAGATGCTGCCTGATCCACTGTTATTCTAGCACTTTATGTCCTTCTTTGCAAACCAGCATCTAGCAGTTCCTTGTTTCTACAGTCTCAATTGGTTTGAAACTGGCCAGTGGAACACCACTACTCAAGAAAAAGAACAGTGAAAAGAAGATAGGGAACCACAAACCAATTGGCCGAAAATTCATTATCAGAAAATTGCTGGAATCCTTTCTTAAGATTCTGGTGACAGCACCTTTGGATCTGAAGAAGTCTCGACCCGAAACGTCACCCATTCCTTCTATCCACAGATGCCGCCTGTCCCGCTGAGTTACTCCTGCATTTTGTTTCTATCTTCTGTGTAAACCAGCAACTGCTGTTCCTACCTACACCCTTGGATCAATGTGGATCAGTGAAAGATGATCACATCTGACGATCTATACTTTTCAAAGATGTAACTAGCAGTATGCTTAAACAGAAGATCAATGAATATAGATTATTTCGGTTTTTTTAAACAAAACACAAAGCACCAGATGTTGTTGTCCAATAGCTTATGTGTTTGACCAAAGGGTTGATGAAAGCATAAATATAGAGAGCAGCAGCAGTTTTCTAGTTGGCAAACTTTTACTGGTAGAGTACCCTAGATATTGGCATTGGGCTAATCAGTTAATCACTATTAAATGACACAGATGAAAAGGCACTCGGTAACAATATTTGTTTACTGGTAGATGCGAAGCTGGGTGGGAACGTGAGCGGGGAAGAGCATATGAGCAATGTGCAAGAGGATTTAGGCAGACTAAGTGAGCTAACACCAAGCAGAAACCAGGAACTGCAGATGCTGGTTTACAAAAGAAGACACAGAGTGCTGGAGTAGCTCAGCAGGTCAGGCAGCATCCCAGGAGAACAGGGATAGGTGACGTTTTGGGTTAGGAACCTTCTTCGTCTGAAGAACAACTAGCACTATCCTACACACTAGGGACAATTTCCAATTTTTTTACCGAACCCAATTAACCTACAAACCTGTACGTCCTTGGAGTGTGGGAAGAAACCGGAAAGCAACGTGGTCACAGGGAGAATGTACAAACTCCGTACAGGCAGCACCTGTAGTCAGGATCAAACCCGGGTCTCTGGATGTAATAGGAACCAGAGGGGTAACTTTATTATTTACATTAAGAGTGGTGGGTGTATGAAATGAGCAGCTGGAGGTGGTAGTTGAGGCAGGTACTATCGCAACAGTTAAGAAGCATTCAGACAGGTACATGGATAGAATAGGTTTGGAGGGATATGTGCCAAACGCAGGCAGGTGGGACGAGTATAAGTGGGGTATGTTGGTTGGCATTGGCAAGTTCGGCCGAAGGGCCTGTTTCCATGCTGTATGACCTTCTGCCTCTGGTTCATATGTTCCCAAATACAACCAACCAGCAAAACTCAAAGCCAAACTATTTACAAGACACAATTCCAATAATAATTAAAGAACAGTGCAAAACCATTAGCACTAATAATGCCCAAAAAGAATTGCCCTAATAGAGTTAGAGTTTGCACAGAGAATTGGCTGATTTTGGAGGTCAGTCACTGTTAGAAATAATATCCTAAAGAACAAGATTTCTTTTAATTGAAAGATTAAAATCCTTACAGCAAGCAGTAAGCGCATTTTTATTGCATCTGTTTTAATCATAGCAGGTGGTAATAGTCAATACACTTGGCGTCAAAACACTGAAATATATCTGCAAGTGCGGGAAGACAACCACTCACATATGCGCCTCGATACTGCAGCTTCCCACTTGGGCCTGGGAAGAATCTCAACAAAAAAGATCTGGCACAGGCGGCTTCTGGGCTCTGTACAGTCAAAACATGTTAATTGTGTTAGGTTATAAGTTGTGTCCCTCTTCAACCTACAGTCACTACAGAAAGTTTTCAACTAATGAAACATAACTAAAATCATTACTTTCTGCTGCATCTAAATCAATATGTCTGCAGTCTAACATATAACCACAATCATAAAATGCTTACTAGGGAGTATGCGGGATGCACGTTAACACCATACATCAACATAGACACAGGAAAGTATTAAACCGCTTTATAAAGATTAAATTGTCACTGCCAATTTATTTACAAGCAAAACAACAAGGGAACATAATCATTAAATGCTCGTGATATAGAAACCAAATGACTATTTTAAAATTCCTTGTATTCTGTCGGAAGTTCTCTGGAACACAATCTCTGTGCTGCATGCATTTGCTGAGCCTGTACACAGCCTGCAGAATAATTGGGCTTCGAGCAAACGCAGCACAAGTTTAGCCAAATAAAAAAATGAAAAGGGATAATCATTGCATCATAACGTCGCAAATTAATGCAGCGCCTAAGGAAAACATTTGCCGCAATAACACTGCTAATGAGAACATTTAAAAACTGTAAGGCAAGAGTAAAGTCAAGAAGTTGAATTATTTAATAAGAAGAAATTACTTTTTTTTTTTAAATAGATAATTAGTGCATAAACATGGTTTTGAGCATTTTTGAAGTTTGAGCGCATGTCCTCATCCATCAGGACACTGCAGCAATCATTTGTAATTTACACTAATGCCAAAGTCACTATCACGTCACATTTTGTGTACATGATCACCCCTCATCACATGAACCCTTCCGACAGGCTCTCATTGAGCTCAACACTTCTGCAGGCAAAGGCGGGGGTAGATTTTGTAGATTTGGCACATTTCCCATCCATCCCACCTCCAGAATTTCAGCTTCCCATCTCATTCATTGTGAAGCTGCAGGATAGACCAGGTAATCGACAGAGCACCTGCAATGATCTGCAAAGCATCATTTCGCTGAGTGTAGGTCATATTTGCATGAGTATTGCCAGCTAACACTGGCACACCATACTCGGTTGCTGAATCCATTGGTTTGATCAATGCAGTGCTTTCTTTGGCACCGCATCCACACTTAATGCCAACAAGTTGAATCATTGAGTTATTTTGGCTCATGAGGTTTTTCAGTTAAAAAAAAAACAAAAAGTTAAAAAGATCAGCTGCCTCACAGGGCCAGAGACACGGGTTCGATCTTGACCATGGGTGCTGTCTGTGTGGAGTTTGCACATTCTCCCTGCGACCGCATGAGTTTCCTCTGGGTGCTCTGGTTTCCTCCCACATTGCACAGACGTGCAGGTTTGTAGGTTAATTGGTCTGTAAAATGCCCTTAGTGTCCAGTGAGTGGATAAGAAAGTGAGATAACAGTGCTAGTGTGAATGGGTGATTGAGGTCGGCATAGACTTGGTGGGTCAAAGGGGCTGTTTTCATGCTGTCATCAAACTCCAAACTCCACCCATGTTTTATTTTTTAATTTTCGTTTTTAGAGATGGCGCAGAAACAGGCCCTTCGGCCCACCACGTCAGTGCCGACCAGCAATCGTACACACACTGGGGACAATTTTATATTTATATACCAAGCCAATTAACATACAAACCTGGATGTCTTTGGAGTGTGGGAGGAAACCGAAGGTCTCGGGGAAAACCCCGTGGTCACTGGGGAACATACAAACTCCATACAGACAGCACCCGTAGTCAGGATAGAACCCGGGTCTCCGGCGTTGCAAGCACTGTAAGGAAGCAACTCTATCGCTGCGCCACCCTGCCGCTCCTAGGTTGCTCAAGTGAAGGCTGCAATCCAATGCAACTCCAAGATATCATGGGAGAAATCTATTGGCAGAAATCTTTCTGTCGCACAAGATAACGTGATCCTCTCGCTCATGCCGCATCGCTTAATTGAAAATCTGAGCACATTGGAATTTTCCAAAACAAAATTACTTGTGTCATCCATTTTGGTTAGACTTGTGCCAATGCTTCAAATCCTTCCTATTGTAATTTCATTGTCAGCGAAGCCATCACCTGCAAATTGAAGCCACCAGCATAATCAAGGAGCAGTCTCACCACGGTCATTCCCTCTTCACCCCTCTCACATCAGGCAAGTATTGCAGATATTTTAAACTATATAACTCCAGATTCAGGGACAGTTTCTTCCCAACCATTATCAGACAACTGACCATTCTCTCACCAGCTAGAGAGCGGTCCTAATCTCCCACCTACCTCATTGGAGACATAATCGGATTTTATCTTGCACTAATCATTATTCGCTTTATCCTGTATCTGTACACGGCTTGATTGTAATCATGTACAGTCTTTCCGTTGACTGGCTAGCACACAACAACAAGGCTCTTCACTGTACACATGACAATAATGAGATAAACCCGAGCCTATTTTCATCCATGTTGGTGAAGAGCATGCCGAAGTAACCCTGGCACCTTTGTCAGGCAAATTGGGAGGCTTGCAGTCAGAAAAATATTCAGCCCCACTTCAAATTTCATGACAAAACTGTAGCCATGAAGGATATGCTGAGTGGCTTCAGAAGGACATTAACCCCTCAGTGAAATACAAACAGTATGAAGCAACCATAGTTCGACCAAAGGCAGCAGCTCTCCTGCAGTCATCAGGAAACCTCTTGGAAAGAGGGACAGAGCCACGAAGGTCTTAACTTCATGCAGTCAAACCAAAAAAACCTAGACAGCACCAATAACGATACTAAAGATGCCAACTTGTTAGCAAGTTAATGATATCGGCATTTGATATACACATATGCACACAGAACTCAAGAGTTACCGATTGAGAATGTCTCTGCAAGTTAAACATCAGTTTACTCAGAGTCAGAGTTTTAGTTTGGAGCTACAGTACGGAAACAGGCCCTTCGGCCCACTGAGTCCGCACCAACCAGTGATCCCCGCACACTAGCACTATCCTACACACCAGGGATAATTTACAATCTTTTTACCAAAGCCAAATTAACCTACACACTTGTACATCTTTGAATTGTGGGGGAAACCGGAGCACTCGGAATAAACCCATGCAGTCACAAGGAGAATGTACAAACTCCGTAAAAATAGCAATCACAGTCAGATTTGAACACAGGTATCTGACACTGCAAGGTCTAGGAATGCTCCTCCTCTCATTAATCAATGTATACAGTGCACTCCATAATGTTTGGGACAAAGACCCATCATTTATTTGTTTGTCTCTGTACTCCACAATTTGAGATTTGTAATAGAGAAAAAAAATCACATGTGGTTAAAGTACACATTGTCAGATTTTAATAAAGACCATGTAGAAATTACATGAGTGTTTATATATAGTCCCCCCATTTCAGGGCACCATAATGTTTGGGACACATGGTTTCACAGGTGTTTGTAATTGCTCAGGTGTGTAATAATTGCCTCCTTAAAAGCCAGGTAAAAGAGAGCTCTCAGCACAGTCTTTTCTCCAGTCTTTCCATCACCTTAGGAAACGGTTATTGCTGTTTATCAACATGAGGAACAAAGTTGTGCCAATGAATGGCAAATAAGCCATTATGAGGTGGAGAAACAAGAATAAAACTGTTAGAGACATCAGCCAAAACTTAGGCTTACCAAAATCAACTGTTTGGGACATTATTAAGAAGAAAGAGAGCACTGGTGAACTTACTAATCGCAAAGGGACTGGCAAGCCAAGGAAGACCTTCACAGCTGATGACAGAAGAATTCTCTCTATAATAAAGAAAAAAATCCCAAACACCTGTCCGACAGATCAGAAACACTTTTCATGAGCCAGGTGTGGATTTGTCAATGACCACTGTCAGTAGAAGACTTCATGAACAGAAATACAGAGGCTACACTGCAAGATGCAAACCACTTGTTAGCCGCAAAAATAGGATGGCCAGGTTACAGTTTGCCAAGTAGTATTTAAAAGAGCAACCACCGTTCTGGAAAAAGGTCTTGTGGACAAATGAGACGAAGATCAGAGTGATGGCAAGAACAAAGTATGGAGGAGAGAAGGAACTGCCCATGATCCAAAGCATATCACCACATCTGTGAAACACGGTGGTGGGGGTGTTATGGCCTGGGCATGTATGGCTGCTGAAGGTAGCTGCTCACTTATCTTTATTGATGATACAACTACTGATGGTAATAGCATAATGAATTCCAAAGTGTATAGACAAATCCTATCTGTTCAAGTTCAAACAAATGCCGCAAAACTAATTGGCCGGCGGTTCATTCTACAGCAAGACAATGATCCCAAACATACTGCTAAAGCAACAAAGGAGTTTTTCAAAGCTAAAAAAATGGTAAATTCTTGAGTGGCCAAGTCAATCACCCGATCTGAACCCTATTGAGCATGCCTTTTATATGCTGAAGAGAAAGCTGAAGGGGACTAGCCCCCAAACCAAGCATAAGCCAAAGACGGCCTGGCAGAGCATCACCTGAGAAGACAACCAGCAACTGGTGATGCCCATGAATCGCAGACTTCAAGCAGTCATTGCATGCAAAGGATATGCAACAAAATACTAACAATGATTTCTTTCATTTACATGACATTGCTGTGTCCCAAACATTATCGTATCCTGAAATGGGGGGGACTATGTATAAACACAGCTGTAATTTCTACATGGTGAAACCAGAATGTATAAAAATGTATTAAAATTACCTTTATTAAAATCTGACAATGTGCACTTTAACCACATGAGATTTTGTTTTCTATTACAAATATCAAATTGTGGAGTACAGAGGCAAATAATTAAATAAAGGGTTTTTGTCCCAAACATTATGGAGGACAAAACTCAGAACTCCCAAACACCATCTACACGGAGACAATCCCAATTAATATTTGGGAATTGATATCCCCTAAAATAAACCTATCTTTACCATATCTGTCGAACATCTGCCTACTTATCAATCCCCCTTATCACCTGGTGACTTTGTTTGGTGCACTAAAACACACCCAGCACAGCGACAACATCTCTTTTGAATCTAATCTTTACCCATATGACTTCAGTTGATCTATAATCAACAAATTCAATAAATTACATTATGGCTGAAAACAGCTATTCTACATCTTGGAGCCACTGAGGACACTATAGACATGACCCACCAGCTCCAAGACTCTTAATCTTCAAGTTCTCATTTTTAATTTAAAAAAAAACATTATTCATGATGGTAAATTGCTGTGCTTTATTATTTAAGAGATCAATATTTAGGTTTCTTGCAATTCATTCATGAAAACACAAATCAGAGGCGATGAAACATTAGGTGACCTCCACGTCTAATCTTTAACACCAATAACATCCATCTCCTTCAGAAAATGCCTCACAGCTAGTGTGTCTTTTCTCCTCCCAGAAACGCTTCATAAATGCAGCAGCGAATGCACTGGAGGAGAGTTTGATGAATTATCAGTCCAGTTGAGGAAAGAGCAATACGGAGTGGAAAACAAACCAACAATCTTTGCAGTTGCTCCAGCGATCAGTGTTCTCCAGAAATGCTGTTGGGCCCACTGAATTACTCCAGCACTCTGTCTTTTTTTTTGCAATAAATGCAGGCAGGTGGGACTAATGAAAATGGGACATGTTGATCGATGTGGGCAAGTTGGGCTAAAGGGCCTGTTTCCATGCTGCAGGACCATATTATTACACTGCAAAAAATGGAACAATATCCCTTCGAGATCACAAAATACAATTATTAAATAAACAATATCAATCAGCATTAAACTGTTTAGGCTCTTGAGATTGGAGAGTACAACGTTTAAAAGATCTAATTTTATTTTTCCTTGTTTTAGAAAAATGTTTTTCATCTTGGCATTTTTACTAAAAGCATTTGAAAGCAAAGCATTTAAAGATGCTGATGATGATTTCTGAATGACTCCTGAAATAAAACAGAGGTTGTTTTTCAATTACCAAATCTACTGAACAGCGAGAATCTGCATATTATTCTTACTAGGTTTTCAATGATGACTAACTTACAATCTTGTCCACTTTTCATTAGCAATCTCCCTGTCCGCTCAATTGTGATTATTATTCTTTATGAATTTAAAATTAAATACATAGAGAAATGTGCATTGCACAGGTTTATAATTAAAGCATTGATAATTGGCATTCATATTTCTGTCTTGCCTTGGTAAACCTATGCCAAGGCAAAATGTGTAGGGAGGAACTGAAGAAGTGTCTCGACCCGAAACGTCGCCTATTCCTTTTCTCCAGAGATGCTGCCTGACCCGCTGAGTTACTCCAACCATTTGTGTCGGTCTGTACCAAGGCAAGACAGAAGTATGCTCCTCGACCTACGATGGGGTTACATTCCTATAAGCCCATGGTAAATCGAAAATATCGTAAGTCAAAAACGCGTTTAATAAAATTTGATCACGTAACCGGAAGTGAGCTGTGGCTCGTTGCCGTTTACGAGCGTTTGCACCATCGCAAAGTCGAAATATCGTAAGTCGAAGCATCATAAATCGGGGAGCATCTGTATATTAAATAACATTGGGAATTGATTTGGATAATCAATTTTAAAACATCTTAATAGGAAATGTCTCTTCTCGCACAGTGCATGGAAACATGAGGAGTGGTGTACAGGACCAATTTCCTTCAGGACCCAGAAATAGAAGGGTTCTTTGTAAATGTAATACTAGATCTCCTTGGCCTTGGAAAGAACATAAAGATAGGTACTTTATATCATTAAGAGCGCATTCCATTATCCCGCTACTAAAGATGCGGTTACGTGAAACCTTACTGTTTTCTACAAGACCTAGAACTAACACCCTGATCAATTACAGTTTAATTGAGACATCCCGAGGTCAATTGGAAACTATTTTCTGCTACCAATGACATGCTCAGGAGGTTCGTGTTCTTTTCCAAATTTTAAATGGTGTTTAACCTCAAGCATTTGATACTTCTGTCAAGATTTGCGCCGACAGGCACACTCAAGATCAAACTGCTGCAGCTATGTTATTGAATTCACTCTTCTTTGATTCAGTAATTCACTTAGAACATGGAACAGTACAGCACTAGAGCAGGCCATTCTGCCCACAATGTCTGTGTTAAACAGGATGCCAAGATCATCTCTTATCTACCTGCATATAATCCATATCCCTCCATTCCCTGCCTGCCTTTCCCTCCCTCATCTCCTCTCTCCCATTGGGCAAAAGGTACAGTAGTGTGAAAACGCACACCTCCAGATTCAGGGACTGTTTCTTCCAAGTTGTTATCGGGCAACTGAACCATCCTATCAACAACTAGAGAGCAGTCCTAAACTGCTATGCACCTCATTGGAGACTCTCGGACTATCTTTGATTGGACTTTGCTGGCTTTATCTTGAACTAAACGTTATTCCTTCCATTATGCATCTGTACACTGAATGACTCAATTGTAATCATGCATTGTCTTTCCGCAGACGGCTAAGCTGGCAACAAAACTTTGCACTGTACCTCAGTACACGTGACAACAAACTAAACTATCTACAAGCCTCTTAAATGCCACTATCACATGTGTCTTAACCATCATCCCCAGCAGCACATTCCAACACTCACCACCCTCTGTGTAAAATAAAGTTGTACTGCACATCTCAGCTAAACTTTGTCCCTTGCATTTCAAAGCTTTGCCCTCTAGAACTTGATTTTTCCCATCTTAGATTCTGACTGTCTACGCTCATCATCCTGAATTTCCTGGTCTGCCCAATGCCAATCAGCCAGCCGCTTATGAGAAATAGCAAAAATAATTGGATTAAAAAGATGCAGCTCACAGATTCCACACTGATCAGCCGTTCACATAATTCTATGTTACTCCACTTTTTTGTCCACTCCTGACACACATGGCAATTTTATACTGGTCAAGTAACCTACAAACCCACATATATTTGGACTGCGGGAGGAAACCAGAGCACCCACATGCTCACAGGGGGAACGTGCAAACTCCACACCAACAACACCATACAATATACATCAATGATTTGGATGAAGGGATTCAAGTAACATTAGCAAATTTGCAGATGACACAAAGCTGGGTGACAGTGTGAACTGTGAGGAGGATACTATGAGAATGCAGGGTGACTTGGACAAGTTGGAGGAGTGGGCAGATGCATGGCAGATGAAGTTTAATGTGGATAAATGTGAGGTTATCCACTTTGGTATAAAAATCAGGAAGGCAGATTACTATCTAAATGGCGTCAAGTTGGGAAAAGGGGAAGTACAACGGGATCTGGGGGTCCTTGTTCATCAGTCTATGAAAGTAAGCATGCAGGTACAGCAGGCAGTGAAGAAAGCGAATGGCATGTTGGCCTCTATAACAAGAGGAATCAAGTATAGGAACAAAGAGGTCCTTCTGCAGTTGTACAGGGCCCTAGTGAAATCACAGCTGGAGTATTGTGTGCAGTTTTGGACCCCTAATTTGAGGAAGGACATTCTTGCTATTTAAGCGAGTGCAGCGTAGGTTTACAAGGTTAATTCCCGGGATGGCGGGACTGTCATATGCTGAGAGAATGGAGCAGCTGGGCTTGTACAGTCTGGAGTTTAGAAGGATGAGAGGGGATCTTATTGAAACATATAAGATTGTTAAGGGTTTGGACACGCTAGAGGAAGGAAACATGTTCCCGATGTTGGGGGAGTCCAGAACCAGGGGCCACAGTTTAAGAATAAGGGGTAAGCCATTTAGAAAGGAGACGAGGAAACACTTTTTCTCAAAGAGAGTTGTGAGTCTGTGGAAATCTCTGCCTCAGAGGGTGGTGGAGGCTGGTTCTCTGGATACTTTCAAGAGAGAGCTAGGTAGGGCTCTTAAAGATAGCGGAGTCAGGGGATATGGGGAGAAGGCAGAAATGGGATACTAATTGAGGATGATCAGCATGATCACATTGAATGGCGGTGCTGGCTCGAAGGGCCGAATGGCCTACTCCTGCACCTATTGTCTATTGTCAGGACTGAACCTCGGTCTCTGCCACTGTGAAGCAGCAGCTCTACCAGCTGCACCACCCAAGCAGTTTCGAACAATTCCCGCTCTGCTCAAATTAAGCCTTTGGTGGAATCAGTGTTGAGGTTCGAGCAAATAAAAACCCCAAAATCCCGCACTAGTAACTCATAACAGAACAACCATATAAAATCAGTCATGTTTCAAAAGCTTTGACGTGATCACCACAAACATCAGACAGCTCTTTACCTCCCAAGTTCTTTCCGACCCTCTGCTCCATTTGTGCTCACTCTGGATATGGTTCTAGAGGTACTAAGTCTTTCCAGCACTGCGCCATTCTTCCTGAAACAAATGTATGAGCTATTCTATTAGGCAAGCAACCACTTACACTCGAATCCTAGTGACTAATTCAACATGGATTATCCAGCTCCACACAGAGGATCAAATCACTACCATTGAAGAGATCTATAGGAGGCGCTACCTCAGAAAGGCAACCAGCATCATCAGGGACCCGGACCCACACCACTGGCCACGCTCACTCCTGCCATCGGGAAGTATAGGAATCGGAAACCGTGACCTCCACATTCAAGGACAACTTCTTACTAACAACCATCAGGCTCTTAAACACTACAAACACCAACTAAACTATGAATTATGAACCGCCTTGCACTAGAGACTCTGCACATTTTGCAATAATATGAAGGTTTTTAAGTTATTGATTTTTTTTTTGTTTATTATCTTATCTTTAAGTCCTGTGTTTACAAGCCTTTTGCACTGCTGCAAGTAAGAATCTCATATTCCATTTTCAGTATATATGACAATTAAACACTCTTGACTGTTGAAGTCTGGGCTCCCTGCCTGTATGGTGCCATAGTATTTTCCAGTCACCCGTCTCCACACCTCTAATGTGTTTCAATGGATATTACAGAGGTTTATTGTATTAAGCATCAAGGTTTCAAAAGAGCCCTAATACCGCTATACCACTAATATATGGTATTAAAAACATAGAAAATAGGTGTACGAGTAGGCCATTCGGCCCTTCGAGTCACCACCACCATTCAATATGATCATGGCTGATCATCCAAAATCAGTACTCCGTTACTGCTTTTTCCCCATATCCCTTGATTCCATTAGCCTGAAGAGCCAAATCTAACTCTCTTGAAAACATCCAGTGAATTGGCCTCTACTGCCTTCAATGGCAGAGAATTCCACAGATTCATAACTCTCTGGATGAAAACATTTTTCCTCATCTCAGGCCTAAATGGCCTACCCCTTATTCTTAAACTGTGAACCCTGGGGAACATGTTTCCTGCATCAGGCCTGTCCAATCCCTTAAGAATGTTATATGTTTCTAAAAGTTCCCCTCTTATCCTTCTACATTCCAGTGAATACAAGCACAGTCGACCCATTCTTTCATCATATGTCAGTCCCGCCATCCCGGGAACTAACCTGGTGAACCTACGCTGCACTCCCTCAATAGCAAGGGTCAGAAAGTATTCTCAAAGCTACAGGGGACATATTTTACCTAGCAAGATTAAAAGAAAATGTCAATACTCCGCCCATCCACTCTCACACATACCTGCAGAAAATAAATCACTAACATCTCACAGATGGATTTTTGTCTGCAATCACATAGCACTTTTTAAAGTTCAGCACAAAACCCTGAGGAAGTAGCTTAGTGCTTTTACCTTTAAGTCAGCAGGTCAAGATTTCAAGCTTCACTTGAAACCAAAGCCCAAAGCTCTCAGCTGGCATTCTAATGTAGCATGAGAGTTAAATGCACAATTTTAGGTGTTGTATTTCAGATGAGACATTGATTACCCTCAAATAGACACAAAAAATCCCAGGGTTCAATTCAAGGAAGAGACCAAATGTCCTGCCAACATCTTTCCCTCATCCAACAGCACTGAAGTGGATTATTTAGCAATCAGCACATTTGTGGTTACATTGGCTGCTGCTTTATACCATATGACAACAGGGACGACATGTCAAAAATAATTTATTGACTGTCACGCAGTTTGGAATATTTGCTATAAATGCAAGTTCAATACAATGGCATTGCATTTTATACAATGGCAGAGCTTTTAGGTGAGAGGGACAAAGTATGAAGGAGATGTACAGGGCATTTTTTTGTTTTGTTTACATACTGAGGGTGGTGGGGAGGCAGATATGATTGTGGCATTTAAATGTTTTGTAGATAGGCACACAGACATACACGGGGTGGAGGGATCTGGATCATGTGCAGGCAGAGAGGATTACTTTAATTTGACATACTGTTGAGTACAGATATAGTTCCTGTGTTGTACTGTTATATGGACCATGTTCCAAGTCCAAGGAACACCAAGAAAAACTGGAGAGAAGGAACGGGCGACGTTTCGGGTCGAGACCCTTCTTCAGACCCGAAACGGCGCCCATTCCTTCTCACCTGAGAGGCTGCCTCACCAGCTGAATTAGACCAGCATTTTGTGTCTACCTTCAATTTAAACCAGCATCTGCAGTTCTTTCTTACCAATAAAAAGCACCCAGATGAACCACTTCAGGAGTTCCTCCAAACCACAGAATTGGAATTGTAGTTATCTATATGAAGACGAAGCAATGTATCAAAATAAAAACAATCCTTAATAACCATTCACAATAAAATTCTTACCATTTATACAACTCCTAGAAATGTTTTGTGCGCTGTTGCAGAATTAGAGATTTCACAGCAGATTCCTCATCTAGAAGTTGGAGAAGTTCCACCAAAATGTCCAAAATGCAAATCATCTTACTTGTCAATATCAGTGGTTGTCCATCCATTGTGGAACATCAGTTAAAGCCAACCTCCATAAGTCACAGGGCCAGAATTAAGCCATTCAACCCATCAAGTGTACTCAGCCATTCAATCAAGGCTGATCTATCTTTCCCTCTCAACCGCATTCCCTTGCCTACTCCCCATACCCTTTGAAACCTTTACTAATCAAGAATCTGCATTTCCACCCAACATCCATCCATATACCATCAGTAATCAGGCAGAGTAAATGTACTGCACTCTGGAGAAAGAATGCTGATCAGTCTTCCTCTCTTATTCTAGCCCTTGCTCCCACTGTATTCTATGTGTCCATCAATGCTGGTTAGAATCCAAGTTCTATTTGTCTCTAAATGCAGACTAGAATCCAAGCCTGCAATTCTTGGTGATTGAAGTTCCTCTGTGTGAAAACACAGGCATATGCTTCTCCTTTCCCCTTTAAGGCATTCAGTATTCCCACAGTTTAACAGCGGTTACCTGATGTGGAAATTCAACACTGCATGTGGATTGAAGCATCTTGCTGGGAGAGATATAGATGGCAATCCCCTGATAGTCTGCATGATTATCCAGAAATCTCTAGGAATTAAATGTTCATCTCCAGCACACTGCCGCGATCAACTCGAATAGAAATCACAGCAGCCTTATCAAAGTATTATTTACTTCCCGCAATCTTGTTTATCAGTCGAGAGAATTCTGGAGATGGGGGGGGGGGAAGTCTCTGCGTGCATTTGGGAATAGTAGCAGATGAAAGCTCCAGGAATATACAAAAGTAGACATATCAAGCCTGGAGTGGATCTCTCGGAAACAAAAGCTTACATAGTTTAAAAAATGTATTCCCACAACTTCAAATATCTGGCAGGTGCGTTTTTATGAATACATGGGTTCATGGATAAAAAGTAGCCAAAAACGCTGGAGAAACTCAGCGGGTGAGGCAGCAACTATGGAGCAAAGGAAATAGGTAACGTTTCGGGTCGAAACCCTTCTTCAGACTGATGTTAGGATGGGGGGGGGGGGGGGGGGGGTGGCGGGAAGAAGAAAGGAAGAGTTGGAGCCAGTGGGCTGAGGCAGAGCTGAGAAGGGGAGGAGACAGTAGGGACTACCTGAAATTAGAGAAGTCAATGTTCATACCGCTGGGGTGCAAACTGCTCCTCCAATTTATGGTGGTCCTCACCAGGGGCGGAAAACCCGGGGGGAGGCAGAGGGGACACATCCCCCCATGTTTTGAGAGGTGGGGGACACCCACCCCCAAGTTTTTGTGATCCCGATTTTAAAATCTCCGCTTTTAGCGCTGGATTGAGCCTCCGAAGCCGCGCGCGTGCGTGCGTGTGTGTGTGTGTGTGCGCGTGGCTGCCAAAAAAGTGTGTCCCCCGTCCCCTCCATGTTTTGATAACGAGTTCCGCTCTTGGTCCTCACTCTGGCCATGGAGGAGGCCCAGGACAGAAAGGTCGGATTCGGAATGGGAGAGGGAGTTGAAGTGCTGAGCCACCGTGAGATCAGGTTGGTTATTGCGAACAGAGCGGAGGTGTTGGGCGAAGCAATCGCCAAGCCTACGCTTGGTCTCACCGATGTAGAGCAGCTGACATCTAGAGCAGCGGATGCAATAGATGAGGTTGGAGGAGGTGCAGGTCAACCTCTGCCGCACCTGGAATAAACACTTGGATAAACACTTTCAGACTGCATTCACAGCACACATTTATCCACAGCTGCCTTAAGGAGAAAGGAGCAGTGTCAATGTCTGAATTTAGTCATCACATCAAGCTGACATTTTGAATCAGGGAAATCCATAAATAAAACCAAGGGAGGATTGATTGAGCAGGTCACTTGGGTCGGCCATAATTGACGCCATCACATGGAGACCTGATGGCCTTGTTGTATAAACATCTGTTGCTCAAATCCAGTACCACTTTCTCAGGAGGTCTCCTTCCAAAGCTTGTAATTGCAAAGATAATTACTAACAGATGAGTGGGGTGGAAATAGCAACTCACTTGATTGTCAACACCCACTTGCAATGATTGTGGGGTAGTTTAATTGTCCTTGCACATTGGGCTCTGGTTCCTATGCATGGAATTGCAAGAGGTTTGGGGAGGTGGGGGGCGCACATCCAAGGGACACGACCACGACCACTTCAGACCTGCTTCAACCGACAAACCTTGAATTGGCCAGTCACCATTCGTGCAAGGAACCCATGTTTAGAGCAGATCGACACAAAGTGCTGGAGCAACTCAACGGGTCGGGCAGCATTTCTGGAGTAAAAGGAAGGGGTGATGTTTCGGGTCAGAATTCTTCTTCAGACCATCTTTTGTAATCGCCTTTTGTAATCTGAAGGGCCTGTCCCACTTGGATGTCATTTGCACGTCACGCAGATGGCGCGCGAAGATTTCGTACATCCCAAAATCCTGGAGCGCCACACGCAACCGCGCGTCACTGCCTATGTCACCACGTACCATGCGCTCATCACGCACGCCACACAACGCATGCGTCGTGACGCGTAAATGATGTCGCGTAAATTACGCGTAAATGACGCCCAAGTGGGATAGGCCCTTCAGGAAGTCCTCGCACAACAAAATGTGGAATACTTTAGAACGGTTCTTGTCACAATGAGTCAAGAACCTCAGAGATCAATTTGTACAAAACCACAACAAACCAGGCAAATTATTTTTTTATTAAAAAAAAATATACTGAGAGATTTATGCAGGACAAAACCACGACGGGGGAGAAGTCCCTGTTATTCCTTGCGTTAGTACCACAGAATTACTCACAATCGCCCAAGAAGACTGATAGTCTCAGTGTAACATCCCACCCAAAAGATTATACCTTCAGCAGTACAACACCTCCTTAGTAATCTACACATCCACCATTTTGTGTGCCTGGATATTTGATTAACAGTTTGTATCCACACAAGTCTCTGGAGTGTATCTTTTGAGTCCAAGTGGCATGGTGGCGCAGCGGTAGCTTTGCTGCCTTGCAACGCCAGAGATCCGGGTTCAATCCCGACCACGGGTGCTATCTGTGTGGAGTTTGTACGCTCTCCCTGTGACACCATGGGTTTTGTCAGTGTGCTCTGGTTTCCTCCCAGGCTCCAAAGACAAAGGTTTGTAGTTCAATTGGCTTTGGTAAAATCGTAAATTGTCCCACGTTTGTGGGATAGTACTAGTGGCGTGGACTCGGTGGGCCAAATGGCCTGTTTCCATGCTGTGTCTCTAAAGTCTGTGTGCTGCCAGTTGAACCAAAACAGACAGAGTGCACTACTCCCAGCATGATTATCCTTTACTCAACAGCCAAGCAAATTGCCCGAAACATAGGAGAAATTGGCTGGGCTTTGACCAATACTTTAAACTCAGTACCAGGAGTACCATGCCACTAGATAACATGGCTTCAATGCAGCTAGAAAGAGAAAACATTGGGGTATCACTGTCTAGACTGCCCTGTCTAGGTAAAAGTGAATAATGGTTCCTTAGCAACAACACTTTGGGTGTTCGACTAATACAGCCCTGAGAAGATGGAGCCTCACTTTATGTCATGAGATTGATACAAAGCCAGAATGAGATCAACTCTCAGAAATCATTATGTGTAGGAAGGAAAAGCAGATGCTGGTTTAAACCGTAGGCACAAAATGTGGAGTAACACAGCGGGACAGGCAGCATCTCTGGAGAGAAGGAATGGGTGACGTTTCGGGTCGAGACCTTTCTTCAGACTGGAGAAGGGTCTGAAGAAGGGTCTCGACCCGAAACGCCACCCATTCCTTCTCTCCAGAGATGCTGCCTGTCCCACTGAGTTACTCCAGCATTTTGTGTCCATTCCAGAAATCAATGAACATTAGAATACTGACAGGTGATTTCTGGGTGAAAATTAGACGGAACAATATTTACGTAACAGCCCGAACTATAAAGTATAAAAGCACTTTGCAGTCAAGTTCCACAAAACTATGCACAAAGTTGAAAAGAGGCTTGATTTTGTTAAGTAGGGACTTAAATAAGTGAGCAAGGCTGAAAGTGAAAGGCTTAAGGTCTAACTTAATGCTAGAGAGCAATGGGTGAAGAGAGGAATTCACAATTGAACAACCGGAAAAACAGTAATTTATTAGGCAAGTAAGTCGAGAGTTGTTGGCCAGGTTAAGGTTTATAGATACACAACTTAAAAACAGCAAGATAATGAATGAAGCACCTTGGGAACAGATGTGCAATTCACACAGTGCAGCACGTGAGTGGAGAAGGGTTTGGAAGGAGTTGATGTGTCGAGCATTGAATCTAAAGACGAGGATCTTTTATTGTCATATAGGAAGCAGACTCTTGGCCAAATCGAGACTATGCCAGCACCAGGGAGAGCAATTCCAGTCATATTTCCTGCCCTTTCTTCCTGTGCTGCAAATCACTCTCTCTCCCAAACACCCTCCACCTCACTTCCAAAATTCCTGATCGATTGTTTCATGCTAGGAGATTCAAGTCATACGTGATCTCTGCAGAAAAAAAAGTTATGCTTCACCATCCCCTTGCAGTTTTTTCTCTCAAAATCGTAAATGCGCCCTTTCAAACCTTCCACCACCTGCTAATGGGAACAACATTTGTATTTACTTTACCTTAGTTAACTTAAATTGATCTTATACACCCCCATCAAATCTCAACACCATTTTTTTCGCTCCAAGCTTCTCCAGTTCAAAACATATTTTATCAGGCACAGAATCTTTTGCAAAATCTTTTCTGCAGTCTTGGACCCAAACTTAAAGTTGACTGACCAGAATTGAACATGATGCTTTAGTTGTTCCGAGCATTCTGGTTTAACACAACTTTCCTGCATTCCCAGTCTCTGATTATCAGTCCCTTGATCCCATTTGCTTTAATCTCTCAACATGCCCTCCCCATTTGAAGAATCTAAACACAAACACACCCAGGCCCCTCTGTTGCTATGAACACTTAGAACTTTGCCATTCAGTTTATGTCATCTCTCCTTAGTTTTTCTGCCAAAATGCATAATTTCACACTTCTCTACATTAAATTTCATTGCCCACTCAATCAGCTTTCTACATTTAAGAGTTACTGACCATTTATTTCCATGAACCTCATCTCTGCTAACTAGTGGGTTTTTTTGTAGACAAAAAGGTGCCAGAATCCACTTTTAGTAAACATACGTCACGTGGCTCGAAAACTCTGTTAAGTTTATTATTAACATGTACTGAGGTACAGTGAAAAGATTTGTTTTGCTTGCTATCCAAACAGATCAGATGTACCATACATAGATACAATCTAAATAATTTCATTTAACGTTTTAGAGATGCTGGTTTTAGGGGCACCACTGTGGTGCAGTGGTAGAGCTACTGCCTCAGTGCAAGATATCCCGGTTCGATCCTGACTACGGGTGTTGTCAGTGCAGAATTTGTACGTTCTCCCTGTCACCACGTGAGTTATCTCTGGGTGCCCCGGTTTCCTCCGATACACCAAAGACGTACAGGTTTGTAGGTTAATTGGCTTCAGTAACATTGTAAATTGTCCATAGTCTGCAGGGTAGTGCTAGTGTACGGGTAGTTCTGGGCCGAAAGGGCCATTTCCATCCTGTATCTCTAAACGTATACCATACCAGCACCTACTATCACAAAAATAACACTGCTGCTAACCAACTTGCTACAGTATTTTTTATCCAAAGCATTCTAAATAGATGACATCTACTACATTACCTTCTCCTGACGTCGTCAAAAAAATCAAACATGATTTGCCTTTAATGGTTCTACATTAGCTTTCCTTTATCAACTAATTTAAGATAGTAAACAGTGATGATATATTAAACTAATCCTACAAGATTTTATACAAAAAAAATTAGGAAAGAAAAATGTTTGCTGAATTGACTTCACTGTCCAGTTGGTATCTTTCAATCATTATAGTTGTCTCTTGAAATTTACCAAATCAAGGCCAGATTCTTGTGTTGCTCATTCTTGTGTTGCTCGACCAGATTATCTGCAGGAATGGGCCAATTAGAAACATAGAAACATAGAAATTAGGTGCAGGAGTAGGCCATTCGGCCCTTCGAGCCTGCACCGCCATTCAATATGATCATGGCTGATCATCCAACTCAGTATCCCGTACCTGCCTTCTCTCCATACCCTCTGATCCCTTTAGCCACAAGGGCCACATCTAACTCCCTCTTAAATATAGCCAATGAACTGGCCTCGACTACCCTCTGTGGCAGAGAGTTCCAGAGATTCACCACTCTCTGTGTGAAAAAGGTTCTTCTCATCTCGGTTTTAAAGGATTTCCCCCTTATCCTTAAGCTGTGACCCCTTGTCCTGTCTCACAATCTCTACATCTTGTTTACGAAGGAACTGCAGATTCTGGTTTACACCAAAGATAGACACAAAATGCTGGAGTAACTCAGCGGGTCAGGCAGCACCTCTGGAGAAAGGGAACAGGTAACGTTTCGGGTCGAAGAAGGGTCTCCCATTCCTTTTCTCCAGATATGCTGCCTGACCCGCTGAGTGAATCCAGCATTTTGTCTCTACACCTTGTTGCCGCTCACCAAATTACTTTCGTGTGAAGCTCATATTCTCGTTCGATAACCCTTCTAAAAGAGATCAGACATTTTGTGGGGAAAATAAACAGGGAGTTTAGGCAATACAATCCATGCAAGATGGCTTTCAACAGTGACAACCAAGAGAAGAAATGTTATATTAATCCTACTCATTTAAAGTACACATCTGTACGTCACATGTTGCATGAATCTGATACTGGATATTCCGCTGTACGTTCTCCATCTCCAGCAGTGCATCCAAGCTGTTTAAGGTCTAGGACCACAGTGCCGAGTCTGGAAACAGCACAATCCTTCTGCTGTTCCAAACCGCTCCCACAGCATACAACCACTAAAGAAAGCAGGACTGTCAGGAGAGAAAGATGTGTAGTGAATGTCCGACATCCGCTACGCAAAGCTCTTGTGCGGAGTTTTCTTTTCATCTGGAAAATTTAATAATGTTCAGAAATCGTGCACAGTAAACAAATCTTGTTACAACAAGATAAGCAAATCCAGCCTACAATACACCTCCAACTTCCAGCAGTTTGTACATTCTCCCGTGACTGCGTGGGTTTTCTCCGAGATCTTCGGTTTCCTCCCACACTCCAAAGACGTACATGTTTGTAGTTTAATTGACTTGGTATAAATGTAAAACATTGTCCCTGGTGTGTAGAAGGTAGTGTTAATGTGTGGGGGTCATTGGTCAGTGCAAACTGTGCCGAAGAGACTGTTTCCACACAAGTATCTCTAAAACTAAAAACAAAACCTGATCTTCTTTGGAAGATGACAAATAACACACACAATTGGAATTAGATTATATACATGCTCGACGTGTATCCTACCCCATATTGGGGAGAGCAGCCAAATCGATCATCGAACCATTTTCCATCAATGTCCACTTTCCACTAGATAATTAATCTCTTCATTGTAGATGGGCAGCACTGTGGCACAGCGGGTAGAGCTGATGCCTCACAGCACCAGATACCCGGGTTCGATCCTCAGGAGTTGCCTGTCTGGAGGTTTGCACGTTGTCCTTGTGATTTCCTCTAGGTGCTCCGGTTTCCTCCCACATCCCAAAGACGCGTGCATTTGCAGGTTAATTGCCCCAAGGGAGTGGAGAGTGGGATTACATGGAACGAGTGTGAATGGGTGATTGATAGTCAGCATGGACTATGGGCTGAAGGGCCTGCTTCCATGCTGTATCTCTAAAGCCATGAGATTCTCCAACTAAATAATATTGCTGTGGGAGGAGAGGCAAATAAATGATCTATTGTCACATCGAGTAATGTGGAACATGCAGGAAACATCAATGACGGTACATGAACCAGACAAGAAAGACAAAGATTGAGAGCAAAAGTACTGGATTCATTGAACTCTGTTTTGGGGGTTAGTGTTGATGCAGAATTGAAGTTCAAATAATGGCTTGTGTTCCTCACATGGTTTAAATAATTCACAACTTCGTCCACTTTTAAACCAAAACATTTGATTTTTTCCCCCCAAATTGACACTGCTATTTAATAATTACCTTGGCCATTTTCAATGTCTTAATCTGTGGTAATTTCAGTAAGTCAAAAATAAAAATCAGAGCGTAGACAATACAAGTCACTCACCCATATCCCAAAACATTCTCGTTGGAATCAGATTCTATATTTATCTAATGGAATGCAAGAGACCTGCCAAAAAAAAGCACCAATACAGAACCAAGACTGTCCAGCTCTGTGCACTGAATATCAACAGACTTCAGTTTCCCAGTACCTCTAATAAAGGTTTTCCTTGGGACAAAATCATGGAAAGAATGCTTTTGCAATTCAGTCAGTTACCCACGATAAACACTTGTTTTTGTTTTCTCTCATCAGAAAGACTGTGCTTCTGAGAGAGGGCAAAGATTAGCTCAAAGTTGATGCCTCAGAGTCAAAGGGCTTGCCAGCATTGGTAGTTCAGAGGATAATAGAATTATGTATAGACAAATAACCTGTAGATGCGGGTTAATGCAGAAAGAGACACAAAGTGTTAAAGTAACTCAGCGGGCAGGCAGCATCTCTGGAGAACATGGATAGGTTACGTTTCGGGTCGTGATCCTACTTCAGACTAAAGGCTCTTGACCCGAAATGTCACCTGTCCATGTTCTTCAGAGATGCTGCCTTTGGCCAGCTGAGTTACTTCAGCACTTAGTTTCCTTCCGCAGAATTATACACTGACTTCAGCAAGAATGAATACCATTAGGTATTCCCGCAGTACACTGGTGGAGTGCAAGGCTCAATCAAGGATACAGAAAATATTTGTATTTAGGTCATTTTCCAAAATATGGTCCAAAATATTGCAGCCACCTCAAGGTACTCAAGTACTGACTCCACTGGAAATAAACAGCCATCAATAAAATGGCCATCCTTTTATTGCCGTGTGGGAAAAACCTGTCGACAGCCCAGACCTTGAACGTGTGACCAAATGGGTTTTCTCCAGTTGCCTCTCTCATCCCAAAGTGTGAGTTTGGAGGTTAATTAACCTCTACATTGTCCGTAACGTGTCAGGAGTGGATGAAAAAGTGGGATAGCATAGAACGCGTGCGAACAGCCGATCGATGGGTGGCATGAATTCAGTGGGCCGAAGGGCCTGCTTCCATGCTGAATATCAATGTATATGTTAAAACAGGTCTTCAATTAGGAGTTGGAGTATTCCTTGGCATTAGTTATAGATTATTAATATACTGAAGGTGTTTGCCTTCCTCAATATAGATGACTTCTGATCGTCCCAAGAGCCACTGTATAGATGTCCATCGTATTATTCCTGTCTAATCTGTCTCTCTGTTCCATCCAGTGCCATGTGGTCCACTTCCCAATAGTTTAGTTCAGTTTATGATTGCCGCATGCATGAGGTACATTGAAAGCGTATTTGTTGCGTGCCATCCAGTCAGCAAAAAGACCATACGATTACAATCAAGCCGTCCAGTGTACAAATACAGGATAAAGGGGATAACGCTTAGTGCAAGATGAAGTCCAGTAAAGTCCAAATAAAGGTTATCCGAGGTAATAGTTAGATTTATAATGTTTTGTGCTCAAGGCCAAGAGCTCCACATGTAAATGGCAATTTTAATGGAGCAATAGAAGAGAGAAGATGAATAGATGTAGAACGAGTAGATGAAATGCTCTGTTGGGGAACGGGTTGCGTTGGGGGACCAGGCCTCCAATGTGACTGGGACCCAACTCCCACTTAGTCTAGTTCTCATAAATCCAATGTCTGGCTTAATATTTCAGTCAGTGATAGCATGGCCACTGTGGAAGAACTTAGTGTTGGAGTGTGATGCAAGTTAACAAGAGATTTTTCTTAAAACTCAATAAAAGTGACTGAAAAACCTTTTACACTTAGAGTTTATTTCATTCATTATTTATTTCGACTTTACACTTCCCCTTTTATCGCAAATTGGAGCACTGTCTACATTGCATTTAAATGCATTAAAAAAGGAAAATCTTTAATTTATATTTTACCATATTTGGATTACAGGCATTTTGTTGGGCGAAATGGTTTGGAAACCCTACCGTTTGATCTCTGGGATTGGTAGAGTTCTGCTCAAGATGATCAGATGAAAGGATTCTCTCCTCCATTAAAATGTTGAAGTAATCACCATCCAGTTTCTGGCCCAGAAGACACATTAAAGGCTTCATAATTGCAAGCGCATGATCTCATGCATATTTAATTTAGTTTTAGTTGAGAGATACAGCGCGGAAACTGGCCCTTCGACCCAACGAGTCCTCACCGCCCAGTGAACCCCGCACATTAACACAAGCCCACACACACTAGGGACGATTTACACTTATACTGAGTATACAAACCCAAGCCAATTAACCTACAAACCTGTACGTCTTTGGAGTGTGAGAGGAAAATGAAGATCTCGGAGAAAACCAACGCGGTCAGAGGGAGAACGCACAAACTCCGTAAAGACAACACCCGTAGTCGGGATCGAACCCGGGTCTCTGACGCTGCAAGGCAGCAACTCCACTGCTGCGCCACCGTGCCGGAAGGCAACAGATATGAAGTAATGTAAAAACTGGAAAGGGACGCTGATGAACCTCACTCAAGGTTGAATTCATGTGGTTCAGCCCACATAAAGGCTCACCTATAGAACAGTACAGCACAGGAACAGCCCTTCTGCCCACAATGTCTGTGCCAAACATGCTCCAAGGTCAACTAATCACATCTGCCTGTATGTAAATCCATACTCCTCCAATCCCTAACCATCCGTGTCCCTCTCTTAGAGCCTCTTAAACAGCATTCTCAGATCTGCAAACCAAACAGACAAATTATCCTGCATCTGAACTGGAAGTGATGTTGAAGTTTTAATCTTGAACAATTTATTGAGCTCCCAGTCTGTTCATAGTCAATGGGGCAAGGGTAGAGAGAGTTCTACTGTCCAGTCAGCAAAGACAACTGTGTTATTTCAACTTAGTCGACAAGACAGAACAAGTTAAACACTGGAGACATCTCGGTTTGACCCCGAGGTGGCTCGGTTTATAGGGCTCTTGTAAGACCACATCTGGATCATTGTGTACCGTTTTTGTCTCCTAATTTGAGGAAGGGCATCCTTGTGATTGAGGCAGTGCAGCGTAGGTTCACAAAATTGATCCCTGGGATGGTGGGACTGTCATATGAGGAAAGATTGAAAAGACTAGGCTTGTATTCACTGGAGTTTAGAAGGATGAGGGGCAATCTTATAGAAACATATAAAATTATAAAAGGACTGGACAAGCTAGATGCAGGAAACATTTTCCCAATGTTGGGCGAGTCCAGAACCAGGGGCCATAGTCTTAGAATAAAGGGAAGGCCATTTAAGACTGAGGTGAGAAAAAACTTTTTCCACCCAAAGAGTTGTGACTTTGTGGAATTCCCTGCCACAGAGGGTAGTGGAGGCCAAGTCACTGGATGGATTTAAGAGAGAGTTAGATGGGCGGTGCGACTCACGTCGCAGCGGCCTCTGCAGTCCGTCTGTCGTTTTTTTATTTTTTGTCTCGTTTGTATGTAGTTTTTATTTTTTTTTAAACTGGGTATGTGTGTGGGGGGTGGGGAAACTTTTTAAAATCTTTCCCCTGCACGGAGAACCCGACCTTTTCTCTGTCGGGTCTCCATTGTCGTTGGGGCCGAGCACCGTGGAGCGGCCTCCAACCGGAACGACCTGGGGCTCCAGTCGCGGAGCTGCGGACTACTCACCATCGCGGAGCTGGCCGAGTTCGGAGCAGGAGGAGCGGTGGTGGCGCGACCCGACTCAGAAGATTCGGAGGCTCAACCGCCGGCCCGGTGGACAGTAACACCGGGAGCCCGCGGGTCCCTGGTGGGAGACCGCTTTTCGGGGCTTCCGCAACGGCGACTTCTCCCGCCCGAGTTGCGGGGTTGAGGATGACCTGGAGCGGGGCCTTACATCGCCCGGCGCGGCTTTAAATGGCCGCGGGACTTGTTAGCGCACGCCGGGGCTCCAACATCAAGACCCGGAGCAGGGCCTTGCATCACCCGGCGCGGCTTTATAATTGCCGCGGGACTTATTTACTATCGCCCGCCGGGGGCTTTGGCTTCGACTCTGACATCGGGAGGAGAACGAGGAGTGCAGGGGAGAGATAAGACTTTGCCTTCCATCACAGTGAGGAGGAGACTCACTGTGATGGATGTTCGTGTAAATTGTGTTGTGTCTTAGTTCTTCTTATTGTTTGTATGACTGCAGAAACCAAATTTCGTTTGAACCTCTGGGTTCAAATGACAACAAATAAATTGTATTGTATTGTATTGTAGATCGAGCTGTAGGGGCTAGTGGAATCAAGGGATATGGGGAGAAGGTAGGCACAGGTTATTGATTGGGGACGATCAGCCATGATCTCAATGAACGGCGATGCTGGTTCGAAGGGCCTCCTCCTGCACCTATTTTCTATGTTTCTATGTTTCTTGTAAAAGAAAAAGACTGCAAAAACAAAATGGAAAGGAAAAACAAAAAAAAACAAAAAAATTCAACACAAATTATGACAGCATGATAAAGGAGATGCATGATTCAACTAGTAGAAAGTTGTCCACAATTAGGAGGGTCAATAAATAGCTCAAAGAGAATGGGTTTACAGGTGGGTTGTAAATGCAATAAATACTTTAATGAAATGATTAGATGTGGTGATAAGGGAACAATGCTGTGAGATCTCCACGTGTACTTCAGCTGGGTTAGATGACCTGAATGTGTCACGCAACAAATCAGCAGAAAGCACTGATCAGCCTTAAAGTCAACAACACTTTGAAGTCATGCTAGTCAAAAATATAATTAGGCAAAATTAAAAAATAGTTGTGAAAATTTATAACTCCAGTTCATCCAGAGAGGAACACTCAACGTCCGCTGCTCATAGAGCAATACAAGAAGTCCCTTGGTTATGAGGCCTCCATTCCCGAGAACTGACCATAAGCCCATTATCTCCAGGTTTATCTTTGTCATGTGTACCGAGATACAGTGAAAGCTATATTTTCCATGCTATGCAATAATTTCATACTGAACATAAATACAATCGTCAAACTCAAATACAATAGAGAGAGTGAAGAGAAAGATACAGTCCAGAATATAGTTCTCAGCATTGTAGAGCATCAGATCCAGAGACAAAGTCCAAATTTCACAATGGCTTAGAGTTGAATCGGAACATTTAGAATATAGATAGATTTACAGGTCAGAAAGAGATTTGAAAGCGTAGAGCGGTTGTACTGATGATTGCAGATCTTTTGAGGAAAAGCATGCAAAGAGTCACCACACTCCCAAAAACGTCCAGTTTCTATAGCTCTACATACTTTCTATAAATGTTCCTGTTTCAATTTCATTGAATATACACCCTCAAAATTCAACTAATGGAATATATGCTATATCCGGTCATTAATGAGAAACTCACTATTAATTTCTTGATAAATGCTTTCAAAATGTTTGGGAGAATTTTCGTAAAGCCGGTTTTCTGTAATTCATGTCACCCGTTTAGTAAAGTGTCAAGCTGGAAACTTCTGCACATATTTCAAATTCCCGCAGAGACCTCTCCTAACGCCATCAGGCTCTTGTTCCAGCTGCAGCTCGAGAAACAGAACAATGCTTTTCTAAATAAAATGTAAAACTATGAAGAACTAGAGATCAAAAAAAAGTATGTACTTTTCCCAATGTGCTCTTGTCAAAAAATGAAATATTTCTTACTGGACTTGTAAAATAATAAAAATTGGAATATACAGCATGCAAACTTGCTGACAGCTAAACCCCTTTTCATTGTAAGATCCATACCCATTCCCCTCTCCAGAGATGCTGCCTGTCCCGCTGTGTTACTCCAGTAGTATGTGTCTACCTATGATAAATCCCTTCTCTGCAACCTCTTTCAGCCATTATGACGAAGAACCACACCACCGACCACTCCCCGCCTCACATCAAATAGCAACAATAACAGCCAGCTGTTGATGGCATAAATCGTATCTCACCTCCTAACGCACCCAATCTCTCTCTTCTTAAAATGCAGCTTAAAGCCAGATCATCATCTATGCTATCAGGTAGCAGATACAGGAGCCAAAATCTGCAACATCCAGGTACAGGAATAGCTGCTTCCCCACAGCCATCAGGCTATTAAACTCAACTCAAACAAACTCTGATCATTAATAGCCCATTGCACTTTATCTGTTTATTTATGTGTGTATATATATCTTCTTCTATATTACTAAAAGTCTGTTCTTGACCGGTTTTGGCGATCTGTGCTGCGATTTCCGAGAGAACGCCGCCACCTACGGCCGTCATTTTTGGCCACCTCGCTCAGAGCCCCCCTCCACCGCATGTGTGTTGAGGATTTTTCCAGTCGATGAAAAATGACAGAGATATTAATGATTTTACAAAATTCCCCATTCTCTCTGCTGCCCCTGCTGGCGGCAGGAGGGATGGACTATAAAACCAGGAAGTGGTGTGCCTCAATTAGTCTGCAAGCTGGAGGAAGGCAGAGGGTCACGTTTCTCTGAGCTGTGAGTAACACTGAACACATGTCCATACAACTGTGAGTAAGTACCCTTAATGTGGTTTGAAAATGAAAATATGGTTAAAGTAAAAAAGCACTGCCTGCAAATGGTTGTTTGGGGGGTTTGGGTTGAAATAAAAAGGCACTCTCTCCCCCCCCCTCTCCTCTCCCCCCTCCCCCCTCCCCTCTCCCCCCCTCCCCTCTCCTCTCCCCTCCCCCTCTCCTCACTCCCCTCTTTTTCTCCCCCTCCTCCCCTCCCCCACCGTCCCTCCCCACCTCCCCTCACCTCACCCCCCTCCCCTCACCTCTCTCCCCCCTCTCCTCTCTCCTCCCCTCTCCTCTCTCCCCCCCTTCTCCTCTCTCCCCCCCTCTCCTTTCTCCCCCCCTCTCCTCTCTCCCCCCCTCTCCTTTCTCCCCCCCTCTCCTCTCTCCCCCCCCTCCTCTCCCCCTCTCCTCTCACCCCCTCTCCTCTTTCTCCCCTCTTTTTCTCCCCTCCCCCACCGTCCCTCCCCTAAACCCCCCTCCCCTCTACACACCCCTACCCCCTTCCCTCCACCCTCCCTGCTCCCCACCTCTCCCCTGCCCTCACCTCTCCCCCTCCCCTCTCCCCCCCTCCCCTCACCTCTCCCCCCCTCACTCTCACCCTCTCTCTCTCCTCCCCTCCACCCCCACCTTTCCCCTCTCACCCACCCTCCCTCTTCTCCACCCACCCTCCCTCTTCTCCACCCCCTCTCCCTCTTGCCCCTCTCTGTGTCTCTGCCCCTTCTCTCTCTGCCCTCACTCTCTACCCCCCACCCTCCCCCCCCCCCCCCCCCTCTAGATGTGACTGCAAGTTGCGGGCTATGCGTCAGTAGATAGGGTGGTTATGGGGTAAAAGGAGCAAATTAATAACATTAATATAATATCAAGGGGGGTAATTAGCGTGAGTGCGGGGGGTGGGGGGATAGTTAGTGTGTGTGGCGCTGCATGCCGCCTCCCCCCCCACAACCACACGTTGGGGGAACAGACCCAACGGGTCTGCACTTGGTCTAGTATATATATATATATATATTCATTGGTATATGGTCACACTGATCTGTTCTGTTCTGTATTTATTTATGCCTACAATATTCTGTTGTGTTGAAGCAAAGCAAGAATTTCATTGTCCTATCTGCGACACATGACAATAAACTCTTGAATCTTGAATCTTGCTAATAACTTCAGTGTCATGATTTGTCTGATTAATCTGAGGTGTTATCATATAAAATTCATTGTAAAAGTGCAAGTGTACTCCCATAAAAGAGGGGTTAAGAGGAAGACAAATTATACATGTTACAACTTCCAATCAATATGGGTTAAAGCCCAGGAAAGCATATAAAACCAGAATGAAAAGAAAATTATAAAAATAATTTTCCAACAAGATACCATGTGACATTTAGCACCCTCTGTCGAAAGATTTCCTCCACAAATATTTTTTTTCAAATATCTAATTTTTTTAATGCTGCCTACCATGCTAATGGGGATGATCATTTCTGTGGTTCCCGTATGCTCAATTATCAAGCAAATTCAAAATTCGCCTTTATCACAATTTATCAAATTCTGACCAGCCACATAGTAATGCTTGATGGAGATACTGCAAAAAAATTGCAGATGCTGGAATCTTGAGCAAAATATAAAGTGCTGGAGGAACTCAGCTGGTCAGGCAGCATCTGAAGATTCTGAAGAATGGCCCCGCCATTAAACGTCGCCTATCCATTTCCTCCGCAGATGCTGTCTGACGTGCTGAGTTACTCCAGCATTTGGTGTTTTGCTCAAATACTCGTACTTACCAAGGGGAAAATACTCTCTGCAACGCATGCCAAATACAAAATAGAAAATTGACACCACAGGTGAGCATAGACGCATAGAGTCATACAGCAAGGAAACATGCCCTTCAGCTGAACTGAGAGACACCAACCAACATGCTCCATCTTCACTGGTCCCACCTGCGTGCGCTTGGCCCATATCCCTCTAAACCTGTCCTCTCCATGCACCTGTCTAAATGTTTCTTAAACATTGCGATAGTATCTGCCTCAACTACCTCCTTCCATGCACCCATCACCCTTTGTTAAAAAGTTATCGTCGGGTTCCTATCAAATCTCTCCCCCCCCACCTTAAACTCATGTCCTCTGGTTCTGTTGAGGAAAGTGTTTGGGCTCATGCAGCGTAAATTCCATTTGTGCCACTTCATACCACAAGGTCAACAGAACGTAAAGGAAAGCACTCATTTCACCACCATATGCAAGGCACAAGCAAATTGGTTTAAAATTCACAATAAAACCTGGGGCAGCCGAGTAGCAGGAGAACATGCACTAAGCTAGCAGTGTGACCAGATCAAGAGCAGATCAAGAGTTTTAGAAGGTTTCCATTTAAAAATTAACATGGTCAATTCCAGCAAATGGAGATCCCATATGCATTTACACATAAAAACAAGCAAAAGATAGGCTCATCGAAGGTGACAACAATTACTCCGGCACTTTGTCCTTTTGTGTAAACCAGCATCTGCAGTTCGTGGATTGTACTTTTTTTTAAGCAACAATGTCCGTTTGGGATCTCAAAGTAAGCAACAGTTCTGGGTGAGGTAGGTGATGTGTGTGTTTTTTCTCCAGAGCCTGAACACACTAGGTAGGAGCTATTAAATTATTTCTGCGAAAGGTGGAAATGTATTTGAAGGATTGTCACTATTTTTGTATTGGTGTTATCATGTGGTTGAGTTCTTAAGATGAAGGCCTGAACTCTGAGAAATAAAACAAAAGAGGGTACAGATATCAGTGTAGGAAGGAACTGCAGATGCTGGTTTACACCAAAGATAGACACAAAATGCTGGAATAACTCAGCGGGACAGGCAGCATCTCTGGATAGAAGGAATGGGTGATGTTTCGGGTCGAGACCCTTCTTCAGACTGAGAGTCGGCGGAGGGGGGGGGGGGAGGGGGACAGAGATAAGGAAGGGCAAGGTGTGAAAGCGAGACATCAAATGGGATGTAGATCAAGGAAAATGTAGAATAGATTATTGCTGGCTAGAAGGTGACAACAAGGCAAACAGATAAAATGTAATCATGGGGATGGTCAGACTGGTTGGAAAACTGAAAACGGGGAGGGATGGAGAGAGTGGGAAAGCAAGGGTCACTTGAAGTTGGAGAAGTCAATATTCATACTGTTGGGTTGTAAGCTGCCCAAGCAAAATAGGAGGTTACTCATATAACATAAAACTGATGTTAGTCTGAAGAAGGGTCTCGACCCGAAACGTCACCCATTCCTTCTCTCCAGAGATGCTGCCTGTCCCGCTGAGTTACTCCAGCATTTTGTGTCTACCTTCGACTTAAACCAGTTCTTTCCTACACAAACTGATGTTAGTGTTGGGCAAGATTGGGCTCAAATGTACAGCCTCAAAATGGTTACCCAGGAGCAAGCACTAAACTCCAATGAAGACTGGCCTCTACAGCAAGACACTGGGATGGAGAACACGTTGATGGATCGGTTGTACCAAGGTGTACTGACGTATATTCATGCAGTTAACTCAGAATACATTGCTGATGACACAAAGATTGGAGCAAGAATGGATGTTTAACAATACAGAGGGACTTAATCAGCTGGGCACAGAAGCAGCGGATGGAGGTTAAGCCAGACCAGTGTGTGGTAATGCATTTTGGATCATCCAATATATAGTAAATGTCAGGGCTCTTCAAATCATTGACCTTGGAGTGCAGGTTCATAGCTTTCTGAAAATGGCGAGACAGGAAGATAAGTTAGTGAAGGCATTGAGCTTGTTGCCTTAATAGGCAGGGGTACTGAGTATAAGAGTTGGAACAATATATTGCAGCTATATGAGATATTAGTTTGGCTACACTTGGAATATTGCATATCTGGTCACCACACAGGATTGGGAGAACACTGGAAAGAGTGCAGAAGAGATTCACCAGGAAGTTGCCTGGAATGGAGGGCTTTAGTAGCAAAGATAGATTGGATAGAGTGGGATTGTAGTCATTTGGAGAGCAGGATCTGAGCAGTGAGGAGCATTGTTAGGGTAAATAGTATTTTACCAAGGGTAGGGAGAGACTAAAGAATGAGGACATGGGTTTAAAGTGCAAGAGTAAATATTTAAAGGAGATCCGAGGGACAAGTTCTTTCACCCAGAGGGTGACAAGTAGGTGGAACAAGCTGCCAGAGGAGGTAGTGGTGGCAGGCACAATCACAGCGTTTAAAAAGCATTTGGACAGGTGCATTTATAGCAGGGGTTTCCAACCTTTTTCATCCCGTTTACCCCAGGCAACTTTAATAGCACATAACAATATTATTTCACTTATTTATGAATAACTAATGATGAACAGATACTGGTATACCAGAACCAAACTGGTCAATGAGAAAAAATATGCACAAATCCAGAATCTACAAATTTACCCCCTGGGTGCTGGAAATTAACCCCAGGTTGGGAACCCTTGATTTCCAGGAAAGGAATAGGGGGATATGGGCTAAATGCAGGAACAGGGGATTAGCATAGCATGGCACCTCGGTCAGTGTGGACAAGTCGGGCCAAAGAGCCCGAGTCGCATGGCAGAGTTATTATGTCTTTTCTATTCAGTTTGATTGTGACCGATTTGACACAATTGGTTTATCTGAATAGCAAATTATGGACATTCAACATGTTCAGAAAGTATTGTTTTAATTTACTTCCATTTGGCTAATTATTTTGATGAAACAAATTGTCAAGTTATTACGTTTTTGAGATGCGCCGAGACCCTAGTTTCAATTCAAGTTTGAAGGGAAAAGGAAAACTGGGCAGGGGTTGCGAGAAAGAGATTGATATTGGAGGTCACAATGGAGTTTACCCTTTTACGTAAAATAAAAACAGAAAACGCCTGACTCAACAAGTCAGGCAGTATCTTTGGAAAGAGAAAGAGCCAGAGTCAATGTTTCAAGCTTTATGAAAGGTTATCAGCCCAAAACATAATTTTATCTCTCACCACAGATGCTGCATGGTTTACTGAGCCTTTCCTCATTTGCTTTGCTTCATATTTCCTGCCTCGACATAATATTGTTGTTTGGTTTAGAGATACCCCATAGCTTTAAGGTGAGAGGGGCAAAGTTTAAAGGAGATGTACGGGACTTAAAAAAAAAAAAAAAGATTTTGGTGAGTGCCTGGAACGCACTGTCAGGGTTGGTGGCTGAGACAGATACAATAGTGGCATTTAAGAGGCTATTGGATAAGCACATGGATATGTAGGGAAATGGGGGGGCGATATGGATTATGCTCAGGTGGATAAGAGACGGTCTTGGCATCATGTACGGCACAGACATTGTGGGCCGAAGGGCCTGTTCTTGTACTGTACTGTTCTATGTTCTACAGCCCCTTTGTCCCACCAATTCCATGCTGACCAAGGCTCATGGATTCTTCTTTCGCTGTACTAGGAGAAAATTGACATGAACAGTTGAATACAGAAACTGCCTCTTCATCTTCCAATAGCTTTTCAAAACAACATTGATGAAAATCAAAAATATTAACCCATCTTTTTTCTTTCCAAAGATACCGCCTGGCCTGTCACGTATGTGCAGCACATAGTGCTTTTATTACAGATATTCAGCATCTGCAATATTTTTTTTTATGTGACGGCTTCTGCAGAATATCTATGGCATTCATGGGTTTAAGATGGCTGGAGTACAATTTCCTGCAGCATGTTACAATCGACAGTCTGTTTTATTGACACTTTCAAGATAGAAAATACAATCTGTAAACCATAAACAAATTGAATTATGTTAAACAAGTGGCAATTACAAATAACACGTTGGTCCAAAATTTAACTCCTACTTCAGAAATTCTTATAATTCCCAAGGATATTCATTCCGGTCTCAGATCCATAATCCTAAAGAGTATTAACCCACTGCTCTTTTTGCATGACGAGTCAATAAATCAATCAATCTATCAATAAATCAGATTTATTCATCACATACACAATAAAGTGCAGTGAAATGAACTTGCCAGCAGAGCAGTGGTACAATAAAAAAGAACACACAAAACACAATAATATTTAACACAAACATTCACCACAGCATTCTTCACTGTGGTGGAAGGCACAAAGTACAGTCAGTCCTCCTCCAAGTGCGGGGGGGGGGGGGGGGCAGATGTACAGGCCCTCACTTCTGGAAGGTAAGTCCGGAATCGGTGCTTCCCTACCAGAGACTACGGGTTCAATATGATGTAGGCTGCAGGCCGGTGGTTGGAGCTCTTCTCCAGGGATCCCCGGCGAGGGATCCCGCTCCGGATGGCAAGTCCACGCCGCGCCCGCGGTTAGACGCTCCACAGACCACGGCTTCAAGATGTTATAGGCCACGGGCCGACGGACCGGAGCTCTTCTTCTCCGGGGATCCCCAGCGGGGCTCCGGACGCCGAGCCCGCGGCTAGAAGCTCCACAGAAGCTTGAGGCTGAACAATCCGCGGGCCAGTAATCGGAAAAAGTCCACGCTGCGCCCGCCGCTGAATCTCTGGGCCCGACTCTGGGAAAGGCCGCATCAATCCTTGGTGTTAGGCCGCGAGGGAGGCAAAAAGGAAAAAGTCGCCTCTACGTGGAGGATACGACCGAAAGTAGTTAAACCCTTACATTCCCCCCCCCCCCCCCCCCCCCCCCCCTTCACACAAGACACACCGAGAGACATTAAAACAAACATTTGGACATACTAAAAAAAACCAAGAGAAGTAGAAATGACGAACACGCTGCTGGCAGGGCAGCCGTCTCGCAGCGCCCCCAGGCTAGATGTTGAGGATGGATAATTGTTTCACTGCAAACAAGATTGTTGACAGTTGAATTTGACTAGATTTTGACATCTGAAGAAGGGGTTCGACCCGAAACTTCACATATCCATGTTCTCCAGAGATGCTGCCCGACCTGTTAAGTTACTCCAGGTCTTTGTATCCTTTACCGATTGTCGAAGACAACTTTCCCGGATGCTACAAGTTCAACTGCACTATTTCAATCCCAAATATTTCTTGATATTCACGTTAACTAAAAT
Organism: Amblyraja radiata; assembly: GCF_010909765.2. Classification (NCBI taxonomy): domain Eukaryota; kingdom Metazoa; phylum Chordata; class Chondrichthyes; order Rajiformes; family Rajidae; genus Amblyraja; species Amblyraja radiata. Next base: position 21,016,426 of record NC_045988.1, read on the forward strand.
ATTCAAGTGCCACCTTCTTTCACACTTAAAAATAAAATCTCTGCATTACTGCCAATTTAGTTCTTTTTAAGTTTAGTTTCGAGATACAGCGCAGAAACAGGCCCTTCGGCCTACCAAGTCTGCACAGACCAGCGATCCTCGCATTATCACACACACACAAACACGGGACAATTTTTTACACAAACCAAGCCAATTAACCTACAAACCTGTACGTCTTTGAAGTGTGGGAGGAAATCAAGGATCTTGGAGAAAACAACACAGTCACAGGGATAACGTACAAACTCCGTACAGACAGCATTCGTAGTTGGGTTCGAACCCGGGTCTCTGGCGATGCAAGCGCTTTAAGGCAGCAACTCTACCGCTGCACCACCGCGAGATTTTCTATGTGATTTATATAGTGTGATTTTTTTTCCCCCCTACAAAATAAGCAAAGAATGACAGACATTGGGACAATCTGTCACTAGATATTCTACTTCAAATGCTTGTAGAATCAATGTATATTTACAAGGCATCGTTAATACAAAAGATGTAATCTCAGTCCAAACTGACACCGAGGCTATAAATAACAAGCCAGGAATGCCACAGCTATCGAATAGCCTGGCATGAATGACAGATCAATTAAAAGCAATCAAGAAGCAACTGAATAACAACAACAAAAAATTAAGGGCAAGAAAAAATTTGGGCATAAAATATTTGAAGTTCTTAAAGTTAAAAATGTTTCAGTGTATATACCAGTAGTTAAATCAGCAAAATAACACGAGTCAACAATTAATCGGTAAATTAGTTTACTTCGGCAAAGATTATTCATGGAATTCCAGAACAAAGGGTACAGTTTCAGTGGCAAATCATTAGTTTCAAGAAAATTAGTTTCTGACAAAGTAATAGCATGGATGGAGATTTAGCGAAGGAATAGATGACAGCATCATTATTAAGTTGCTTTACAGTCTGGACAGTGTATCCAGTGGAGCCCCCCAGGGACTGGAACTAGAAGCACAGCTTTTCCTCAGATAAGTTAATGACTTGGACATGGATGCCCAGCCCACATTCTCCAAAGCCACAGAAGGTGCACACTTGGAGCCATAGTAAATTATGATGGAGATAACAGACTTAAGAGAGATGTATGCAGGCTGATGGAATGGGCAGATAGGAGGCAGATGTAATTTAATGCCAAGATATGTGATGTTACACTTGGTGGAAAGAAGATGAAGCAATGCAAATCCGAGACCACAAATCCAAAAGCCATACAAGAGCGGAGAGATCTTGGGCCATAAGCAGATGGTTGAATGAAAAGGGTATTCAGGGGCCTGGGTTTAATAAATAGAGATTTAACGTCAAAAACAAGAAAATTATGATTAACTTTCATTAAAAACTGGTTCTACCACATTTAAAGTGAAACGTTGACCCCAGTTTGTCAAAATGATTCCAGAGATAAAGGAATGGAGTAAAATAACAACAATACAATGGAAAAGATTGGAGGCAAAATATCTAGGAGTATTTTGCTCAGGTTGATGTCTTTAAAACCGAGAAGATCCTGATAGAGATATTTTAAATCATAAAGGACATAGAGAGTTTATCAAGACAATCAAAAAGCTGGAGACACTGAATGAAGGTAAATGGAAAAAGAAGAAGGCAAGTGACCAGAGAATAGATTAATGTTACACAGTAAGTGATGTGGACTAGGAACAGGGGAGTGGGGTGTGGTTTGGTGGTAGAGGTAATGTAGTAGAGGAGGTTCATTAATTTCTAGTATTGAAAAAGGAGCTGGATAAATACCCAAAAAATGTGAATTAACAGATTTGACAAGGGGAAGATGAGGGGCTGGAAAGTATGACAGGAACCAACCAAAATGCAAAAGCCGGCACAGACCATGATATATTTAAACCACAGATATCGGATAATGTGTTAAATAAATTAGAAAAGGAACTTTTCTGTCAAATAAACAGTGCGCACTAAGCCACAAATTTATATTAAGCCCCATAACAATTAACAATTCAAAGAGTAGAGACAAAGAACCGCAGATGCTGGTTTATACCACAGAAATACACAAAGCGCTGAAGTAACTCAGCGGGTCAGGCAACATCTCAGGAGAAAAAGCATGGGTAATGTTTTGGGTCAAGACCCTTCTTCATCCCAACACGAAACGTCACCCATCCTTTTTCTCCAGACATGCTGCCTGACCCGCTGAGCACTGTGTATACCGTAGCAATTCAAAGACATTCTAGTGTACAGTGGACAAGGTAATTTTTATTTTAATTATGCAGCACAGAACAGAAATTAAAACTGGCAGTTTAAACATTAGTTGAGTACAAAAGTACGAGTAAAGGTTGGTGGCAAACCAGTAAATATCTACCAGCACTTTCCTGAACAGCTGACATTAAACAGCACCCCCAGGCATAGCCTTTGCAATACCACAAACTACTGTCTGCACTACCATATTCAGCCAGTTCACGTCGGAAGTCAGGAGCAGTTCAATCCAACCCTACCAGTGGCCTGACAGCACTGCCGATCATAATCAAGGCAGAATCAAATTGACAGCTATGCTGCCCAGTTATTGTACTGTGTCTTTGACAGTTTCTCCTACTAAAAAAAGTCCCTGAAAGTTTACAACAAAAAGACCTAAATAATCCAGCAATTCACAACACTTTGTCACAGCTCCTGAATATACTCCTTTGGAGGTCACTAATTATCAAGTTCGATGCAGTCCTCCCTTTTAAAAAAAACATGTCCATCTGAATTACACACAAATCAACTGGGTAAACATGGGGCTGGTGTTCAGCTTATGTAAACAAAAGTCTAAACTACCCTTTGAGCATCCTCACCATGTTCCCATGTTGTTTAATAGTATTTATTGCACCAATAGACTTACCTGATTTCTCGTTTAACCTGCTATTCACCTTGGCTATTTCAGAGTGTGTTATTTTTAAAGGTGAAAAGTAAACAAAAACAAGCACCCATTGCATCAAAAAAATGGAAAAGATGAATGCAAGTCAGGGCACAAATGAGCTCTGCAGGAATTATGGGCACAAATAGAATGCTTCTTCAACTCCCAGACCTGTATTTTGGGTAATCGAGTTCCCTTACAGATTCATTTACTCATAAGTTAGAATGTTATTCTTAAATCCTCCACATGCTTGCTATTTAAAACTAAGTGAAACAAATTTAAAAAGCAACCATTCTTTCATAGTGAATTTCTATCTTCAAAAAAAATGTTGCTTTTCAGAGGCTGATGCATTCCTTGCCCGAGAACCATGTCTAATTTTCAATCGCTGAAAAGCTTTTCACCACAAACTCGACACATGAACAGAGTGGTCAAGAATACATAGCAGTTTCTTATCATGCTGTGCATCCTCCTTCAGTCCCCAATACGTAAACAGTTCAATAATTCAGCTGGCGATTTATTACTCAAATTTCTATATACACGTCAAATTATGCAGAGGAAAGTGGGAAATGAAGTTTCAGCGACCACCTTCAGATTTGAAACAGGGTGCAAAGTCGACTATATCCTGGCTTCCTGACTAGCATACGACTGGAACTGGGTTTAGAAAGTGCTCGTGTTTAAATAAATAGAGTTGGAAAACATTGGACAGACAGAATGAACAAAGAATGATGTGTATTCCAACTGAACAAGGGTCTGGCTGTACGAAAAAATATAATGTAAATTTTCACGCCAAAGTTCAAATTTGAATTCACTTCAGCTAAAGGAAATATTAATTCCCTCCAATTCCTTCCCGGTGATGTTTCAATTTTTTTTTTAAAAACGTTTAAATTAAGCGAGATAACCTCCTGTGTTAACTTTTGGAGATAGAAATTACAATCGACCTTGCTTTCTAATTCCAAAATTATAAAAAGAGCGATTCCGAAGCATGGGATGACCCAGGATCAGTGACACGGGAAACACAGCTGGAGTGATCGCACTTAAATATGAGCAAACATGCCCAGCACAGAAGTGGAAGCGCACATCAAACTTAGTTTAATGGCAAAGGATCTTATTATGCAAGCTAGGGTCTATTAAAACAGCGTCTTAATATACAATTCACGGGATGGGGCAGGGAGAACAAGAAATGTGCATCTTTTGTCTCAAATATCCATTGCAAATAATTGAATTCCCTCCAAATGCATACCTGATTCCTGTACAGCATTCCACTACGGCGTTCCCGTTTACTCCCATTCCACGGGAGTTATTGTACTCCCAGCATAACCCTGACAGCAACATAAAAATTCTTAAGAAATTAGTTCTGCGTTTGGTGGGACTGGCCTGCAATGGACACATCAGCAACTGGCCGGTTAATTCCATAACCCTACTGATCGAGTCTTGATGCATAACTGTGACAGGATGCATGCTGTATGATTAAAAAGGGAAGACATTGTGATGGGTTTAAGTCAACAACCGAGGCTCCTTCACGCAAATTGAAGTGTACGCTTGATTGCAAAGGGCTTCACGCTTTTTTTTTTTGGGGGGGGGGGGGGTTAAAAAAAAGACGCCGAATGCTACAGATGAGAGGTGGTATGGAAACTGTAATGCGAAAGGGTTTATACATAGGATCGCGAGAAGAACGAAAACGGCTTTCTTCCCTCGTAAGTAAATGGTTTAAATGCAATCCACGCTACAAATAAGAAAGACGAATTTAACGATAGAATACAATGCAAAACTAACCAATCCTTCAATTCCTAATGCAATATCTTCGATAAGCCAAATATTTCATTTCCTTCCCCTCGATTTCCTCAGTAATACTACAATGGAACAAACACGAAACCATAACAAAAATGTGCCAACATCCCTGCCATTCTTCTGCATTGAAACAATAAAAGCAAAATAAAAATCCTGGAAGTAACATGTCCAGAAATGTCCTCTTTGATCTACCAGGAAAACAAAACAAAAAAAATGCGGCAACGTTTTAAAATCAAGGAATACAAAACCTGAAGGTTGCAGGCATAGTTCGAGATATCACAGCCTCAAACTCTGCGTGAAAGTATCTGCAGCGCTATATTTAAAAAATATATTATTTTTCGAAACAAAACTTTGAGCGCTGGCAAAAACAAATTAAACGAAGTGTCCCTTTTAATCAGTACCAGGCTCTTCTTGATACAAGAGGGGGAGGGGGCAGAAGAAACAAGAAAAGTACATCAGGTCAATAGTTGTATCAAACAGGAAATAAAGGGGTCGAGGTGGCGGTAAAGAGATAAAGCGAAGGGGAACCAAATCGGAGCTTCTTCCTTCGGCTCGGATAGGAATCTCCTCCCTTTTTTTAACATCCAGAAAGTAGCAATTAAAAAAGACAAGAGAAAACGCACAAAACAGGTTACAATACAACATCACCAAATGCACTCAGAATATCTCTTAAAATATACCATGCATTAGTTGCCCTTTTTAAAAAGTAGAAAATGTTTAGAAGTTGAGATTTGTGCGTCCAGGACGATGAATTGTCAGACAGCTCTGTGCAAAGGCTACAGGATTCCATTAGCGAACAGAAAAGGCTCCCCGCTCATCGCTTAACAATGCAGCTACTTTCTCTGCCTCAACCACCCCCATCAGCTGTAAAGGAAGGAAGAGAGAGAGAGGTGGAAAAATGCAGAGGGGAGAAGCAAAACACGCAGTAATTTAAACGTGCGTCTTTTCTTCCGGTTGGGACAATGAGTGTGTGAATGAAGCGGCTGCAAGAGCATCTGCAGCCAGAGTGTGCGATGTATCCGTGTGCGCCGCTGGTTACACTGTGTTGCCTGCCCCGTGATACACTGTTGCACCGCGGTTCCTCAGTCTCCCTGTGAATGACAGCTTACCTTCATGCCAATCTTCATCAGACTGACACCGGCGCCGCGCCGCCACGCGCTCACATCGATACATCCCCATGACGTCAGCGCGCCCAGGCCGCGCCCCCTCCTTCCCGCCCCTCCGCTCCCATTGGCCGCCCACCCGGCAACAGCGACGCGCGGGAAGGGCACGCCGCCTGCTGATTGGAGGAGGTCCCCCTCCCCCCCCGCGGCGCGTCCCGCCCCGCCCCGCCGCCAGGGGGCGTGTCAGGTGGGGAGGCGGAGCGACCCGCCGCCCCGCCCACCGCCGCCCAGGGTGCAGCCAATCAGGAGCCGCGCACTGACCCCAACGAGCCCCGCCTCCTCACGTCCTGGTTGCGATTGGCCAGCGCTGCTATCACTCAATCCCTCACACCACCACTTCCGTTCTAAATGATTAATATTCATTAAGAGGGAGGATTAGTGACATGTTAATTTATTTTAGGCCACCAGCTATCTCAAAAGGAAAATAAAATATATTTTTTATATAGAAATGTCTAAATGTATTTAACAACTAAATATTTCAGGTTATTTGCTTTATAAGTGTGCCATTACTAATAATCCCCTGTTAAATTTCAATTTGGGAAGCAATTACTGAGTTGGACTAAACTGCCAACAAATACCGTAAAACCTCAGTGGCCAGGGCTAATTTCTCGTGAAGTAGACACATTTTAGTTTAGTTTAGACATACACCACGAAAACAGGCCCTTCGGTCCATCGAGTCTTTGCCGACCAGTGATCACCCCGTACACTAGCACTATCCTACATACTAGGGACAATTTACTATTTTTACTGAAGCCTACAAACCAATACGTCTTTGGAATGTGGGAGAAACCCGAGCACCTGGAGAAAATCCACGCGGTCACATGGAGAACGTATAAACTCTGCCCATACAGCACTCATGATCAGGATCGAACCCAGGTCTCTGGTGCTGCAAGTCATCAACTCTACCACTGTGTCTCCATTTGACGGGAAATAAAATATTTTTTATATACAAAATATATAAAACCAACTAAATATTTCAAGTTATTTTTGCTTTATAAGAGTGCTAGTTCTAATATTCCCCCGTTTCATTTATATTTGGCAAGCAATTGCTGAATTGAATTAAACTGCCAACAAATACCATAAAAACCCAGTGGCCAGAACTAATTTCTCAAGAAGTAGACACACTTAAGAGTCATTTTCCTGGGCAGGATAACAGACGATTAAAGAGAATTTGGCAGCTCTAAGATTCTGTTCTGAAAGTTCATGATACTCTTAAAAGAATTGCTGATCTCAACACAAGTCTGAACGCAGTCAGAAGAAGGGCCCCGGCCCAAAACATCGCCTGTCCATTCCCTCTACAGCTGCTGCCTGGCTGACTGAGTTTCTTCAGCACTTTGTGTTTTGCTGAAGATTCCAGCATCTGTAGTTCCTTGTGTCACCAATAACCAATCTCATTTTGGTTGACAGAGGGAGCTATTTCTTCTAATGGAAGAAATGGGGAGGAAATCAAGGCTGACAGTAAAGAACTTTGTTATTTACCTTTCGAAGGAGAAAGTACTGCAGAAATTAAGGGGACTAAAATCAGATAAAATTCCACCAGAATCCAATGGCTTGCATTCCTAAATTATAAACAAAGTGTCTGGAGGGCTTGCAGATGCACGAGTGAAGATTTATCAAAATTCCTTGGATTCCCCAGCATTCAGCAGACTGGCAAATATGTCACTATTTAGCAAAAAGGTAATTAAAAAATGAGAATTACAGGGTCGTTAAGATTGTCATTCATTGTCAGTAAAGTGCTGGAATCATTCATTAAAGTTACAGGAACATGGTACTTAGAAAATCCTCACGATTCAGCTTTGGTTTTCAGGAGGAAAACCAGTGTTTGACAAGTCTAACAGAAGTTTTGATAAATGAAACCAGGACTGTAGATAAGGATCAGTGGGCATGAGTACTCAAAAGTCCAATCATATAACCCTTTTGGAAACAAAAGATTTAGCGCTGGAAATATTTTTTTCTCTCTGGATGAATTATGCTAATTGACATTTCTGAGTGTGAGTCACTTAAGAGATTTCAACTACAGGCATGCAAGGGATGAGATCAGTCCCTCTACAGTGATTATTTCCCAGGGGAAGTAAATAACAACAGTTTGAAATACGTTGCAAAGCATCAATGGATTAAGACCTCTGATAACTCAGTTCTTTTATCTTCAATTGTCCTGAAGATATTCAGTCCATGCTTTGGCACAGCACTGGCCAGCTTTTCCATCATTCCTGGTATAATAAATATCTCCAAAATCTTGGATCTCTTGAAATTTTGAATACATGGCCCCCTGTGCTAGTTCTTTGCTTTAGACTTTACTTTAGACTTTAGAGATACAGCGCAAAACGAGCCCTTCCCACCGAGTCCGCACAGGCCAGTGATCATTCAATGCACTAGCACTTTTCTACACACTCGGGTCAATTTACAGAAGCCAATTAACCTATAAACCTGTAGAGCTAATGGAAGAAATGTCTCCCTGACCGAGAAATCTAGAAACTTTGGTACTCTATACCCGAGAGGGCCGGGAGGCTCAGTTGTCATGTTCATTCAAAAAACGGATCAATAAATTACTTACCATTGATGGATTCAAGAATGTACGGATAAAGCAGGAAAATGGCATTGAGATAGAAGGTCAATCATATCTTAATGAATGGTGGAGAGACCATGATCTTAATGAATGCCCTTTTCTTAATCAGATGATGCAATAATTCACCATCCTCCAATATGAGTATCAATGTGCAAATACTTCTCTTTCCACCACTTAACATTTCATAGTCTTAATCCACTTCCAGGCATGATCTCTAGAAAAGATCAACTCCAATGTTGGGATACCCGCATCAATGAAACACGTGCCATTCACATCCTACATCCACATTGTGACGCAAAGAATTGACAAATTCCTCTTTCCCCAAAAAAGATCCTAAGAGGGAATGATGGGGTGGATGCTGAGCATTTATTTCCCCAGTCCAGAGAACCAAGGGGCATAATCTCAGACTGTCAGCTGTTTAACACTGAGACAAATGGGAAATTTCTTCATGTAAAGGAAATCTTTGGAATTCCTCCTTCAGGTTGCCGAGAGCACTCAGTTGCTAACCACTTGCAAGCCTCAGAAGAAAATTAGATGGTATTGGGTCTACAGAAACATGAACACACCTCACAAATTACTGACAAATAGAGTAGATGGGGAAAGTGAAAATGGTACAGCAGTTTTCTAGCCCATAACTAGCACCAGGCATCTCAAGAAACAACTTTTCTTTTCCACATCACTTCTTCAACCAAATGCAATTTACTTTTCCTTATGCCAAATTGCTGATGTGATGATAATCCTGAGATTATAGTGACTAACATTGTGTTTATTTTGCACTGTCCATGAAACTGAATCTCCAGCCCATTCATTGTGTTTGTTTCTTCCTTTCAAGCCAGATTGAGCTGTCCCTCAGGAAACCAAACAGTAGATGCTGGAAATGTTCAATATGACAGGCAGCATCTGTGAAGAGAAAAAAAATGTTTCAGATTAATGAGCTTTAATCAGAAGTGGAAAGAAGAAATCAAATATGCCTTACATTATAGATACGGGAGATTGGTAGAAGCAGGAAAGAGAATGTCAGTGACAGGAAAAAGTCCATGAGATACTGAATGACATTGTTGTTGGTTGAGGAAGGATAGTGAAGTTTGTTAACGACAGCTCATCTGAATTTGTGAGATGACAATAGAAACAGAGGTAAGCAAACGAGAAAATAAAATTTATGAAATAGAAACCACTGCAGATGCTAGAAATCTGAAATAAAAATAGGGGTCACGGAAAATACTCAGCAGGTCAAACAGCGTCTGGAGAGGGAGAAAAGAAAAGTTATGACATCACAAATTATGACCTTCAATTAGAATTGACCTGTTCTGAAATGATCAGAAATGGCTGGTCTTCTGAAATTGTTGATCTCAGTGTGGTCCTGAGAGGTATGTTGAATCAACAGGTGAGATGCTGCTTCACAATCTTATTTTGTTCTTTACATCACTAAGAATATATTATAGATTTTGCAATTTCATGAAATCATATTTCAGTTTGTATCAGAACTAGACAGTACTGATCAAAGTACCTGTACTGATTAAAGGTCATCAACTTGTAAAATGATCTCTTGTTGCTTTGTGATCCACAGATGCTGCCTTGCCTGATAATTATTTCTCGCATTCTCTTATTTCAGGTTTCCCACATTTGTACCATTATGTGTCTCTTATCGTTTCTCTTTCTCTCTCTTTTTTCAGTTTCCGATCATCTCCTTCAATTTATAACCCTTTCAGACAGAACAACTGTGATTAACATGCATTCACTATCCTCTCTCAGCCATCATGTGCCATCCAGTCTCCTCTGGACTCCATCCTAACACAGGCATTCCCTTTGTCCTTTCCACTCCTCATGCTTCCCTGAAACTGAACACATCTTTGATCATCATTTTTCTGATTAGAGATCATTCTGTTTCTCCATCCAGACACTGCCTGATCTATTGAGTAATTACAGCATTTTTTGATTTATTTGCAGTGTCTCTTGCCTTGGTACTACATGTTCTCACCCCTCTCCCACCCTAGTCATCCTATTAATTTCACTGTTCACATCCTTGTATCCCTTTATTATCATCTCTTCCCCAGCTCACAGTGGGCATTATGGGCTCCGCCCTCCTTTGGTCTTCTGTTGCTGGCCCCACTTTGTTTTGGCCTTTTCTTACCTGCAGTTCCCTTTCCTCCACTTTCAGTCTGAAAAAGGGTCCCGGCCTGAAACCTCACCCATCCTTTTTCTCCAGAGATGCTGCCTGGCCTGCCGAGTTACTATAGCACTTTGTGTCTATCTACATCTGCAGTTCCTTTCTCCACCATATGGAACTCTTCAGTCCTTCTTACAAAGGATGCCATCTGCTCATCTAGTTGTGGAATCTCCAAATTAATCTTTCCTTCCTCCTTCCTTAAATGCCAACACCATTACATTTCAACATCACCGCCCAACCGCCCTTTCCTTTACAATTTCCCTTGCCTTTTCTTCCTCCCACAATTAGTCTTTAAAATTCTGAGCACTTTTGGGGGTGTCTAAATTCTGGGTTTAAAGCCACTGAATTAATTTTCACCATCTTCCCACCCGATGTGCTCTCACAATGTGCAATTCCCAGTAGAAAGTGCTGGAAAAATATTCACATGTTACCACAACTGAGAGGATATCAATATTCACCATTAACACTAGTTTCTAAATAAGAGAAAAGATAAAGTCATGATAACTCTTTAATTCTATTGCGAAAACCTTACATCCCTCGTAAGACTATCATTATTACTAGTTCCTGAATTTTAAAGTTGTTATATATACATTGCAGTCAGTCATTAATATTTTAAAATTGCTGCAGTTTTAAGCTAATGCACTCAATTAGATCAAATATTTGTTTGACATCAATAAGCTTTAATTTTGTTTAAATTCAATTTTATTTTATTTTATTAGATAAACCTTTGGCTGCATTTGAACTGCAAATTTCTCATAAATGTATCTAAATTCAGCATATGTTGCCTGCACCAATTGATCCAAACCTGAAACTTATTTTATTTATTAATTTTTCTGGACCTGTATGATGCTGGCCAGCGAGAATTTATTGCCCATTTATAATGTCCCTTATGAAGATGGGGGTGAGCCACCATCTTCAACTGTATTAGTCCTTGTGGAGAAGATACTCCTACAATTTTATGGAGAAGGTAGATGATAAACTTGATTCAGCGATGATCAAGGAATAGCAATATATTTCCAAATCAGGCTGGTATAAGCTTGTAGAAGAAACTTCAAGTGATGGTGCTCTCATACAACTGCTACCTTTCAGCTTCTTGATGGTAGGAGTCATGGGTTTGGATATGGCATTATCATTGAGGAGGATCAAAACAATCTTTAGTTTTGCACCACGTAGCTAATCTTTGCAGGTGCTCATTCTCCACTAGCGTCATAGAGCTATGGAGAGACACAACAAGACCCTGCAGCAGACTTGAGTCCTCAGCAACCATCACATATCTACAGACAGAGCACCCGGAGGAAACCTACGTGGTCACAGGGAGGATGCACAAACTCCACACAGGCAAGGAGAGGATCGAGCGTGGGTCTCTGATGCTGGGGGACAGCAGCTCTACCAGCTGCACCACTGTGCCGCCCGAAGGATTAACTTTCCCCTCCATGTCTGACAAAACACCTCAAAACAATGTACAAAGCAGACTAAGAAGTAACACGAGAGTACTGATGCTGGAATCCTGAGCAGAAAATAAAGTGCTGAAGGAATTAAGCAAGTCAGGTGCAGCATGCCACCTAACATGTGACATAATCATTAAAATGTAAGAAAGCCTCATTTATTTATTTCTTAATTTCTGGCTTTTGCTTTTTGATGGCAGGCAAACAAGAAAGTAGGGGTGGCAATAATAGCTTTCTTGTGACTTCTTATGGATGCAGGCGACCACAGGTCTTGCGCTCTACTCAGCATTAACCCTTTAAAATTTGAAAGTGGAACAATAATGGACTAAGTTCTAAATCACATCACATAAAACAGAAATGTGATTTACTTTCCAAATTTGTGAAAATAATATTCACATAAAAAGCGAAAGAATCCCAATGCTTAAAAAGCCTTTGAGCCTCAAAGGGAGAAGGAGAGGGAAAACATATACGTTTTTAGAAGTTTCCTGATGATGAGATGAAAGCTTAGGAGGGAGTTTTAGCACTTACATTATTACTCTGTAATGTTTCTGGTTCACATTGACATGTATACTGAATAAAATATTATTGAGTCTCGCTGATATATTGCAGGCTGCTCATATTCATACAGATGGTGTCATCATTCATTTATTGCCTTTCATTTCAGAGATGCAAACCAGTTCCAGCTGGCTTCCCTGAAGCTAACCCTTGAATACCTGTAGTAGGAGTTATATCTGAAGGACTGAGATGGCTCAAGCACAGTCAAATAAAGTTCCAGTATATCTATTAATGGACAAACACATCACCGAGCACCGATTTCTATTGTTTCTTGTAGTGTACTTTATCATCTCTATTTCTACTAATATTTAAAAATATTAATTTATCTTATTGCAGTTGTAAGATCCTGTGGTGTGCATATATGCTGCCGTTATTCTCAACACTGTAACAGTCAGTACATTTTATAGTCCTTGATGCACTAGAATTTATTTTTTGAGACGTGGCTACACATTTAAAAAAAGATAATGATAAATCACTTTCTTGAATCGCTGATGTCTTTCAGGTGAAGGTCCTCTCACAAGAGTTCCAGGATTTGGATTCAACAACAATGAAGGAACAAGAATATATTTCCAAGTCAAGGTAGCTCATGAGTTGAAGGGGAGTTCAATCAATGGTTCAATGGATTTCAATGTTTTTTTATTGTCATGTATGCACAGCACAGTGAAATTCTTTTGCACAACCCACAAATGCACAGTCGACACCGTTTACAAAGAAAAGGTCCAAAGTCCAAATTTATACTACCTTGGAGGCAATACCCCTATGGATCTACTCCTTATATCCATAGTCACCAGCGGCTCTCACCTCAACTCTCCGGTTTTCGGGGCTTCCAAGCTTCCCCCTACAGGATGCAGACTACAGGGCCCACAGGCTTGCCGCTGCCCGTGCCCGCGGGCAGCCCGCTGGGTCTTTGTTCTCGGCAACCACCAGGTCTTTGTTGTCAGCTGCCAGGTCCGTCCCTGTTCTCACCGTCCTTGCATGGCTCCGCGGTGCATGCCTGGTCCGTGTATGCAAGTGATGGTGTTTCCATGTGTCTAAAGCTCTTTTCTTTCTTAGTGATAGGGGTAGCTTTTTTGGGAGAAGCCCAAGTGAAAGATTGCAGTGCCTCTGGAGATGATACCTACTGTACATACTGTAGCCGCAACACATTGGTCGAGGAAACAAATGTGCAGGTGGGGTCAATCCGCTCTTCAGTACCATATCCAGGATTTGTCTAGCCTCATAGCCTTTGCTGTATTAAGTACTCTCAGCAGTTTCTTTATAACACATGGTGTTAATAAAATTGGCGGAAGACTGGATTCTGTGATTGTGGGATCTCAGGTGATAACGAGGAATAACTGTACATTTACCTTTTCTGCCTGGACTAGGATGCAAATGCTCAGCCTTGTCCCTAGTATTCACGTGCTGGGCCCTGCCATGTAGAGTTTATGGGTGTTATTGGAGTGCCTCCACCCATTAGCTGCTTAATTGTCCACCACTATTCATCGAGGGATGAGACTAAGCGATTCAAGAACCATGATTAAATTGGCATTTTTGCTGAGGAAAAAAAAACTATCTGCTGAAAGTCTTGAAAATCTGTGCGAGTGCTTGGAATACATTTTTATTGCCAGAGTATAGGGGATGGGAAGCTTTCAAAGTTAATAACTAGTGGATGTACATTATTCATAATGATATATTATTCTTCACAAAAGATCTATTATGTAAGCATACTCTGATGATCTTATTCATTGAGCCAGAACTCTCTTAGGGCAGCAACAATGTAGGATTACTCTCTGTTGTCCTCTTTGTTCTTGATCTGCAAGGAATCCACATTCCACAATCCACGTTCCACATCCACGATCCCAGCTTGACTTTTCTAATATTTCAGGGTTTCCTGACGGTATCCACGTTTTTTTAACTTGTAAATAGAATTCTCACTTGGTAGATTTCATGACCACCGGTTATAAAATCATGAGGGGAATTTAGAGGGTGAACGCACAGGGTCTTTTACTCAGGGTAGGGGAATTAAGAACCAGAGGACATTGGTTTCAGGTGAGAGGGGAAAGATTTAAAAGGAAACTGAGGGGCAACCATTTCAAGGCCATGCATAAACAAAGCCATCATGATCCCAGATACACTGTTATGTTTAGTGGTTCAAAGACAACATATTAACAAATTCAGTGGGTGGGTATATGGACCGAGCTGCCAGAGGAGGTAGTTGAGGCAGGTGCAATAACAATTTTTAAAAGACATTTGGACAGGTACAAGGAGAAGTTTAGAGGAATATACACCAAATGCAGGTTTAGTTTAGTTTGATTTAGTTTAGAGAAACAGGCCCTTTGGCCCACCGAGTCCACGCCAACCAGCAATCCCCACATATTAGCACTATCCTACAAACACTAGGGACAATTTTTTTACATTTACCAAGCTAATTTACCTACGTACCTGTACGTCTTTGGAATGTGGGAGGAAACCGATGATCTCAGAGAAAACCCACGCGGTCACGGGGAGAATGTACAAACCCTGTACAGACAGCACCCGTAGATAGGATCGAACCTGGGTCTCTGGCGCTGCAAGGCAGCAACTCTACTGTTGTGCCACCGTGCCACCCAGGTAAATGGGACTAGCTTAGATGGGGCATCTTGGTCAGCATGGATGAGTTGGGATGAGGGCAAGTTTCCATGCTGTAGGACTTTATGACTATGACTGGACCAATCCTCCCATACATGGGGCTCTTTTGACTCAAATAGTCACTGATCTTCTGGGTAGACCTATTGACTTTGAGGACGACCTGTGTGCAGGGAACAGTAGCCTTAACATTTTGTTTGTTGCCAAATTAATCTACAAGCCATGAAACCTTTTAACAAAGAGTTAATATTTTTAGTGTATAATTGTTTTAAATATCAAGCATGTCAGAGCCGGAGAAATATATTTTGCAAGATGTTTTGTTTTCTGGAAGAACTTCTGGTTCAGGACCATTGAGAATTAAAGTACAATTCGGTCTAATTTATTTATAGCCATTAAAACAATTGAGAACGAAACAGGAACAATTGATAATTAAATAGAATTATTGCAGTGAACCTAATAATATAACAAGAAATAACACAAAGAAGATTTAATTGGATTGGGAGAAGAAAATAAATTTAAAACATCAAGCAAAATTTGTCAACTATACCACTGAGAGTCCACATTTACAATTTCATTTTTCTGTGACTGAGAGTTAAGTAGCATTGCAGGGGTATAAATCTATAAAATAATTCATATATTGTTAAACATTAGCCATAACTTTATGCAGTGAGCTTAAAATTGTTTTGGTAGCTCAAATTTCTTGACTATCTGAGTAACGGTTGTTGCAAAAATCTAATTTTCACAATTCCATTGTCAGCAGAGTTGCACATTTGCATGGCCATCGACCTGAAATATGAACAGTTTCTCCTTTAACAGATATTGCTGAGTCCGCTAAATGTTTCCAGCATTTTTGCTTTCCAGAGCAGTGCAAAGCATCTGGCAACGTGGCAAATCACAACTCATGGGATATGTTTCCCTCACTACATTTTATCTGCATACCTATAACAATATGGCTATTAAACCACTATCACTTATCCTGTAAGTTTAGATCAAGTACAATTATTTTACCGAGCAGTGTTAGTAAACCTGGAAAATCATTGTTCATTTTACCTGTCTGGCAGAAAATTTCCACGGATTTTCAGATTCTAAATTCCAGTTCAATGCTGCTGCCTTCCAATATCCCAGATATAACAAATGGGGGGAAAAATTACTCTGTCCTCTGCAGATAACCACACGTTGATCCAACATAACATTTGATAGCTGTCATTTAGTGAATATTTACAGCAGACCAGGTGTCGATGCTCTGTTTGAACCTGCCAAAGCACTGATATGTGAAAGTTGCTGCCAAATTCCTCCAGGAATTTAAGTGAATTTGTTGCATTTGTTGACTTTGAGCCACAGAACATAACAGTGCATCTGGGACCATGATGGCTTTGTTTAGCCATGGTCTTGAGACAGATGGTTGTGGTGCTGAGTGGTCCATATGTCCAGTCTAGAAAATCAACAAAAGGTAATCAATAACTTACAAGAAAAAAAAAATCTGGCACAGCAATCAAAACAGCTGGAAAAAAAAGTTACAGATCTATTACATAAAAGAAGACAGAGAGTTAGTGTTTAAGTGTAGAGAAGTGTGAGATTGCTATCACCCAACGTAGAAGTATTCAACAGTTCATCACTTTTATTATTTTGGGGAGAGAGCATCCTGCAGTGGTGGATTTGGATAACACTGAAGAGAGGTGCAAATCCTGAAGCTGGTTTTAAGATTGAACCTTCTTCCTTGACCTTCCCAATAAATGAAGTCAGTGAAGAAATTAATTGGTCCTATAATAAAGGTATTAAAACTTCATTGTGCTGTTTTAATGCTATAGCACTAAGATTAAGTTTTTAATCAAGAGTGGAAGAGTGCGAGCGCTCTTTTGTGAGATAACCCCACTCAATATTTCACACAGAGAGTGGTGAATCTCTGGAATTCTCTGCCACAGAAGGTAGTTGAGGCCAGTTCATTGGTTATATTTAAGAGGGAGTTAGATGTGGCCCTTGTGGCTAAAGGGATCAGGGAGTATGGAGAGAAGGCAGGTACAGGATACTGAGTTGGATGATCAGCCATGATCATATTGAATGGCGGTGCAGGCTCTAAGGGCCGAATGGCCTACTCCTGCACCTAGTTTCTATGTTTCTGTTTCTAATAGGGAAAGCTGTATTTACAACCATTGTGTCCAGACTAATTTCCCTCAGCCACCAGAACTTTGCTGTGCTGTTAATAAAGGCTTTAAAAGGTCAGTTGGCACCAAGTCATATCACAGTAAAACCAGTAGAAATAAGGAACTGCAGCCGCTGCTTTACAGAGAAAGACACAAAGAACACTAACTCAGCAGGTTAGGCAGCATCTCTGGAAAACATGGATCGATGACGATTGCGGTGGGACCCAAAATGTCACCTATCCATATTCTCCAGAGATGCTGCCTGACCCGCTAAGTTACTCCAGCACTTTGTGTCTTTTTCATTGTATAACCAAGTGGTGTGACTGAGAAGATGAGAGGGTACACGTCAGGGATCAGACTCTTGGTTCTGCCAACAGGACTGCAATATTAACTGATTCAATTCATTAACGTTGTTCAAGGGCAATTACTCTAAAGGGCTCAAAATGCTGGAGAAACTCAGCCGGTCAGGCAGCATGGCTAGATAAAAGGAATAGGTGATGTCACCTATTCCTTTTCTCCAGACATGCTGCCCTACCTGCTGAATTGCTCTAGCATTTTGTGTCTATCTTTGGTGTAAACCAGCATCAGCAGTTCCTTCCTACACTATAAAGGGCTATCAGGAAGAAGCATTCAATGTACAACATCTCCACAAAGATTGACCAATGTCTAAGTATAATAACCTCACAAAGTATGTCAAGATGAAAGCTCAAAAAAAATTGTCTTCCCGACAATTAACATACTCAGAACTCTACCTCACACACAAGCGTACTGTGGCAGCTGAAGGATCATGTTGCACATTCCAAGAAGGCAAGGATGGAGGTTATTCAAAGCCTTTGCGTCTCTATAGAGACTCAGGTTGATCCCATCAGAACTCTGATACCACTCTGGAATACACTGTGGTCATGAAAGAAGGTGCCATCTGGGAAGTAATTGCTCTCCATTGGGAGTACACTGCTCTTCTTGGCATACAGATAATTGACTTCCCGCAAATAACTGCAGCCCTTTGGGAGTAGACAGCTGCTTCATGTGATTGTGTTGTCCAAATAGGCACTGGTCTGGAACCTTTGACAGTGGTTGTGTAGTCTGGGTCACAACAGATCAGCTTCTCTTTAATGCCCACTCCCATTAAGATCCCAATGGCATCCTCCCTTTGGAGATTGGACCCATTTGTGACATTTAACTTATTTGAAGATAACAAACTTGTAAAATATCACCAACAAATCCTAAAGCCTGCTGTCACAAGTTAATGTGTGCCTAATGATGTTGAAATATAACATTTCATTTATTAGTTACTTCTTCTGCCCCATTTTCTAATTTTATTCTTGCTGGCAAGTCTTCTTGTTGGATCCTAATCATTTTTAGCATCATTGAAAAGAACTGTACATTTCTTGTGAAATATAAATATAATTGAAACACCTACTGTCAGTTTACAGAGCCAATCTGATCTACAGGTTGTCATTCAAACCCAAAATGACTGTGGTATCTGTGGAGTTAGAATTTCTTCTTCTCCCATATCAGTAAAAACCTAAAGAACAAAAAAGAACCATTCTTTGTTTAAAGTGGTGCGTGACTAATCCCAGAACCCACACCGCAATTGACCTAAGGTAACTGAAACTGATCAGTAATCCTCACAATTTCCTTCCAATTGTTTAAATCAACATTGGCCAAGATAAGAACAATAAATGTAGGATTATTTAGGCACTGTGGACAAAAGTCGTCCCTCTCGATAGAAGCAGCTTACAAAAGAATGTGCTGAACTCAAAATAGATTCAATTCCCTGCGCAACACTTCAATGTGTTATTAAAAAACCTGTCCACTTTTATACATCCTTCCACTTCTTAAATGATAAATGCCTTTTTAGGGTGTTATCATAGCTCAGTGGTAGCACTTATTTTTTTTTTTTTAATATTTTATTTATTAGAAGTGAGTACAATGCATTGGTACAAAAACGATGTTAACATATTACATTCTCTGTACAACTTCCCTTTTATTTTTAAAGAGAGAAGTGAGAAAGGAGAGAAGAAAAAGAGGTTGTGAAAAGTGAAGAATAGATTAGTGAGCGTGGGTGAAAAACCAATAAAGAAAAAGTGAGAGAAGGAATAAGTGAAGAAGGAAAGCAGGAGGGAGATTATTCCATTGCCACAGTGAGATGTTTTTTTTAATATTCTAAATCATCTTTCACCCATACCTGAAACTGTTGGTTTTCATGATACTATGTCACCACATGAATCCAAGAAATCAATAAATGGGGACCAACTCCTTAAGAATAGGTCTTGTTTGTCTATTACGAGGAGTCTCATTTCTTCCAAATGTGCTGTGTCCAGCATATTACTGATCCACATTTTAAATGTTGGTATATTAGCATTTTTCCAAAAATTAAGTATAAGTTTTTTTGCTGTTATTAACCCATAATTGAAAAATGAGTTTTGGTGTGTATTTAATTTGTTCCCATCTCCACTTACTCCAAATATAATCATTTCAGTGTTAGGTTCCATTTTTGTCATAAATAGCTTTGAGAATATATCAAATATATCACACCAAAATTTATAAAGTTTTGAACAAGAGACAAATGAGTGCATAATATTGGCATTTTGAGAAAGACATTTATCACAAATGGGAGAAATATTTGGATTAAATTTATTCAACCTAGTTTTGGAATAATATAATCTATGTAATATTTTAAATTGAATTAAGTTATGTCTAGCATTGATCGAACATTTATGTATATGTATCAAATATTTTTCCCATGTTTCTTTTGAGATTTTTATCATTAATTCTTTTTCCCAGTCTTTTCTAATTGCCTCTGTTGATGGTAATTCTATATTTAAAATACTGTTATACAAGTATGATATTAATTTTGTTGACTCTGCATTGATATTCATTACTTCTTCCAGTGGGTCTAAAATTATACTTTGGAATCTTGGTATATATTTCTTCATAAAGTCACATACCTGTAGGTATTTAAAATATTGATTGTTATTCAATTTAAATTTTGATTTTAGTTGTTGAAATGATAATAAATTTCCCAATTCATACAAATCACCTACCTTTTTAATTCCCACTTTTTCCCCATTGTTTATATGTTTTATCCATACCAGATGGTTTAAATACTGGGTTATTCACTATTGGTGTTAACACTGATAAATTTCTTAATTTTAAAGTTAATTTTATTTGTTTCCAGATTCGTATTGTATTTTGTATAATTGGATTCTTCTTATATAACATATTATTCAGCTTTATTGGGGAAAAAATGATCGCTCCTAGATCGTAGGGGGCGCAATCCTCTTTCTCCATTCTTATCCATTCCAACTGTTGAGCAGTACGGTCCAACCAATAAATTATATTTTTAATATGTACTGCCCAATAATAGTATAGAAAATTAGGTAATGCAAACCCCCCCACCTCTTTGGGTTTGCACAAGTGATTTATTTTAATTCTATGTGCTTTATAATCCCAAATAAAATTAAAAATATTCGAGTCTAATTTAAAAAAAAAGTGTTTTGGTATATATATCGGTATAGATTGGAACAAGTATATTATTTGTGGTAGCGCTATCATTTTTATAATGTTTATTCTGCCGATTAGTGACAGTGGGAGCGTTCTCCAAAATTTAATCAGTGAATCAAATGTATTTAATAATGGTATAAAATTAGCATTAAATAATGATTTATATCTTCTAGTAACTTGAATACCCAAATACTTAAATTTTTCCGTTGCGATTTTAAATGGAAATTTTAATAGGTGATTCGCTTTCTGGGGTTTTAATGACATAATTTCACTTTTATTCCAATTTATTCTATAACCGGAGAAAGAGCCAAATTCCTCTATTAGATTTAATAAATTCGGGATGCTCGTTTGGGAATTTGTAATATATAAAAGTATATCATCTGCATATAGTGATATTTTATTAATAGTATCCTTAGTATTATATCCCTAAATATCCGGATGCCTTCTTATCCTTTCAGCAAGCGGCTCTATCATAAGTGCAAATAGCAGGGGTGATAAAACACAGCCCTGCCTATTGCCCCTCGATAATTGAAATTTTGAAGATAATATATTATTAGTTAGTATTCTTGCCATTGGTTTATCATATAGTAATTTAACCCATCTGATAAAATTCTCTCCCATATTAAATTTTTGGAGTACTTTGTATAAATACTGCCATTCTACCTGATCAAATGCTTTCTCTGCATCCAGAGATATAACTGACAAGTCTTCCTTTTCCGTTTTGTATGAATACATTATATTAAAAAGGCGTCTCAAATTGTTAGATGATTGTCTTTTAGGTATAAACCCCGTTTGGTCTGGATTTATCAATTTATTAATGTATTTACTCAATCTTCTTGCTAAAGTTCTTGCTAAAATTTTCTGATCTGTATTTAGGGTGTTACCATAGCTCAGTGATAGCACTTATGTATGTCAATAGGAAGTTTATGAAGCCCAAAAGCTTAAGTACATAATCCAGGCAGACAGACATATCAGTACAGTGCTAAGGGAGCACTGTACTTTCAGAAGTGCCATTTTACATGAAATAACATTGGTGGCATTAGTGAAGGAAAGATATGCTCTATCCACAGGGAGCCTAGAGAGTCTACACAATGGAACCAGATAGTAATGCTAGCCGAACCACAAGGCAGAAGCTCCAAAGAGCTGGTTGCGACGGACGAATGTTTGTGGACAGTGTCACTCACCTATCCACATCATTATCAATCAGAACACAGATGCAATACTCATAGGCATATCTCACATCCACAAGTTTAGCATTACTGCTGGCTGCACACACAAATCTCACAGATTGCACACAGTCAACTATTCCATTAGAGCAGTCACTTTACACACACAGATTGCATGGCACTTATTGAGACATACCCTCCCCCTTGAAGAACAAATTGGTGTACCACTGGAGATTTCAGCAGATAACGTCTGGACAACAGAGATGACTGTAGCCCCAAGGGGTGTAAGGCCCATACAGCACAGAAACAAGCCCTTCAGCCCAAATTGTCCATGCTGACTGTAGATTGATTATGCATGTTAACCAATCACACATAGTTAGCATAATTAACCCCACCCCGCTATAACGTTTATATTAACACTTGCTTCTGGCACTACTCAGTTCGAGCAGCAGTTGGCATGTTCTGACATCTAACCATCCTTCATGCTGTTAAAGCGCTGATTAAAGATGATTTTGGATCACATAGCGTGTCTGGAGGATGTCTATATGGTGTCAGAAGTGGTCTGATCCACTTTCTCTGTATATCGGGTATTTTTTATTCCCTTTTGTGAGTTTTTGTTGTTTTATGATGGCCTCCTCCTGTCGAAAGCCTGCTCCACTTGTCTTTGATGCAGACATTGGTGAACGCTGGGCGACGTTTGAAATTGATTACCGACACTACATGAACATTGTACACCAAAATGGACCAGACCCTCTTTTAAGCCCATCCATGCCGCACCAGCTCGCCTGCAGCGCATGATGATGCAGCTGCAGCGCTTCGACTTCTCTATTACCTACAAAAAAGTCAAGGACATGCACGTTGCGGACACTCTCTCTCGTGCACCTCGAGCATCTTGCGAACAACATCCCTACGAGCAGGAAAATTTTACGGTCCTCGGCGTCGACTTCGTCTCTACTAAGCGACTGCGCTGCTTGGTCGAACATACTGCCACTGACGCCACTTTCCAGATTCTCTCATCAGTCATCAAAACAGGCTGGCCAGATAAACAATCCAGCACACCTACAGAGGCACAGCCGTTCTTCCTAGTCCGCGATGAACTGGTGGTTCAAGATGGTGTCGTTGTTAAGGGCCAAATGTTAGTGATCCCCTCATCACTACATGACGAATACTTCAAAGAGGCACACAGCAGTCACCCAGGAGCCGATGCCACACTGGCATGTGCTCGGAGTCTGTTCTACTGGCCGGGGATGGCCACGTACATTCGGAACCGCACAGCCTCCTGCCCAACCTGCAACAGGCTCATCCCTCACCAACAGAGGCAGCCCCTCCTGCAACAACCTCCTCCTGCCCTGCCCTGGACGTCGGTAGAGGCGGACATTTTTGAATGGTGCGGAAAGCACTACCTCGTTCTAGTCGACTCCTTTACCAACTGGTTTGAACTGGACCCGCTGACCTCCCTCACATCGGAGGTGGTCATCTGGAAACTGAAGAGACACTTCTCTACTTTCGGCTCACCCGTCCGCCTGCAAACCGACAACGGTAGACAGTTCACCAGCTACGTGATCAAGCTGTTCGCAGACCGATGGAACTTCCAACACATCACGAGCAGCCCCGAGTATCCAGAGTAATGGACTCGCTGAGCGCGCTGTCAGAAGCGCTAAGCAACTGTTAGAGAAAGCACATTTTTCAAACTCTGATGTGTATCTCGATCTCCTGAATCTCAGAAATATTGCCAGAGACGGAACCCTGGGGTCATCACCCCAG